>NC_136805.1:20418940-20818940 GCF_951216825.1 Electrona antarctica
CCTCTAAATGTCTGTGCACGCCACTGAATATGGATATAAGAGGTTTCTGCTTGCCCGACAACAATGAAAAGGTCTCTCACTTGTTTTGCCAGTGTTGGAGATGCTTGTCAATGACATGTTGTAGTCGAACTTGTTAAAGGTGAAGGCTCCCAAATTGGAGTCGCCGGTGGCTGATGCCGAGACGATGTTAATGGGAGACTGCCTGGTACCATTACAATGACTCGGAGCAATGGTCGGCCAAAGGGTATAGTCTAAAAGAGCACAAACACAAGAGTTTCAATTAGTCAAGCAGCATAGCGGGTGTTCATTGTATTAATCACATCATTGTATTATTAACCAATTAAATCCCTTATGATTGAGCGGAGCCCCTCAAGAGTCAGGACTCGATTTTCTGTTTTCAGTTATTGTGGGCAATTAAAGCTTTTGCTGAAAATAGCAGATCGACAAGCTTGTATTGATCTGTGTGCTATATCCGAACACATGTCAAGAACCACTGATCTGCGTATACTTGCGTAGGTATTTAGAGGAATATTATGCGCAATAGACTTACTGCAAGTTGGAAGATGGTAACACCAAACTGCGGGAGAAAACAACAAAAACAAAAGGTTCATTATAGCCTGATACGGCCATGCATATGCAACTAGATTACCAATATGGCTATCTAAACAAAATGAACAAATGTAAATTACTTCAAAATAAACACTTGGCCTACCGACTGCGTCCGAAGCCCTGACTTCCGCCTTGACTACAGCCTCATCCGCCTTGACTACAGCCCAGCTTGACAAGAGAGCGCAAGAAACCAACACAAGAAGCCACTTCATCTAAAAAGAAACGGACAGAAAACGGTGAGTGACAGCAATTCACGTCACTCAAATCAAATGCAAAAGAACAACTGTGAAATTAAATGATCAATAGACTGCAAACAAGTGATTCAATTGGCAATTAAAGTGCACTCATTGCTTCCCGCAAAGTTATCCCATTGACCATAAAGCTCTATTTAAGCTATGCCTCAATATATGACCATGTCACCATTTTTGATCAAATTAGCAATATTAATTAAGGCTAGCACATTAACAGCCTAAATTTAAAGGGGGAAAAGCAAATAAAAAAAACGCCCCAGGCGGGGTTGTCGAAAGGGCCTTTCTGTGTGGAGTTTGCATGTTCTCCCTGTCCCCTAGGGTAGGTACCCTCACAAAAAACATGCAGTAATCCTGGTCTCTAAACTACCTCCCCCTGGTCAGCCGGAGCGCCTGATGGATGGGAAAGGAACTGGTCGGAATAACGTGTTCCTTCCGCGCTACGTCCGTCCAGGGAAATTCCCCCCTGTCAGGTGTAAAGGAGCAGCTTGGACTCCTCATGCATAGAAAGGGGCATGAGGTCAGTCCTCTGCCCCCCCCCCCCCAGGTTGGCAGAGGAAGTGTAGTGCCCAGGATTACATTAGATAATTGACACTGGGTGAAAAAATGGGTTGCAAAATCATGGGATAAAAATGTAAGAAAAAAAAATAAAACGTTTCTTACCTTCACAAAACACCTGTTGCCAGTTGCCACCTTAAAGTTCTCCCTGGGAAAGGATCAGCTCTCTTTTATTCGGTTCAGCAGAGCACGCCTCTTACCTTACCATCACCCCCGTTTCAAGATCAAGATATGCAAACAAGTTTTTCATGTAAACCAAACAAACACCTCCTCAATATGTGATCATGATTATCCCATAAATCTCAAGGACGTTTAATCATCCAACATTCAGTTTATATATACCCAGATCTGTGATAGGCTCTTTGAATATGTTTTTTCTCATAGCCTGTGTCTGCCAAAGCTTAATAAAATAAAATAAAATAAAATGTAGACAAACTACTGGGGGAATCTGTTTGTTTAACCAACTGTTTAATCAGAACATAGGAATCGCCCTTTTAGACCAATATTGGGCAGAGGCAATCAAAGCCATAAACTCCTCCTTAATCAAGTTCACACTTCACAGTACTCATTGCAGCATAGCTAGGCACACTAAATTGTTCCCAGAACTAACAGACTCATGTTGTGACAATTAAGTGTCACCAGTCACTCACCAAAGACATTGTCCCACACATTTTGCACATGTCCCAAGCTCTCACATTACTGAGAACAACTTTTCGCTACAATCTCTGAGGTATTACACACAATGTCGGCCCGATTAGGTTAGGATGCCTCTCGAGTGTCTCCCTAAGGAGGTCCTCGAGGCACATCCCACTGGGAGGAGAACCCGGGGCAGACCAAGGCGCAGATGGAGGGATCACATCGACTCACTGGCCTTGGAACGCCTTGGGATCCCACCGGAAGAAGTTACTAATGTTGCTCTGGAGAGGGAAGTCTGGAGCTCTCTAGTGGAGCTGTTGCCCCTGCGACCCGACTACAGATAAGCGGTTGAAAGATAGATGGATGGATGAAGCTTTGGTCCCATGTAAGTCTGATTCCGAGCAGACTTGAGAAAGAGTGGCCCTCCGCAAAATGCACAGACAAAAAAATATATTACTGAATCAGACTATACTAACATGGGAAGTTTGGAAAATTCCTTTACACCCAAAATATGGGTGTAAACAGCTTAGTGAATCAGGTCTAATAACCATTTGCCCAGATAGACTTACCCATTCCTCTAAGCAAACTAGTGGGATCTCATTCTGCTCTCTCATCATTGCCTGTCGACAACTTTTGTTTCATTGGAAAGGTAGAAACCACCACCAACCTCATCTTGGCTACAAGATGTCATATCATGCTCTTTTGGAAAAGAATAATTTACAATTCTTTCTACTGTGAGCCGGGTATTGTGAGGGTAGGGGGACACGGGAAGAACATCCAAACTCCACACAGAAAGGACCTTCTATAGCTGTGAGGCGACAGCGCTACCGACTGAGCTACCGTTGCCCCCCTCTTTAGTCTTTTTTGTAGTATGTATGGTTCGTCATGTGAGGAAACAAAAGAAGAAGAAGAATTTTTATTTTTTATTTAGTTTTTAACTTTTTCATAATAGGACCAAGAGTACAATCAAATAAATCTTTATTTATTGAAGCAACACATAAGAATCATTCATTCTATATGAAAACTATTGGCTACTGTCATGCTACTGTCAAGTGTCATTACTGTTGCAACCTAATGTGTTTTTAAATTGTTTTATTTACAGAATCATTGCATTTAAATATGTATTAATCTTTTTCTTTTTATATTTCATCAAAGCCCAACTAACCTTACATAACCTCAGATAAAAAAATCCGAGATATGTAAAAGAGACACGTACACTAGGAAGTAACCAATACACAGTCTACAGATAAAATCATTGCTCAGGTCACAAGACAGCCAACATAACTTGTGACCTGATTGACATACACCATTCTTGGATGAATTCCATAGGAAGGATTTTCTGGTTCTTCCACCTTACAAGACCTACAGAGAAGTATTAATTAAAAACGTTGAGAACCTTGACTTACACTCAAGACGTAAACATGCCTCTGGGCGCACATGCCACCTCATTTAACACATTTCTGTGGTCAAAAAGGATTTGTAAAGAGTGACAGATTTTTTTTCCCATCAGTAGTCGGCAGGTTGAAACTAATGTGAATAATTTAGCAAATACATTGTCTGAAGTATTATTCTACCTAAATGGTGGCTGTGGGAGTGTGGGTAAGATGAACCAAATGTCTGGGGGTAAATTGAGCCAATTTTCTTAATGTGAATCACTATTCATATTTTGTATTAAGTCTTTGCTAATCAAATTATACTGAATGACCTTTAATTTGGATGGTTGCAAATGTTTGCAAATTTTCTATATTGTATTAACAATATTGCAAATATTATAAGGTTCTGAATAACAAACATTTTTTAATTGTCTTTATATTGTTTAAATAATAAATAAACAAATGAATAAGACTATTTGCAAAAGGGAAAACTGTTATTAAATTATTTTCAATAATTGAATACATTATCTGTTCAAGTTTAAGCTCTTTACATTAAAATATCATGTGGTTCAACTTACCCCTTGACTTGGATCAATTTACCCCTTACCTGGGGCAAATTGAGCCACATTACCACTTTTTAAAAAAAGGTAATATTTTCATAGCCCTTTGTCATAGGTGCTTACTCATCATTTCAATAATAGAAGACATCCTGAAATATGTGTAGATCATTAGATTTTACTGCCATCTCATTTTGCCTTGCTTCCAGGACAACTTAAGCAAAAGGTGGTTCATCTTACCCCGTTCTCCCCTATAATAATCTTTTAATAATAACAATCTTTCTGTCCCAGTACGTACATTCATTCAAGGCACATTAGTTACAGAAGGCTCTTCTTTCGTCGTCATACTGTGTGTTGTGCAGCCACGTCACTTGAATGTTTGGTCAAACCATGTGACTCGCATTGGAATTGCATTGCGGCAGCCATTAAACACAGACGGAACACAGAACATTTGTTTGATACGTGTGTATGAGGCCTCAGGGATAGAACTAAGAATCTCTTGTGCCGCCATATTGTAGGGGTGGAGGGACTTGAGTTTTGCTCTCCCAAAAGGCAATGGTAATAATTTGTTAATTTCTTAAAATAATTTGTTATTTTTTTATATATATATCGATGCCCCATTATTTGTACAACAGTGTTGCACAAAAATAGCAATATCAAACCTACAAACTCACAGCATGTCATGATGTGGACCATCGTTGTAAGCCATGGTTGTGAGCTTGTATGTGCTATTTCCTTTTTTATGGAGAGAAAAAAAGAATTTTTAAACGTTTCCTCCAAAATAAGTTTTATTAAAATGGATTATTTAATTTTGAGGGGCTATGTCCAGCTTTTAGTGTCTGTGCGCAAACTTTGTCCTACACAAACATTACATTTCCATTGACAATAAATGGACAATTTTACGTCATAGTGTAAACACAAAAAATTGATATGTTGTATTCAACTCTCAACTGTCAGTAAGAAGTCAGCGATGATGATGTACGATGATAAGAGCCCCACACTTCACACAGGTGTGATTTGTTTTAAATAATAGATTAAATCGATTAGTTTGATTAACTGTTACATCCCAAATTCTGACACCAGGTAGCTACTGTAGTTATTGTATACTGGGTATGCGGGAAACCTCACCATAAATAGACAGGAGAGACAGAAGACTAGATTCAGGCAATGAGGGCTTGGAATGCTCCAGGTCTACCTTGGAATGTACCAAGGTAGACAACATCCGCTCTCTTCTCTCTCTCTCTCTCTCTCTCTCTCTCTCTCCGGGCTGCTGAGGCATGGCTGTCAACAATACGCTGAGCAAGGCACGAGACTTGCCTGCAGCAACCTGATGAAAGGCGATGTCCTGCTCAGCGGCCTGATGACAGGCAATGCCTGTGTAGTTTGACCTTAGACCTTCGCTTTTTTTGCTCTCCCTGACCCTACTGTGGACTATACCAGGATTAGTTGACTTGGACTTTAGCTCTTCCTTGAACCACCCGCAGACTATACACACCTTGAATAATGTTGCACCGTGAATAACGTTGCACCTTGAATAATGTCCTTATGTACGGTATATGCACAGTACATATAGCAGAAGTTATTCTCACCTTATTCTGATTCTGATTATCTCCCACTCTGTCACTACACCTGTCCCAACTGTCGTCCCACAGTCTGGGATGGTACACCCCCTCCTCTTGCTTCGCCAACACCACACAGCAAGCATTGTCAAAAAGATCAGGTAGTCTTCTACCTGAGCCCTGGACCCCCTTCCCATCGCCATAGTCAAATCCAACATCTGTGCAATAACTCCCCTTATCACAAAAATCATCACCCTCTCCCTGCAGGCTGGCCATGTTCCATCCGCTCTAAAAACTACAATTCTTACTCCCCTCTTCAGAAAAACCCACCCTCGACGCAGACATTCTTGCCAACTATCTCAAACCTCCCATTCCTCTCTGAAATACTGGGGAAAGTAGTGGCTACACAGCTTCAAAACCATCTCAACAATCTCTGTGAAAAACTTCAATCTTGTTTTTGTTCCGCCTATACACCGCCCTAGTGGGTCACAAATGGCCTCCTGATGGCAGCTGATGCTGGCTTCCCCTCTCTGCTTATCCTGGACATTATGCGTTCAACACTGTCGACCATGATATTTTACTCAACCGCCTTCACTCCACCATCGGACTCAGTAACGCTGCACTTGACTGGTTTAAATCATATCTTTCTGGAAGGACAGAGTACTGATGGATACGTTTTGATCTGCTTTCTCCATCAATAATGGCTTGTATATGTAACAATTTACACAAGTCCTGTTAACTGAACGTAGTGTCAGATGACACAGGCCCTGTGCCTGTGTTCCGAGCTAAAGGAGTGCATGTTCCGGCGGGCCGGCCCCAAGGCCATTGATAAGAAGAGTGCAATAACAATTCCTTTAGGAAGACAGAAGACCACTTTTGACCGCCTGATAACACCAGGTGAAGGGGTGATGCTACAATAATATCACCGTGACTGCTTCAACGTGACTGCCCCATTACATGCTCAAAGATGTCATCTTCTCGTCTTGGCCTATGGGGTCATATACTCATAACACCTCTGAAGTTGCTTCTGTCATATGCTTAAAGGTGTCATCAACCACAAGACACAGACTATCCTTTTATACAATGAAAGGAGAACTACAAAACTACAAAACATCCCAACATATTAAACTATTAATCAGAGAATGTGCGCTTGTTCTGCTGCTGGTGTAGTGATACGGGACACAAAAAATGTGACAGAGGGGTCAAAGTTGAACAAATGTTGCGCTATATGGTAGAAATAGGTCAACAATACAAATTACGCTAGTTTTGTGGATTAATTTATTTTTAATGGGTGGCCCCCAGACCCCCACCAAATAACCAGAACTATAATATTCACCAAAACCAAACCAGAACTCTCACCACGGGAATCAGGCAATGAATGCCTTTGAAACCACTATATTAAATGCAAGTATTTCCTACAGCTTTAAGTCCAAAAATCTGAACTAACCCATTAAAGTACCAAAAGTAGAAAATAAGTATACTTTTCATATGAAAACATGTGCTCTGTGACGCATTGTGAACTTGTAGATAGGCTATTTTATTTTCAAATGGCCGAAATTTACATAAGTGGTTAATGTCTGATTTGTAATAATAATCAAAATCTATAAAGTACCTAGTACGTTTTCAAGTAATTGTAGTGGAGTAAAAGTGCAATATTGTCCTCAAGATGTACTGTACTGGAGTAGAAGTAAAAGTACAGTTTTCAGTACTTTTACTTATACAAAAAATAGCTAAAAATGTTACATAAGTTTTAAGCTTTTACTCTTGCTGATGATCTTTCACTGTGTGTGTGTGTGTGTGTGTGTGTGTGTGTGTGTGTGTGTGTGTGTGTGTGTGTGTGTGTGTATTCATTTTACAAGATAAGCTTATCTACTGTACTATTTCCTCCTTCCTCCTTCTGTCATCAACTTTTACCAATATGACAAGATACAAATGAGGTTTTAATCTAAATCCTTCATGCGCAGGTTTGGAAGGGGGTTAGACTCCAAGAGTGAATTCATAAATGAAGCTGAAAGGTAATTTACAGTGAGTAAATTAGGCCTACTGGTGGGTGACCAAAATATGAAATTTAAAAGAAAGTATGCACACCGTTTCATAAAGAATTACACTGGATACTTGTAAATTATATATTTATGCGAGTTGATCTTCTCTGTTACTGCCTTTACCATCACTGCTGTCATGAGGTCAGCAAGGAGAAATAAGCAAAAACTTTTTTGATTGATGTCACTAAAGTGTAGTTAAATGAAGGAATGATGGATTGGCGTGTCCCAGAATGCAAGGTTTGCATGTCACTGTGTATATTTAGTAGTTCAAAAAGGCAACCATTTTGAATGGCAATCTGAGTTAAATTAGTTGAGATTAGGTATTAAGTCATTTTAAGAAGCACACACAAACACTCAAATCTATAAGCACATTGCAATGTGATGGATACAACAGTCATGGACATCAACACAGGTGACCTTTTTTCTGACCCGTTATACATTTCCCTATACATTTCCTTTAATAGATTTGATAACGTAATTCCAAAAAATATACATTTTATAAATTAATAATAGTTAACCAAACACGCATTTCCAAACTCTTTTCTGAAAAATTAAAGCGGTCTATAATACACAGGGGGGCCTCTCTGGTTACAACCAAACTATTTCAACAATGAGGCACACAGGCAGGCCACCAGAAGTAGTGATGTGAGGCGTCCTGTAGCACTGGCTCCAGTTGTGGTATAAACCTTCCTGCTATGAAGGGACTGTTGAGGGCGATATACGTTGCTGTACCCCGCGTGGCTTGGGAACAATTTCATCTGGTGGGAGTAAAGAAAGGTTATGATCTTTTTTGTTGTAATCGATCATATTAGAAGCAACCGCAAAGTGAAATTGCTTCAGTCAATACATTGCACATGCATATCCATAGCATCTCAAACGTGGCATTTCAAAGGAATTTGTTTGGTTTGTTAGGTTTGTTTGTGCCGTCACTTATACAGACAGAAATGCTGAAGACTTTCAGATAAACGAGTCAAACAGGTCACACGCTACCACAACAACCTTTCAGCTCTTCAGCAACTGTACAAGCTACTCTATCAGACCTTCCTTCAGCTGTGTCATCTGTGTGATCAAAGTGTGAGCCTTTGACTATAGTATTGCGGGATGCAGTGAGTCAGTTTCGAAAAGATTACCTGCAGCCGATGTATCAGTGGTTTTTATCTGAGATGAACTTTAGATAAACCTGGTCATGACGTAGCCACTGTCATAGTAACACACACACACACACACACACACACACACACACACACACAACAAGCAACACAACAGCCTGCCCTGACCAAACAGGCTTTTCATTTTAACTCAGCTGTAGAAGTTCTGGCCCTCGGGTGGGAGGCCCAGTTTGAATAGCAGGTAGGAACGCAGCTTTAAACGCTCGCCATAATTTATAATTTGAAAGCAGAATTTGTCCTCCCTAGTACTATGGTGACACTTACTGACAAGACATGCATGGGCCCTATTAAGCAAGACGAAAAACCCATGCGGTAATACAGATTTCGCCCTCGCTCTGCGCCTTTTCGTATTATGGAAGCCGTGGTGAGCGCTCACTCATATGGAATACCACGTTCCTGCATAATTTAGCATTGGGGGAGTGTCCATATGTTAATTATTTTCGCTTTGCGCTAATTGCTACTAAGCCCCTTGACCTAAAAATACTCAGCGCATACCGATTCCGCCTGGGTCTGACCACGTCTTAAAAGCAAAAAGCACTGTTTGATTTACACTTGAGCGGCTCTGGAGTGCTGCTGGAGTGTTGCCATGTCTGTTTTCTGTTTATTATAAGCGGCTTCTTTTTCTGCAAAGTTGCTTGTAAATATTGGTAGTTGTGGTTGCTTTTCTTGTTTCTAAAGTGCTTATTTGGGCTTTTCTCCTAATGTTGTTTAAACCAGTGATCCTCACACAGCGACATTCCCATGTCAAGGACCCCCAGATTAATGCATTTGCCCAACTAAGCCAGTGACCCCCATGACAGATTTGTGTTTTTAAATGTTTCAATAACATTTTTCAAAAATATTATTATTGTCACTTTTTTCAAAGATTACTTTTGAAAATAGCAGATCTACCAGCTCACAATGCATCACATTCATTCATTAAAACAATGAACTCTGACTGCAGGGGGATATATATTTATAATGATCATTATAACAATGTGCAAGAAAATATGTAAAAAGAAGGAAGAACTTTATATTTGTGGACAATCAAAATATGCTGGAAATTTTAATGTGGTGTCATTAAAATGAATCTTGATATGGCAGACTCACTATCTAGAAAATAAAAACATGGCACTTCATTTAAAATAGGTTGCAGACCCCTGTTATATGCGATTCTTTAGGGAGTATGTTTATAGACCTATTTACTTGTTTCTATGAGACATGGCAACAGCAGGAGACGAGCTTTCTGTCTCAAACGTTCAAACGTTAGGATTGTAAAGGGTCATATATCGCTCATTTCTCAACCTTTTAATTTCTCACCCGACTCAATTCTTCTTCAATAAAATGCTACGAGCGAAGACCATAACATTGGGGCCGCAGCAATACGCATGGCGCACGTATGGCATTTCAACTCATTCCTTCGTCGTGACTCGAATTAAATAAAATAAAACAAACGTTATTTTACTGGTGTTTTTCAATAGAAACAAATAAAGAGCGTGTGTGCAACAGTCAGTGCATATACGTGCATGCACTATAGGCTATATTTCCTCCTTGTCGGGATGGTGAGCTGAGCTCTTCACAGCCCGTTTGTCTTTCATATTATTCTTATAATATTTGATATTATAAACACTCATGGTTCTCTCATTTCACAACCGTTTTTTTAAATGTAAAAATCCCCATATTCCTTAGGAATCTTGCTTTCATTCGCTGTATGGTACATGGTTCTATTTTTATCGAATTAAACAATATCAAACGAACTTGTATGTTCGGGGGTTAGACGATTCTGGGAACATTACGCATGGATTGGCAATTTGCCAGCCAATGCTGCGTATCTACTCGCAGTTCCATTCCGATCTGAAAGGTATAGGTAGGTGCCATTTCAAAGTCTTAGTTATTCATTTATGAAACAAATCAACTAGAATAAAGATTTTTACAGCTGTTTTTCATGCTTAGAACAGAAACAAATTAAGTGATGATGTGCGTATATCTCCCTCCCTTAGCATATGGCTGCGCCGCTGTAATGACTTTCCAATGAAAACTGCAAGTTACTTAACAAAATAGAGACATAGGCCTACAAGCTATGCACATCATGGCTGTGACAGCTTGTGGATCTGTTCTTTTGAGGCATAAAGGTGACAGCATGCAGTGCAATATGAATAATTAACCCAAATGGGACAAAGTCATGTCATGTCTATATGGTGCCAGTCTGCAGAAATGTAATACCACTTGCCGAAAAGGGCGCATTCCATGAGGACATCAGCTGGTGTCGTAAAGAGAATAGTACGGACATGTTCATTGGGTAAGCCTCAAAACTCCCTTAAACACTCCCATGACTAATTCAAGGCCGTTTTGCTCACACCACGGGGTGTCGAAAGCGCTTCTCACCTGGCCCATAATTGTAATATGACATTGCACCCGCCCCCACGTCTTAAAAACTGTAAAATTATATGTAATTAGATTCCACTTGCTTAATAGGGCCCATGGTCTTTAAGCTCAACTTGAAAATCAATTTGTCAGCGAGTGTCAGTGTCATGCTATGGAGCAGAGTAGGCTATAAATTAAAACAATATATTTTACTTTTCCACCTTTTTTGACCAACATGGGTTCCCAGATTGCACAGCTACAGATATTCTGTGAACTGCTCTGAGAGGTAGCTGATTAACAACTGCATTAGATGCATTATGACCATGTGAATGAGAGGATCAAGTATTGAGTTTATAACCACATGAACCCTATAGCATCCCTGTTCCATATTCTACAAAATCACTACCTGTTGCACTGGAATGCCTTGTAGTACAGCTAGCAGAGAGAAGAGATTTTGTTTTAGTTTACCAATTTGAAGGTTTTAAGTGGTTAAAGGCCATAAGGGATTCACATCTGCAGTGCATAGTACAGTATTACATAATGTCAATCGGAGACACAAATGTAAAAGATTACTCTACTTATTATTGTTAGCAGAATCCAACAATCTATGGATTTTGTTTTTGTATTTTTGTGTTTTTCGTGCAAGCTCCATCATTTTGTAGTTTCCATAAGAAGAGAGGATAGTGTGAGTAAACAACATTAGAAACAGGTAGCCTCGGTCCCAGCCTTCATCGGAGAAACAGGTCACATGAGGCAGTAAGTGACACGTACCAGTTTTTTGTCCACTTTGATTGGATTTTTGAAGACAGTCCAGATCACTGCTTCATTGCAGGTGGGAGTGGTCAGGGAGCCATTGTAGCGATAGTATGCTGAGCGGTCCACATCACCAAGTAAGTCATCAATGGAAATGTCCTTGATGATATCAGCTTGGCTTCCTGATTTGATAGAGGGAGGATTTTAACCACTTTGAAACCTGCTATCCCTATGCAATTTGGGGCATCTATTTACAAGCTCACAATGTGTTGCATCGTGATCAGCTATTTTCACTATTCATTGTAGTGGAGGTAGAGGTAATAGCCTGGCTTAAGTGGCTCAAGCCGTGTGTACCGGTACGTACCTATGTCTTGAACAGAAGACAGGTATGAAGTAAATGTTTTCCAGGCATCAGAGCTGGTCGCGGAACTCCCACCCTACAGAGACATTTCATTCATTGTAATAAGGAGATTTTACTATTCACTTAAAATGCCAAATGTAGGTTATTTTATGTACTGTGTATATCAAAAGACTGGTGCTTATTATTTAGGCCTATTTATACGTCATTGCGTGAACTTTTCTACAGCTGTCAACAGAGAAGTGTGATTTCTGTCGAGTGACAGTTGTTATTCGACCAGTGGAATCCCACTTAAAAATATGGGGTGCTTTTAAGGTGGAAGCTTTTTCAATTACCTCTCCATGCCCATCTGCATCTTCATGCCCACCTTCATCTCCATCTCCATGTTCATCTCCATGTCCTGAACTTTCAGCACGTGACTTTCCACCATCTGTGGCCTAAGAAATCATTCAGAAATGTTTCTTCCAAAGACAAGTTATATGGACCTCCATTTGCTATCACAAGATGAGCAGCGTGAGAGGTATAGGGCCACAAGTTAGCAAATCTCTTCAACATACTGTATGCAGTAGGGTTAAATCTAGTAGCCTATGGCCATGACATTTAGGCAGAATAATAAATAAAATAAAATAATAAGATAAATGTAAAACTAGTCCAGAAATGGTGTGGGACAAACATAATAATTTAGTCAAATGATCTGCAATAAAAAAAAAAATCAAATCGAAATGAATATAGCCAATCTACAAGCTCTCAGCACGTTGCAATTGGCTATTTTTGCTAATTGCTGTGCATACACTGTTATTAAGCAAGACGAAAAACCCATGCGGTAATACAGATTTCGCCCTCGCTCTGCGCCTTTTCGTATTATGGAAGCCGTGGTGAGCGCTCACTCATATGGAATACCACGTTCCTGCATAATTTAGCATTGGGGGAGTGTCCATATGTTAATTATTTTCGCTTTGCGCTAATTTGCTATTAAGCCCCTTGACCTAAAAACACTCAGCGCATACCGATTCCGCCTGGGTCTGACCACGTCTTAAAAGCAAAAAGCACTGTTTCATTTTACACTTGAGCGGCTCTGGAGTGCTGCTGGAGTGTTGCCATGTCTGTTTATTATAAGCGGCTTCTTTTTCTGCAAAGATGCTTGTAAATATTGGTAGTTGTGGTTGCTTTTCTTGTTTCTAAAGTGCTTATTTGGGCTTTTCTCCTAATGTTGTTTAAACCAGTGATCCTCACACAGCGACATTCCCATGTCAAGGACCCCCAGATTAATGCATTTGCCCAACTAAGCCAGTGACCCCCATGACAGATTTGTGTTTTTAAATGTTTCAATAACATTTTTCAAAAATATTCCACAATTGTCACTTTTTTCAAAGATTACTTTTGAAAATAGCAGATCTACCAGCTCACAATGCATCACATTCATTCATTAAAACAATGAACTCTGACTGCAGGGGGATATATATTTATAATGATCATTCTAACAATGTGCAAGAAAATATGTAAAAAGAAGGAAGAACTTTATATTTGTGGACAATCAAAATATGCTGGAAATTTTAATGTGGTGTCATTAAAAGGAATCTTGATATGGCAGACTCACTATCTAGAAAATAAAAACATGGCACTTCATTTAAAATAGGTTGTAGACCCCTGTTATATGCGATTATTTTGGGAGTATGTTTATAGACCTATTTACTTGTTTCTATGACACATGGCAACAGCGAGTTTTCTGGCTTTCTCGTTGAGATTATAAAGGGTCATATATCGCTCATTTCTCAACCTTTTTTAGAAATTAAAACATCTCCATACTCATTGGGAGGTTTGCTTTCATACGCTGTATCACACCCGACTCAATTCTTCTTCAATAATATGCTACGAGCGAAGACCATAACATTGGGGCCGCAGCAATACGCATGGCGCACGTATGGCATTTCAACTCATTCCTTCGTCGTGACTCGAATGAAATAAAATAAAATAAACGTTATTTTACTGGTGTTTTTCAATAGAAACAAATAAAGAGCGTGTGTGCAACAGTCAGTGCATATACGTGCATGCACTATAGGCTATATTTCCTCCTTGTCGGGATGGTGAGCTGAGCTCTTCACAGCCCGTTTGTCTTTCATATTATTCTTATAATATTTGATATTATAAACACTCATGGTTCTCTCATTTCTCAACCGTTTTTTAAAATGTAAAAATCCCCATATTCCTTAGGAATCTTGCTTTCATTCGCTGTATGGTACATGGTTCTATTTTTATCGAATTAAACAATATCAAACGAACTTGTATGTTCGGGGGTTAGACGATTCTGGGAACATTACGCATGGATTGCCAATTTGCCAGCCAATGCTGCGTATCTACTCGCAGTTCCATTCCGATCTGAAAGGTATAGGTAGGTGCCATTTCAAAGTCTTAGTTATTCATTTATGAATCAAATGAACTAGAATAAAGATTTTTACAGCTGTTTTTCATGCTTAGAACAAAAACAAATTAAGTGACGATGTGCGTATATCTCCCTCCCTTAGCATATGGCTGCGCCGCTGTAATGACTTTCCAATGAAAACTGCAAGTTACTTAACAAAATAGAGACATAGGCCTACAAGCTATGCACATCATGGCTGTGACAGCTTGTGGATCTGTTCTTTGGAGGCATAAAGGTGACAGCATGCAGTGCAATATGAATAATTAACCCAAATGTGACAAAGTCATGTCATGTCTATGGTGCCAGTCTGCAGAAATGTAATACCACTTGCCGAAAAGGGCGCATCATCAGCTGGTGTCGTAAAGAGAATAGTACGGACATGTTCATTGGGTAAGCCTCAAAACTCCCTTAAACACTCCCATGACTAATTCAAGGCCGTTTTGCTCACACCACGGGGTGTCGAAAGCGCTTCTTACCTGGCCCATAATTGTAATATGACATTGCACCCGCCCCCACGTCTTAAAAACTGTAAAATTATATGTAATTAGATTCCACTTGCTTAATAGGGCCCTGTATGTCTTAAGTGTCCAGTCACTCCTCTTTGAGACATTCACAGCCTGAAAGATAAATAAAAGTAAACAGTATTTGTAGGTAATATCATTAGTTCTTTCCATCGGATAGAAGCTTTCACAGCACTACGGTAATATCTTTTAGTTATACCTGTATTTATACAGGTGAAAATCCCATTGGGATCAAGATCTATTTTTCAAGGGATCCCTGTTCAATAATAAAGGGTAGCAGCATTCGAACTCTGAGATGTCACCAACCTGCGTGCGTACAAGGACATGTCGGTCACATTATTGCTGTTATTAAAGTAGCCTACACAGTAGGCTATATTATCTACCTATGATGAACTCAAACACATCTGTATTTCCTTCCTTCCTTATCAGAAATTGGGATTAGGGTTAGATAAGGATTAGGGTTAAGGATTGGGTTAGGGTTTGAGTTAGGATAATGCAGCTTGCTCACTTTACCTCGATGAAGAACCCTAGCACAGCGAGTCCATTTGAAGTCTTTATTGCCTCATCCACAGTTAAATCTTTCCTCTTGTTCACGATGTGCATCTGAAAAATGAAGAGTCATAGCATGCAGATTGACAACTGTCAAGTTTTAAATTTGTAACCCTTTTACTGACGAGCACTTGGAATTGTTAAGAGTTGAGGGCCTGAGGCAATACATTATATTTGATTTGTTTCTCCAGATAAATATTGTGAACATTTTCACGCCCAAAAATAATTTGAGGACCCCCTGTGGGTCCTGGCTCACAGTTTGAGAACCACTTCTATAGAGTATTTGTTCTGTAGCCTATTAGGGGTCTCTCCAGCTACCAATTTTATCCAATCAGGAGGGAGAACTGATACAGGATACAGGATAAATAAGTGGCACACTATAGAGCGTCGCAGTCCCGCCCCCTCGAGTGACCCGGAAAAGAATTCCCTGTTCATTTTCCTCATAGACTTTTCAAAAAGTATTTATTTAAAGACGTTTACGCCGCGGACAAAGCCAACTCTTGTCGTGACAAATCATGACAATAAACACAATGTTTATTGGGCCGAACAAATAATTAGAAAGAAGAAAAAAATGGCAGGTTACAACACTTTTTTTGTTGTTTTTCTTCTTTGTAATTATTTGTTTGGTCCAAAATATTGTGTTTGTTGACATGATTTTTCACGACTCGAGTTGGCTTTGTATGACGCTTAAAAGGTATTTAAATAAATACTTTTTGAAATGGGGAAAATGCATTGGGAATTATTTCCTGGGCCTGGCGTCGTCATGAAAGGGGGCGGGACTGCGACGCTCTATACTGTACTGTAGAATTGAACCAAATAAATTATATTTGGTTCTCTCTACTGATTAGATAAAATTGTTATCCCAACCTGAAAATGAAATTTCAATGTACAGTACAAGTGGGAGAGACGGGTGTAACATTTTTCACAAAAAAACGTTTCACAAAAACCTTCCACGGCTGGATTGATTTCATTTACTGTACCTCCATTGGGTACCTCTTGGCATCCACTGTGTGTTCTGAACCCTCAGACTTGTCCGAATCATCTCCCCAGTGGAAGTGGAACTGCAGGGTGGAGTAGGTGTGACCTAAGCCCCCCTCCGACACCTCCACCATATTATCCTTCAGCACGCATTTCACTGGCAGCAGTCAGAGATGAGTACAGTTACAGTATGTTAGTGAGGAGTGAGTACAGGCAGCACGATAAGAGTTAAATAAAATCTGTCGCTCAACATCAATAAATCAATTGAGTTTACTCATTGTCTGGATGGGTTGTTTTTGTTTTTTTACCACTCAAATTGACCTATACAAAAATAGCTGACCTACAAGTTCACAGCGTGTCATGATCTTGCACATCTTCTATTTTAGCCGTGCAACACTGACATACGACTTGTGTAAATTGATCATACAATTAGGCCTATGCTATTTTGGAGAAGTTTTCACCTATATAACAAGATGTCCTAAATAGGAATGCCAAGTTTAACGTGAATAAAACAATAAAACCCTCAACACCAACCTGCGTGTCCTGTGTTAACAATGTACTTCATGGAGTGCTTGTCATCAAACTTGGTGTAGGTAAAAGCACCAAGTTTCTCATCCTTCATGACACTCTTGGTCTCTATGTTGACGGGTGACTGCTTCTCGCCATCACAGGAGGATTTAGGCAGAAGATGCCATTTAGTGGGACTGTAGTAATCTGAGGAGAATTTATATTTTGATATCTTGTGTATGTGTCGTATAGTGTCAACCCAAAAAGGGCTGGGCACCTAAGAAATCAATCTACTTACTGCAGTGATCATGATGATAGCACCATCCATGACCTACAGAATGAAACAAAATAATGAAAACAAAAACAGATACATTTTTGATCGGTTAATCTCATCACAAATGTCGTTGGTAGTGATTCCACGACATTCCAGACCATGCTCACCTGGAATCGCAGGGGAAGCATAAACATAGCGTCCATCTAGATCCTGTTTTGGCCGATACACATTTTTGAGCGCATCATTCATCATTGGGAATCGTTTCATCTAAAAAAGATGAAAAAAACAAAACATAAATTGGTCGTTGAGACTCATGGTTTGTTCCAACTTCCCAGCCATGTCTGGATGTTACACAACAGTATGACTTTAACCTCATGTGATAGTCTCACAACATGTCACATTAATCTTCTGAAAGGAAATCCATTTGACATACTTATCTGCTTTTCTCTTTTTCTGTGTGCATGTGCACACAGATTTCTGAAACATAAAATATTAAGTGAATCATCTGTATGTCAATGATGTATACGTTGGTATGCCAAGTTAGAGAAGTGCTCCAGCCATGCATGATGTCAAACCAATAGTATTATTTGGTAATAGGCCTACTATCCCTGAAGGGAGTCACCTGATTGACAAACCTGGCAAGGAACAGACCGATACGCATGTAACTGATGGCCCGTTTGAGGAAATACAGGTAGCTGTCACCGAGATGTCACTAGAGATAAAGTGCGTTGGTGCGTAGTACAGTATGAAAAAACTGATAAGGGAGATGGAGAGATTATGTACTGTAGACATGCCATTGAATAGCATGCAGACATAAAGGGATATTTCACTTTCAAAAAACGTTTGGTCATGTCAACGTCTACTCAGGCTAATGTGAATACATATTTCACTTTCAAAATAAACTTTTGGTCATTTTATCGTCTACTCAGACTTATGTGAACAAACACCCCAGACAGTTTTTAACGGTTTCATGACATTAATTTTCATTAATTTTTATTTTTTATTTTAGGTTTTATATGACCCCAAAAACCTGAACTTTGAACATTCAGTGGATTTTCTGTGGTCTGGAGTTTTCTCTGGGGTTTGGAAGCCTTTTGAGCTGCAATGAAAACAGGCAAAACAGTGAAAACTGGCATCTGCTGGCAAATCCCATTGACCTACAGTATATGGGATTTGCAGGCTGTGACATCACAAACAGCAGGAAAATCAGAGCACTTGTTTGAGCCAGAAAATCCCAGACCACAGAAAATCTACTGAATGTTAAAAGTTCTGTTTTTTTGAGTGCAATTGAGCTCAGAAAACCTAAAATAATTAAGAAGAATTACAAAATGTCACACTCCCTTTAAGTTGCTCCTATACAAACCCATTGTAATTTCAAACTCTATTTTAACCATGATATATTCATCGGAAGCACCGTTCCTTTTTGATGGTGAGTGATATTGTCCTAATGCGAGGGGGCTGTGTTTTTTGAGTGGTGCAACCACTCCCTTACGGACTTATGTGTGTGGGTGGGTGCCTGCCTGCCTGGCTGGCTGGCTGGGTATGAGCATGAAAACAGCATGGTTGTTTTTCACCACCTGTGCGCAACCTAACACACACACAAACACACACGCACATATTAACTCATCTCATCTTTCAGGATCCTAAATAGTTCAGTTCAGAAATACCTGTCAAGAGTGAGGGATGCTCACAGCTAGTCAACAAGTTCATTTGATCTTACTCAGGGCGTTTAAGGGAAAATATGTGTTTTATTACACCATCGTAGCCACTCAGTGGAATACTCTCCCAGCATATCTGAAATCCCTAAATAGTAAATACCCTAGCAAAGTAAGAAACATGCCTTCATCTTAACACTTAACACTAACTGGCCATAGTTCAATTCTTACCAAAGGTTTAAAAAAAAGAAAGAAAGTAATAGTATGCATGAACCAAAAGTCCCCAAGAAGGCTGCTATAGGCTACTGTATTATCACTGCTCGCTCAGTTAGTGCAGACCACTATCAACAAGTCAATACTCTAGTTTAGGGTCATGTGATATTGGACACAATCTACAATAAAAAAAAACCTGTGTGTGTGTGTGTGTGTGTGTGTGTGTGTGTGTGTGTGTGCGTGCGTGCGTGCGTGCGTGCGTGCGTGCGTGCGTGCGTGCGTGCATGCGTGCGCACTCACCAGTTCTTTGCTGACTTTAATTGGTTCCTGAAACACGGTCCAAACCACTGCTTCGTTGCAGTTCGGGGTGGTCAGGGAACCCATGTATCGATAGAATTTTGTCAGGTCCACACCTTCAATCAGATCACTGATAGAGATGTTGTGTTTGATGTCAACCGTAGATTCTATCAATAGAAATTAAAAAATGTAATGTTCCTAAATACATTGGCTTTAAATGAACTTCTACAGCTACAGAGACGATCAAGGTCTGTACTTGAATAGCCAAAGTCAAGGTGCTGCTTTCACATGCAGAACATGACAAAGCGGTGCATAACTTGCTCCATTATTACAAATATTTTCTTTTCATTTAGGTGCAATTTGTGCAAACACATGATGGACGAGTCGGCCATCGTCAGGTCAATGAAGGCACCAATCTGGGGCCAAAGATTCTACTTTCTTACAAGATATGCCAAAATGTACTAGGAGGATTGCTATAAAACCTACTGAGCACATTCATGCTCCCTGGAAGATAATCCCCAACTATTTGAGCGACGCCCATGACCTTGCGTCTAGTGCCACCCTCAGGCCAAAGTGTCAACTTCGGCACAAACAGTGTTCAGGGGTCTGCCTCTGCCATGACAGTCACCCCTCACCAGGGACCATGTCAGGGTACACACAAGTGAAACAGTGGACCAACCTATAGAGGAGATGTTCACCAGGTAAGATGTGAAATCTTCCCATGTCTGTGAGGTAGCAGCTCCTTCTTCTGTTGCCTACAGAGAAGAGATTATGGTGTTAGTGTCTTTATTATCAAATACATTATACAGTATAGGCCTACCAAAGACCTACATCAGATTGAAGATGAACCACTAATTGTCATTAGTTGCCGCAAGCAACTTAGATGCTATCTGCAGTGTGAGTGATTTCCAACACTGAAACAATCATGACTGCACAGTTTATTGACAGAAGGATGCTCATAACATGTCAAGAGTCTTGAGACAAAGAGGATAACCCAAGCTGCAGCCATAGGCCTACAGGTGCAATATTGGTGAGCGTATTGTTGTTTAAATCAGAATGGGCTGTTAATGGAGGGTATTGCAACTTAGATGCAGATGATAGCATCTAAATTGCTTGTGGCTATAATTGTCATAAGGTATGTTTGTTGTTTGTACTGCAATGACACTGCAATCCCTGTTCTCTCTCCTTAACTCATAACCTCCATTTACGAGGATTAGGCTCCATCACAAGGAACTCCATGCATGGGATGAATTCATTTCAGTTGTGACTTCTTATCAGCCAAATATATTAATTGGATGAAATATGGTGACGATCTTCTGTAAATCGTAAGACTGATATATGCGTATGCGGTCTCAAAACATTGTTTGTCAGATGAGAACGAAAACTGCTTGGCTGTGTTCTTTCACTCTGTACTCCCAGAGAACTAAGATTTGATCCTGAGATGTCAAAGTGTCCAGATGATCATGTGTGAAATATTTATATATATTTACAGTATATTTAAATATTTATTTATATATAATATAAACACTTGTATAGCTGTCCCCAATTTTTGTCAAATGTTATAGAAGCTCACATGTCTGAAATGTACTTTCTTCATAAACTAGTGTGGCAACGTACATTTAGGAAGAAGCCCAGAACCGCGATTCCCTCTGGATCAGCCGTGGCCTGTTGTACAGTAAGACCTTTCTTCAGGCTAACAATGTGCATCTGTGGAGATCAAATCATTTCACAAGTAAACACAGTTGAGCAAAACGAAACAAAAACAAGCATATGTTTATTATTATGCTTGTAATCCCTTAATCATGATGTAACTTCATCCAATATATCAGTGGTTCTCAAAATGAGATCTGTGGAGCCCCAGAGGTCCTTGGGAGGTTCTGGGGAGTACCCAGCAAAATTAGTTAAAATAGCAACAAAGTATTTTCAGATGGGGGTCCACAGACAAGTACAAATCAATGTGAGGGTCCTTGACATGAAAATGATTGTGAAACACTGCAATATTACCTCCATGGGGTATCTATACCCATCCACGGTGTGCTCTGAGCCGGGGTGAAAATCTGTATCTCCCCAGTGGAAGTGAAACTGGATAGTAGAGTAGATTCCATTGAGGCCCCCTCCACTCACTTCTACCTGGTCCTCCTCCAAATTGCACTTCACTAAACCAAAGAAAAGGTGACACAATATACCATGCTTCTTAAAGTGGGGTGTGGGACTTGAGGTGGTTCCAGGGGGTCCCCAGCTAAGTGAGTAATAGTTTATACAATTAAGACCCTTGTTAATATTTTGGCTGTAAGAAAATAGCAAATCTACAAATTTTGTAGTTTACAAGTTTGTAGGTCTGCCATTTTTTTAATATCTTGACAAATCCCAGGCCCTGGCACAAATCCCTGACAAACAATCCTTTCAAAGGGGGTTCCGTGGACAAATACAGATCAATGTGGGGGGCCTTGACATGTTTGAGGAGTGAGGACTGTAACTAGAGTAAGTTTTTCACGTTTATACTGTTGGTATGTTGGTATGTTGATACGATGCATTTACTATACACAGCATGCACACACGTCAGAGCACGGTGGACAAAGGAAGGGCTCACACTGATGATGTGTATATATGATGCAAGTATTATTACCTGTATGACCGGTGTTGCTGAGAGACTTTAGGACAGAGGACCGGTTAGAGAAGTTCTGAAACGTGAAGTTACTGAGTTTGGAGTCCGATACGACATGGTTGGTGACAATATCGACGGGAGACTGCCTGTCTCCTCCGCAGTGAGCATCAGAGATAGCGGCCCAGTGGCTGGGAGTGGTATCTGACAGACATAATAAGACTTGATATTAATATACCACACACCATTGAATAATCTACTTGATCCAGATATACAGTATACTGTAAAAACGGTCCTTACCACAGCCATTATAGCACCACTCACTGCCTCCTGAAAGAGAAGACATTGCATATTGGATCCAAATAGAACAGCCAATTCCAGTGGCGTGCACAGATAGACACTAGGGGGTGCTAGAGCACCCCCTGCCCTTTTGGCAATGTGCCCTTTTGGAAAAAAAAAAAAAACTTTTTTTCTTTTTTTTTGGATTTTTCAAAAATAGCAGATCTACAAGCTCATAGCGCGCCACTCGGTGGCGCGCTATGAGCTTGTAGATCTGCTATTTTTCAATAGCTAAAGCATAACATAATGCTAACACCAAAAGGGGTTCCCGCCCAAAATGGATTAAGGCAACCGGCCGGTTCCACGCGCTGCACAAGGTGCCCTTTTTTAACTTGAGCACCTGCCCCTCTAAATGTCTGTGCACGCCACTGGCCAATTCACAAGACCAATGGGTCAGCAGCATATCACCTGAGCTATACGCGAGGTCCTAAGGCTGATATCAGTTATCAACTTTTCACCCTGGGCGGCGGTGGCTCAGGGGTAGAGTGGCTGGATGGTAACACCCGCAAGGTTGCCTGTTCGAACCCGGGCTCCCCCAGAGTTGGTGTCGAAGTGTCCTTGAGCAAGACACTGAACCCCAAATTGCTCCTGATGTGCTGGTTGGTGCCTTGCATGGTTTCCGCCGCCATCGGTGTATGAACGTGTGTGTGAATGGGTGAATTGATGCACAATCTATGTAAAGCGCCTTGGATAAAGGCGCTATATAAATGCACCATTTACCCTCTAAGCTTTTTTTTTATTACTCCCCCTACGCCCAGGGGAATAAATTCTGGGTATGTGATATACAGTACGTATATACTGTATATATCAACTGGGCCCAACAGAGTTCAGAACTTTTAATTAATCCATATCTGAGTGGATCAGATTGGGATTTTCTTACTTCTTATTGACAATGTTTGCTGAGAAAATTCTATGCTCAAAGATCGGATATAAAAGTGATCCCAATTCCATTTATTTTCTTTTTTTACTGTCCAAAATCCAAATCGAATCCACTCAGATTAAAAGTGCCCTGCGCATTTGTTGTTACCCAAGGTTGGGCAAGGGCAAAAATGCACACACACACACACACACACACACACACACACACACACACACACACACACACACACACACACACACACACACACACACACACACACACACACACACACACACACACACACACACACACACACACACACACACACACACACACACACACACACACACACACACTCTGTCTTTCTTTTATCTGTTGTATTGTGTTTTTGTATGGACATGGTGTTGGGTGCTGGCACATATGCACACATGGCATCAACGCATGGTGTAGTGTGCTGGCACACTACACTATGTCTTTCTTTTATCTGTTTTGTATTGTGCTTTTGTATGGACATAGTGTTGGGTGCTGGCACATATGCACACATGGCATCAACGCATGGTGTTGTGTGCTGGCACACTACACTATGTCTTTCTTTTTATCATTCATTTCTTAAAAGCCTACAGATGAAATTTAGCTTTGGCTAACTCTGGCCCATTTACATTGATGTGAAAACTGACATGTTGATTAATGAGCTTTGTCCCTGTCAAATAAATAAATAAATAAAAATAATAAACACACACACACACACACACACACACACACACACACACACACACACACACACACACACACACACACACACACACACACACACACACACACACACACACACACAAACACACTACTGTATGTTTCATTAGTGACCTACTACAATTCACAGAATGCCTGGATACCAACTATATGTACAGTATAAGGCACAGACATACAGAATTATATTGCAGTGCACTCACCAGATGCTTCAGAAAATACTCCCAAGCACAGATACAGCAGAAGGCAAGATAGATGCATCTTTGGAAGAAGAAAATAAATGAAACAATTAACAGTCACACTGGACGCTGATTAGTCAGGCAATTGATGAGTGATTGAATGACAATCAGCTGAGTGTCAGTGCCAATGAGTGTCAGTCCAGATTTGAACCCTTTGCTCTCCTTTTCTCCAAGTTGACTTCACAGGTGTATTCATTTAATAAAGTTTCTTTGCAATTTCTCTTGTATAATCATGGTGTGGCCACAACTGTATTGAAAGTAGGGATGTTAATAGTTAATCGCCGTTAAAAAATTAAACGGTTAAACTGTCGGTTAAACCTAACAGTTAATAACTAATTGAATAAATCGAAATGTCTCTGCTTTTGCATGTGATGTGACAGACAAGACAGTGCACTTTTCATTTGATTCTATTTCTCATGCCATTGCCTGGCCCTGTATCGCAAATGGTCAAATAACTATTTAGAAATATAATATGCCTTTGTATTCTTTCTGTATCAGCAAAGTGTAGATTTTTATGTTAGACATTGAGGGAAATTAAGATTATAAAAAACCAAACAAAAAAAAACACCACTTATCAACTAACTGGTTAATCAATCGATAAGCTTATCAAAACTTATCAATTAACTATTAATGCATTAATCGACAATTCCCATCCCTAATTGGAAGTGCATGTAACCTTGCCAGTGATTCTTCAAAAAGTATGTACTGCAAGTGTAATTGCATAAAACTAACTGAAAAGGGCCATATAAATGATGTGCTCATTACTAGATTTATATTTCTGACGATAAGATAAATATGAGGCAAAGTACGTGCCAATGTTATAAGAACATTAAAATCACATTTCTAATTCCACAGTGGGAAACAGTTTTTTACATCAGAAATGTCATTGCAAATGTCATTGACATAACATCTGCCACAGATTGTCAAGACCCTACTGCGATGGTGATACACCCATTATTTCTACCATACAAAGGGGTTGTGACAGTCACATCTTACCTTATATCCAGGTTTCTCCTTCATAATGTGAAGAGAGGATGATGCATCAAAATGATCCAACAGGTTCAAATAAATTCAGCTAGGGACATGGCAGGCGAGAAACAAGCATCTCAAGGTGTTTGAAGTCAGGGATATAGGGAGGACCAATACATGGGAGGGGGCCCAGTGTGTATACAACATTAAGTTTCATGGAAACTGGTATTAGCTTGCATGACTAGTTTGTTCCAGTTATATATTTTTGAACCGTGCAATACAAAATACAGGTGGCTAGACCCGAGAGACGCCACCAGTGAACCAAAATTACCTTTTGTTTTTGTGCAGGTTCTTATTGCAGTGGTGCAACCACTCCTATAGACAGCTATGTGTGTCCCTGGGTCTGTCCCTGGGTCTGTCCGAGCACGGAAATAGCGTTATAGCGTTTGTTCACCACCAAGTGTCACTGTTGCACAGCCTAACACACAGACATACTCAGGCCAGGGATGAGGGCTTGTACATCTATTTGACCCATCTAAGGGTCAAATGATCATAACAAATGTTACAGTGACACATCAGAATGATTATGTGTTGCATTAGTTCTTGTCCAGCCAAGGTGACAGGAGTTTAGGTCTGTACAACTCCATTTGATTTCCTGACAGTGAGAATACCTGTAGGTAAAACACTACATTAGTTCTATAGGAACGTCATGCTCATTGCTGCGGTCTCATTCCTATAGGAACCTATACAGTAGGTTCCTGGTTCCTATAGGAACGTCATGCTCATTGCTGCTGTCTCATTCCCCTATTGAAAGTTACAGTACATCCCCTATAGTACAGTCTGTTTATACACGACTGTGTGTAGGCCTACGTGACAACAGTAGCATCATAAACTTTGCAGTCAGGTGACTGAGGTGACACCACAGGAATAAGAGTACAGTAGGAAGATCCAACTAAAATGTATTATAACAAATTAACCTCTCTCATAAATGCCAATAAGACAAAAATGAATCATTGTGCCAAGATCAGAGAAAATCACACTCCTATTTCAATCAATGGGAAAGAGGCAAAAGGGAGCGAGAGTCAAATGTGCAATTGCTTGAGGTGTTTCTAGTCTATCCTTTCCGCATTTACACAACATACAAAACTTCCCCACGTGCCCTTCAATATGTCCTCCCCCCGATAAACCTTATCACCTTGCATTAGACACACCTCATTGCACTAATCCAGCCATGCCTCACTGGCACTGTTTCCTAAAGAACAGTACAAAGAGGAATTTATGCAAGCTTAAGGAGGAGGAAACACCTTAGATCAGCATCCTGAGCATTTCAAATGCCAAGAATGCAATTTCTAATTCACGTAATGGTTCAATATGTGAGATTGTTGCAAAAAGATCTAAGTACATTTAAAAAAAGTGCAACATTTGTTAGTTGAAATGCATTTCTTGGAAAAAGATGGTGTAGGCGCATGCCATTAAATAAAGACAGTATGACATTTAAAACAGAGACTATAGGTCCACAGCTAAACATGAGTAACTCTGATGTTGTCTGTTTATCCCAAATAATCCCTGAGATTTAATACTGTAGTTGCTTTACACAGAACAATAGACCTCAGAATACCTTTTACAGCAAGGTGGCCTGCCAGCATGAGCTTGCAATTTGTTGACCAGTCATTTTGAAGGTGGTCATTGACCTTATGGCCACTACATTTGGCTAATGCTAGAAGTACAGTATAGTTCTGGAAACACTACAGTAGGCTACATACATGTCTGATCATCCTTAGTCATATAGCCTAGAAATGTATGCTACTTAAGGATGTTTTAAGCTGTTTCAAATATTCAAGCTTAATGTTTTTAAGACAAAGATACATTACCAATACAGAATAACAATGATTTATATATGGCATAAGTGGTTAAAAGAAAGAAATAAACTACTATAAAACATGCATACTTGTATAAACAGTGTACTTACTCAAAATGAGACCAGTTCAAGAAAGTCGGAATAGGAACTGTGCACTTTTATAATTGGTATTAATATAACCTTTGTCTATGCTATTGTTTACATTGTTTTGCTATTGCTCAAATTGATTTGGTCCATTGCATGCATCTGCGGTGCACCACACTCATGTATGTGACTGACATGACATACAGCACCACTGCAGTACAGCATGTACCAATGCATACTGTATGTAGGTGTATCTACTTTGCCAATTTAGTGACATCACATTAGCAATGCCAAACAAAAGAAGCCCTGTTCATAACCAGTGTGTGAGAGTAATAATGTAAACACGACTACACCCTGCCCAAACCCCAGTTTTAGTAATCATGATGTTGATAGAAGTGTCTATTTGTACGTCTCTAAATGTTTTGATGAATTGAACATGGTGGACCCTGTTGTAAACAAGTGTAATGCTTAATTGGGTCGTCCACTCACAGTTAACAGCCTTTGTATTGAGTTTGTGCTTGAAATGTACTGTAATTCTGCAAACTGTTAATACAATTTTCAATCAATCAATCAGTCAGTAAATCACTAAAAAGCTATTTTGGATCATCTTTACATCTTAAAGGAGCATTCAGTGATTTGGGTGATTTGGAAAACCACCCAGTCCGCCCCGGTAACAAAATGTGCACATGCACGCTCTACAGTGGGGGGAAGTGCAACAGGCCAACAGCATGTGCACCAAGGCCCGCCCCCAGTCGATCATGATTGGAGGAAGGCCCCTCTCATCCTGATTGGATGAAGGCTTTGCCACCCGCCACCAAAACTGAAACTAGGGTTTTTTGACCCCAGAGGCTCACTGGGGACAGGGAGGAACTCCTTATATGGTCAGCACACTCTATAGTAGGGAGGATTATCCAGAAAAAAAGAAAGTGATATTTGAATTAAGTAAAATCACTGAATATACCTTTAATATTGTTGCTCATCTTTATATTTGAGTCAACAGTTATATGACAATTGAGATGTTTCTATACTATTGCTTCAGTGTAATGCATTTGCGGCACCCCCTATGGATGAAAATGGAATTGCTCTTGGTTGATTAAACCACCCGCGACATCTGATTGGTTCCCAGTTCGAACCCGGGCTCCCAGAGTTAGTGTCGAAGTGTCCTTGAGCAAGACTCTGAACCCTAATTGCTCCCGATGTGCAGGTTGGGGCCTTGCATGGTGGTTTCCTCCGGCATCGGTGTATGAATGTGTGTGAATGGGTGAATGTAATGCACAATCTCTGTAAAGCACCTTGGATAAAGGCGCTATATAACCATTTACCATTTATATAGCTTATTTAAAGTAAGAAGGGTAGGCACTATAAGCTAAATCTGAAATATATATATTTTTAATGTATTTAATGTTAATAAATACCTTTTCTGACAACTTGCATTATAAAATATCCTCAACTAGGCAGCATTCCTCATTGAGCAGTAATTACGAATAGACAAACACTGTAATGACAATTACATCGACATTAGTTTATTTTCAGATGGGAATCAGTAGTACAATACCTACAAGTTGTTTTGTCATAACATGGTGGTAAAAAGTATAATATACAATAAGAATTTATGCAATGATGTGAAGCTCATCTTATGTGTTTTTTTGTAGAGCAAAGAGATTATAGACCACAACTTTTATCTTTCTTGTGTATTATTGCAACCGAGAAGCCTGTACTCAGCCTCTGCTATGGAAGCAATTATAGCCCTTCGCTAAGTCCCTCCCCAACCCGTCCTTGTCCAATAGGCACGTTAGCAGTGAAGAGACAGGTCAAGCTGTCCTTCTCATCCATTGAGATGCATGTTAAATGACGGGATTTCTCCATATAAATAATGGATCATTTCGGAAGCAAAACCTTCAAAATGTCTTCTAAATCTAGTCAACCAGGCCTGCAGTAGGCTGTGCACTGGGCAAATGTGCATGACATTATTTAAATAAATTAGAAATACGACGAAATGACAGAGGGAGAAATCTACCTTTAACGACCGCCCGACAGGAGTTTGTTGCACGGTAATCACCTGGGTGGGACAGCTATGAGGTGGCGAAAGCTTAACCTGCATAGCATCAGTTGCTAAACTATTTGGATTGGCATCGGACAATCGCTTTTTGGGGTGGGATTTAGCGAAGGGCTAATTGTTTCTCTTTTGCTCCAATGTTTGTTTGATGTCGTTAATGGAAAACTTTTCCAATTAAAAAATGCACTATATATTTGTTTAATAAAGCTACTGAGTAAACAGATTGAAATAGTACTAGAACATTCAAAAGAAATAGCAGATCTACAAGCTGGGGTAAATATACCGCAAAAATAACAGATCTACAAGCAGATGTGAGCTTGTAGACCTGCTATTTTCAACGAAGATTTGGTGTAGAGGGAAAAACGTGGGTTTAAGTGGTTAAATCTAAAGTAAAATGCCATCAGATCTTGTTTGAGATGTCAGAGCTAGTGGAGATATCCTATCTATACAAGCGTTACACCAAAAACAAAGACTATCTTCCATTTCGTAATGACTGTCAAAACATATTGACAGGCATTTCTGCGACCTTAAGGCCAAGCGTCGGTGATGTGAAAAGTAAACATCGTAGCTTCAAAACGGAAGGCCTGGTGCATCCACACGGTGGTGTCCAAGGGCACAGCTTCCAGGTTCCAGCCAGGGTGCTCACAGTAGAGAGGAGAAGGTCCTGGAAATACACAGGTTAGAACATAGATAAGACGACCATCACACTGCATGGACATAACCAACCTACGTACCATGGGCGACCAAGTGCCGTGATTCCCCCCCCCCTAAAACTTGATCATCAGGTACTATGAATGATATACTATGGAGGGCGCTATGGCTTTAAGAAGGTAGATGGGGGTCCCACAACATCTACAACAGATGTACGAAGATTTAAGAAGATATTTACGGATTCACCCACACGGCGGGTTAATCGGTATGGAACGCTACTTCCAGTGATCAATGGATATATTGTCATCATGTTACGGTAAGAAAATGGCTGGTCCGGAATTCGCCTTTAAGCTGTGGGTGAGGCTTTTTGGGCCTTTTGAATCAAAGGCTTTCATCTTAAATACACAGGGGGACATATTTGAATATTATAACCACACCTGGGGGTCTAGAGTAGCTTAATGTTAACGGCAACGCCATAGACGCATACAAAATAGAAAAGTACAAAAATCACGGCACTCCATCTTTAAGAGAGGACTAAAGACCTAGATTTACATTTTTTAACAAAAAGCATTTGTATTTTTTTTGCTACACTGGTCATACCTCTAGGCTTTATGACCTCATGTTTTAAATGTTTTGTTTTCCTGGAGAATGTGTCGTTTGCCACCATATAAAGTATATACTGTATTTGTTTTCTGTGGGTTGCAAACTGTATTTCCCTTGGAGCAATAATACACAATGTCCTTGTACTGTATACTGTATACTGTATCTAGAAGTCTTACATGAAGAGGGACCCGGTTAGCTCATCCAGAAAGCCACCTGGAAGATAAGAATAATATAAGAATAAAAAATACAATAGATACAAATGACAGGAAATTTGGTATAATCACTGGTGTAAAAATTGCATTTACCTGGTGAGCAAACTGTGTCACACAATAGAGGGCACAGGTAGCAGTGCTGGCATTCCTGCAGGGAGAACAGAGAGAAGTCATCATTAGTTACATTATTTGGTGTTGGCTGTAGATATCCTGGGTCAGACCTCCCCCCCCCCCCCCCCCCCCCGGTTCCAGACCCCACTTTCAGAACCGGTGAGATAGGCTACTTACGTGACAGTATTGGCAATGGTTCGAGTCCTCTCCCTCATCACATGGACATTTGTCACAGTAATGACAGTTCTAATGAAGGACAGAGGCACACATTTTAGGACACAATGTTTACATGCGCTGTGAAATGATCATGTAAGGTATTGTCAAGTCAACATCCAACCCACTGGCATTCCATTACTTAATACGGTAGTGACTCGGCTGCCATGTTAAGTAGTCCGTTTATTATAATGACCAATCAACCGGTTAATCGTTTGGCTAATTAAGTTCCTATTTATCATCAATGATGCAGATTATTCAAGGGTTTAAAGAAAATATACAATGAAATTCTTTTTACATTATTTTGTATATACTATGTGTTATATTAATGTTATATTAACAATACACTCTTAGTGTTTTGCCAGTTATTTGGGGGCCCACTTGCAATATCCTCATGGCCCACAGATTGGGAATAGCTGGGTTACTCCATTAGCCGTAATTATTGTATTAATTATTGGACAGAGATTATTACTTTCACATCATCTTTGCAACTTCTTTACCTTGCAGATGGCGCAGACACTACACAGAGAGCCCGAGCGGAAGTGTGGAGCATCGATGTGAGCCTCCTCCTCCACCACGACATGCTCGATTACGTGACTTTCATGCTCGTCTAAGAGAAGGGTTCAATATAGTGGTGTGCATTACTGCAGTGTGTACAAAATTAGCCCGCCCTTTCATGCACACCCTCACACCCTCAAGATACCGTGAGATTATATTTCTGGCAGTGTCACTGCATTGGAGAAAACCATATCTGAACATGAACCACATTTTGAAATACAATAACAATGTATGACACCTTTCTTAAATAAGCACAAATCCGATTGACCTTTGTGCATAAGCATAATCAAATATCACACCATTGTTAATGCCTGGGAATCCAGAAGTAACTGATCTGACCAGACAGGGTGTGTGTGTGTTTTATGACGTTATGTGCAGCAATCTTGCCAACAATATAATACTAATACTCCTGTGCTACTTGACACTTGTATTGGTGGTCATGTCTCACATCACCGTCACAATGAATCAACAGGTTTGAATAGTTTACATACTGCTTGGCTGCTCCACAGATATAGCAATCTATTAAAAGACTCCCCAAGTGTAACAACATTCCTGTGGCCTTTGCAGTCAACCTCACAATGACATGTATCCATTACAGCGCGAGTTAGAATACACTTCAAAGACTCACATCTGTAGTTAGCCCTAGAGATATCCCATTAAACACCAGTTTAATATATAGCCTATATTGCTCCAATCCCAATGCTGTTATGTGAGGAAGAAGCTACCTGTCTCCTCCTCCTCCTCATCGGCATGTTCCTCAGTGGCGTGCACCTCGACAACTTCCTCAGCAGCTTCCTCTTCGACCTCTTCTTCCTCTACAGCCTCCTCTTCCTCAGTTACTTCCTCTTCCACTTCTTCCTCGGCCACTTCTTCCTCTGCCTCCTCAACTTCTTCCTCTGCCTCCTCTTCTTCAGCCGCTTCCTCCACCTCGGCCACCTCTTCCTCCACTTCCTCCTCCTCAGCGGCCTCCTCCTCCACAGCCTCTTCCTCAACGGCCTCCTCTTCAGCGACCTCCTCTTCCTCCACGGCCTCCTCTTCCACCTCCACTAGATGTTCCTCCTCCTCGTCTTCCACTGCGTGGCCTCCGTCTCCGTGATGGTGTTCCTCGTCATCCATCACAAGCTCCTCTGTGTGAGCCATTTCCTCTGCCTCGTCACGGTGGACCTCCTCTCCCTCAGCCTCCTCCAAGTCCTGGGCGCTCGCCATCCCAGAGAGAGAGAGCTGGAGAGGAGACAGGAGCACAAGGAGGAGCCCCACCATCCAGCCTTTGATAACAGCCATGTTGGAAGACTCAAACAACTAACGTGGAGGAAACCTCTTCTGGAATGTAACTCCACTCAGGATAAATGAGGTCCCCAAAGAAATCCGTGGCAAAAAACTTTATTAGGCGTTCTCAAAGTCCGAGGTGGGTGGGTGGGTGAGTGAGAGGCTCTGGCCGCCTGAGTCAGAGAAAGGCTGAGTACAAGAACACGGACCCACCAGTGAGCTGCTCCTTATGCTGGTTACACAGAGGGCAGTGACAACAAGGGGGCATGTGTGTGCAGCGTATGAGGTTTATGATTGACAGAGGCACATGTCTGGGAAGAATGCCCATAACCCAGCGTATAGGAGAAGACACACACACACACACACACACACACACACACACACACACACACACACACACACACACACACACACACACACACACACACACACACACACACACACACACACACACACACACACACACACACACACACACACACACACACACACACACACACACACACACACACACACACACACACACACACACACAGAACAAGAAAGAGATAGAGAGAGAGGGGAGGGGCAGTAGTCAAGAGTCAAGTAGTCAGGCTGCTGAGTTTTTTGATGGATCTCGGGGAGGGAGGGGTGGTGTCAGAATGATGTACAGAGCAACTGGAAATAGAAAGAAACTGAGATGATGGGGCATTGAAAATGCATGCTAGGCACATACATTGACAGCTGACATTCCCCTGAAACCAAAGATTTAAGTTGAGGTATATAGTGACTACAGGATTTGGAACATGTGCCCAGATGGGCAAGGAGTGGCTAGAGGCAAGGCTTTGCAGTTTCAGCGTTGGAAGCGTGTGATTTAATAAAATGCTGAGGTGGTCCATTTAAAATCACATTGAATTGCATGGGTTAATGACACGCACGCACGCACGCACGCACGCACGCACACGTACGTCATGGTAGCAGTGCAGACAAATGTATGCACAAAGCGAGCAAGCACATAATTCCTGTGCACATGTTCTCACTTGCACATGCGTGGTTACAGCAGCACCACATGGTGCATGGGTCCAACTCCCTGTGTCGAGTCACTTAAATTATGTGACCTTTCATTCTTTCAAAATGGCGACCCAGGGTGATCACTTTTAGACCCACTTTTTGACATTTTGAAAAAAAAACTAAAACAAACTACCAATACACTACATGCGGTAACTACGCACTACATGCGGTAATTCCTAGGACGTCTGTGGACGTCTTGGGCACAAATTGTGTTAAGATTGACAGGTGGCCCCGCTTGCTATTAAAAGTCGGTCTCCCCTCAATAGCCCTGTTCCACAGTGTGACCTTCAATAAGAGTTCTGCCACACTGAAACCTTGCACGCTACACCTTTTCCTTGGTCTAGCCATAACCCACTGTGCCTGCACACGTTTGGAACAGTTGGTCTTCACCCCACCTCTGACATTACCTAATTCACAGCTCACCTCTTCTTAACCCCTAAGCATGATTTATACCTTACTATAAGATGGTGTTCCGTGCCAAAAATAGCTTGTCTAGTGATCTTGTAGATTGGCCATCTCATAAATCAAGGCATTGGATTCTCATGCACTCTTTCCGCTAGTCTTTTATTATTTCTCATCTCTTTAACATCAGATAATCTGTGCATAACCAAGGCTGAGAGGATCAAGGACACTCCACCACCACAGCCACAATCGTCTCACTGTGCTGCCATGACCACACAAGCAATACCAACACTACAGTATCTATCAAAAGCATATTCCAATTCCACTGGTGGAATGACTATAGGGAGCCGTTTCCACCTCAACCACGAGGCTGATGAATTTGCACTGAGCCCCCCATGTCAAAGCGCCAGCACTCGCCCAGCAGTCTACTGTCACCAAGGCAGATATGTTGATCTGACCCCCCATTCCAAAGCGCCAGCGCTCGCCCATGAGTCTGCTGTTACCCAGGCGACTGCATGCGACCTCGCCCTTGGCGAGATTGCTTCTCGCCCTCAGGAGTCTTACTGGTTTTATATACACTTAAGACGTCGGCTGCTATATGATGTCTTGCAGGTGGTCCCTGAAAATCTAAACTTTTTTTTAATAAACATTGGCCATCATCTTCAGTTTAAAAGTGCTTTATTAAAACACAAAAGTGTTTCATTACACAACCAACCAAAGTTATTAGTTAGCTGTTATAACAGCTTGAATAAAGCTTGAACAAAAGCCAGATGTAGGCCTATTTGACAGTGCAGAAACATAATTGCCTATGCATAGCGAGGGCCAATGAGCATCATCTGAATAGACACACACTCACATTGTGTGTGTCTGTACATCTCACATGGAACTCAGACCAGGGGCCCGTTTCATGAAACTTGGATTAACTAATCCAGGATTTAAGGCAAAACCAGGCTTGTTAAATCCTGGTCTGTACAGCCTGGTTTATTCCATTCCACTAAAGCCAAGCGAGGCTTAGAATGGGTGGATTTATCGAGCCAGGATCATAAAGCCTGGCTGAATGCAGAGCCTGGCTTTTCCTCTCTAGACCCATTTGGTGGAACACAGATTTACAGATCCTTCTTCTTCGTGGGGTATTATGGCAGTTGGCATCCTTAATAGTTGCATTACTGCCCCCTTCTGTATATCTCAGTATCTTTACTAATCTATTCCAGACTTACTGATACAAGGACTTAAGCTTCTAAAATAAATACTGCTGCTGTAATTAAAGAGAGAAAACACTCTCAATAGTGGATAGACTGAATGATTAACTACCCCAAAAATATAGTCTACATTTTACCACGACTCTTAACTTAAAACTTCATAATGAAATCGTCATAATAAATAAATGTAATAGAATTCTTAATATTGTAAGCATAATGATATTGTAGCATCGTGATATTTGGCCATAACTCCCTCCTCTGAGGGAGCTACCTTTGGGGAAGGGGGTTGTTGCCCAGACAGGGGCCAGACTGGTGAACCGTGGGTCATGGGTACAATAGTGGGTGAAATGTTACAATGGTAATATGTTGTAAAACAATGAGTAATGGTAATATATAGTAATGTTTTCACCTTTACAAAAAAAAAATATTTTTTTATAATATAATATATTTTTTCTTTACCATTTGCACCACAGCAAACAGGAACATTCACCAAAAGCAGCTGATCTACAAGCTCACAAACTGTCATGATGAGGTTGTGCAGCCTATATAGTTTGGTTCTTTGATTTGGTATATAGTGCTAAAATTAGTCCTTTAATGCAGACCGAATCAAACAAGGCAACATAAACCCATAATAAGTGTGGCAAAAGTCTTTGGTTTGTGATCAGATTGACTGCCTTAATGAACAGTAAAGACATCAGGATTAGGTTAAACCTGGCTGTTAGCCTGGTCCGGAGCAGGCTAAGGCCAAAGCATTAGTTTCCATGGTAACTAATGTAGCATCACTTTCATGAAACCGAATCAAGCCTCAACATATCCAGGTTAACTGGTTAAATTAATCTGGCAAGATTAACCAGCTTTCATGAAACCGGTTAATCGCTGATCCAGGATATATTAAACCAGGATATCTGTTAAATCCCGGTTTAATCTCTAATCCAAGTTTCGTGGAACGGGCCCCAGGTTCTCCTCTTTAGCGTATTTAAAAAGAACGTTTTTGCTACTCACCAAAACAAAGGCGGTTTGTGTCATTAGAAAGCCTACTTTCCTTAGTGGACGCACTCTGAGCCCCCCACCACACGTATAAACGGTACTTTTTGGTGGTGTTTTGGTGAGTAGCAAAAACGTTCTTTTTATTTACGCTAAAGAGGAGAGGCTGGTCTGAGGCCTCTCAGAAAAGTGAAAGTAGCATAGCCAATGCAGGGCAGAATCATAGAAGCATTGGCTATGGACCAGAGCTAGGGTTAGCTCAAGATAGGGCCCTCTCCTACTGACGGCCCATCAAATTATTGGCTCAGGAATATGACAATTTTTTGTATTAAATCAAGGCTTCATGGGGTGTGTAATTGATAGAAAATAAGTCCTTCTTGGGTTAACTACTCCTGTGACTACACAGAGACTGATTCTACAGTACATCTGCTGCAAACTTGTACAATAGCATTTCCATTTTGACCTTATGACCTTACATTACACTATTTTTGTGAAACTGCAAAACATTGGGAGCTTGTACTTGTGATGCGACAGACTGTTGATTTTGCTTACAAAATAAATGTGTTCATTAAAATGTATGACTTTTACCAAGTCTTGAATTTAAACTCTTTGATCCAATTCATCTTTTAAGAGAATACATTAGTTTTCATTTCTCCCCATAATGCTCAACAGGCTGAGGGTCCAGATGTCCAGGACAAAGATTTACTACTGCATGTTCAAATGTAAATGTACTTTAATTATTTAAAAGGATTCCAATCCATACACGTCTCATCATTGACACTTCTGTAGTATTCATAATCATGTAGCTTTTTTATGGAAAACCATACATTTAGCATTAGCAAGTACACATTTGTACAGTAAACGTGTACAGATACCACCAAGCACATGTACAGAACAGAATGGTCCCATGGGGTAATTTGATGCCAGTGAAATATGACCACATGTTACATGCTTGGGACATGCTGGCCTACAGCATTCTATATCGAGTTCAGAGACTAGATTCTCCAATATGTAGTGCCATTTTTCCATTTACATTAATACCAACATCAGCATTGTTGATCCTTAACATGATATATCAAGGTACTAAATAAGCATTTTAGTTTAAAAATCACATGGAAACTAATTAAATTTGAACATGAAACAGCAGCAACCCATGTGAACATCAAATACACCTTGTAAAAATATATTTTTTAAAGATACAGTACCAGTGCAATAGTGCAGCAACTGTGAATACATAATACATTACACAAACAAATACACCCACACAGTATATTATTTCCCTTTGCATGTGCTGAACAGTGCACATAAAAAATATATTCCATTATTTACTTGATAGTGTACAAAACTGTGCCTATTCCCTGCTTTCAGTTGAAGTTAGTGTACAAAACTGTGCCTATTCCCTGCTTTCAGTTGAAGTTAGTGTACAAAACTGTGCCTATTCCCTGCTTTCAGTTGAAGTTAGGAATACATTAGTCCAGTGGTTTTCAAACTTTTCTTTTGAACCCAAAAGGGTAAATATTTCTATAGGCCTATCTATAATGGACCCTGGAAAGGTCCATTTGGTTCCATTTGTACACTCAAGAGTTACAGAACGGTAAGGCTCTATTTGGAATTGGAACCATCACAAGGAACACTGAGGGTACCTGGACCCCACTTTGAGAACCACTGCATTAGTCGAATACATGCTTAAGAGAGCCCACGCAAAACTGCCCAAAATCACTTTCACCTAGAAAATCCATTCACATTTTTTATAATTCAGCTGACTGTGGAGACACATGCTGGAACTTTTTACTTTGAAATGTTTTATAGTTTCTGAGTTATTTAATTTAAACGCCAAATGCATTCTCAATGGCGAAAACACAAACTTTGGCACCACGTATAAAAAAAAATAAAGTTTTTTTTTTTTTTTTTTTTCAAAGACGTCCACAGACGTCTTGGGCTATGCACGTGCGGTAATACCCAAGACGTCCACAGACGTTTTGGGCACAAAATGTGTTAACATTGTTTAGAATCAAGAACTGGCCATCAGTTGGCTTAGCAGCAGACAAAGAGAAAGGTGATTCCTCCCTCCCTTTCATTGAACCTGAAGGGCTGCAAGTATTAAGGAATTGGTGAATGCAGAGGAAGATGAGAATGTCTCTGTGAACAGGAGGACACTGGGTGGCCTGGGCTGTGGCTCAGCGGTCCAGGCACCTTGGCTGCTAATCCAGTCTGGCAGTGTGCCGCGGGTTCGACCCCTGATCCTGACGGCCTTTACTGCATGTCACCCCCCCATCTCTCTCCCCATTTCCTGTCAGCCTACTGTCTGTCCCTCTATAAAAACAAAATATAAAAATAATAAAGGTGAAAGCCACAAAAAAAAGAAAAAAAAAAACTATTTACGTGTCAAAAGAGAACAATAAAGTGGGATCTGCAGACATTCTGTACTTACATGTTATCTAGTCTCTCTAAATGTATTATTTCATCATTCCAGAACTTGAACTCGTGTCTGTAGAAATACTTCTAAAGGTGGGGGGTGGTAGACCAGGTTTGGCCAGCGTGCTTTGTGCCAACGTATCTGTGATCCAGGTGAGAGCCTTCAAGCAATTCTCCACCTAGTGGACCAAAAGCAGAATGAATCTCAACCTTTAAATAACTTGTTAATTTTTTTTTTTTTTTTTAATAATAATAAATGTGTAAATTGTGCCCGAGGTGTCATCACAGACAAAAGATTGTGCCTGAGGTGTCATCATCACAGACAAAAGATCAATGTGAGGCATAGGAACAGGCCCGAGGGGGGTGCTTTGAATAGACAGCTTTAAGTTACCTCGGTCTCCAAAGCTCTCAGCCTGTGGTCAACGTCTCTGGTTTCAGTCAGCTGTTTCAGCACACCGTCCACTCTGCCAAAACACACACAGTTCAGTACAATGCGATACAGAGCTATTTAACTGGTGCAAGTTTATGGCCCGAGGTCAATTTAGTGATCGACATGAAGTGAAATTGGATGAAGTCGTTATCTCACTTGGCAGACATCCGCTTAAGCCTCTCGGAGTCGCTGCCTCTCTGAATCTTGCTCTGGTCTGTCAGGAAGTTCTCCTTTTGAATGGTCTCCCATGTAATGAGACGGTTAGCCTCTTTCCCTACTCCTAAATCCAACACTAATCATTGGGGAAAAATGCTGAAATTATTTGCATGCATTAACATAATTTGAGCAGTATCGTCGTAGACATGAGCTGATGAGGTTGAAAAGCTTGGCCTAGAATCCTAGACAATGTCCACAAATCAAAACATTACATTGTTTCCATCATAATCAATGTTCGGTAGGTACTAAAATCGGTGTTACACAAATTTTGCACAGATGAGATCAGTTTTTAAGAATAATGCCTTGGGAACGTCTCCCCTCATTATGACCCGAGCATCGATGTACTTTAATCAATGATTCTAGTGTTGTTCTTCAAAATCAAAACTTCACAAAATGGTCAAATCAAAACTTCACACAATGGTCAAAATCACAAAATATTTTCAATTTGATCCAAATGAAATACTGACCGAAGTGGTGGATCTTCATAGAGGGCACCTTGCGTATTTTCCTCTTGATAAAGAGATGAAGGTGGGACAGGATGATGAATGGAGGAGCCAGAGAAGGGCGGGAGTGGTACTCCACGATGAGGTTGTAGCGCTGGAACTTCCAGTAGATGTCGCTGTGCTCCTGCACCTTGGAGAAGGTGTAGCTGCATGGTGGATCAAAATCAAATCAACACCATGTACTGTAGACAGAGCCGGATTTACCTTGCTGAGGGCCCCCTGGCTGGAGCAAATTTGAGGGCCTCCCTTGGGGCACGCGGCGGAGCCACGGAACATTTTTGGGCTATTTTGTTTTCATTTTGGGGTACACAGGCCCCTAAAAAGAGAGGCAGGCAGGCAGGCAGGCAGGCAGAAGCTCTCAATGGTTTAACCATAATACAACTAAATACAATAACTATACACACATTTCACTTGAATTGGATTTCAATACTTTACAATTTTATAATAAAATAAATAAATACATCTTATTTTTTTATATATTTTTTTCGGGGGCCCCCCTAGACGGGGGCCCCTGGGCTGCAGCCCCCCCTAGCCCAACGGTAAGTCCGCCTCTGACTGTAGCAATCATAGGGGCAGAAATATCTAAATTCCTGACGATTTGAGTCTGGCTTATTAGCCAGGCTACGCTAAGCGAGCCTGACGGCGTGCCGCGGGTTCGACTCCCGATCCCGACGGCCTTTGCCACGTGTCTTCCCCAATCTCTCTCCACATTTCCTGTTAGTCTACTTTCAACCTATCAATAAAGGCAGAAAAGCCAAAAAATATATATCTTAAAAAATAAAAGGTTATATTTGACATCAACACTTGCAGAAAACTCACAGGACGTCCTTTTTTGTAAAATAAAATATATTTTTAAAATAATTAAATAATATATTTTTGACATTTGTGAATCGATTATTAGTTGCGTTTAATTGATCGATTTCATTTTTCACCCCTAATATCAACACACTGAAAAATAACATTTCATGGGATGCGCGGGTGACATGTACTGTAGAAGGCAAGATCAGAGATGATGAGGAGATAACTGTGATAACGGTGTGACTGAGTGGGAAACCAAGAAGAGAGATACAGCCAGCGTTCTCTACAGAGCACTGTTATGGAGCCACAGACAGAACCAAGGGGAAATGTCCCTGGTTCCTGGTTCTCTACCTGAACATGGCAATGAGGAGGTTGATGAGCAGAATGTTGGTGACCAGCAGGTAAACCACCAGCAGAATGACCACCAGCCAGTTGCTGTACAAGCTCCTGCATGGCTCAGCACCGCCATCTATCAGCGTCACGTTGTCAGTGCAGGGCATGTCCCATTGCTTTCCCACTTTGATGAAACAAAAAAAAACCAATAATAATAATGATGATGAGGAGGATTGGAAGGTTGAATTTCAAACTCTTACAGTTGGAGGCCATCGATATTGTCCTTTTCTTTTTGCTGAGGTTTGCGTGATCTGCGCAAAAGGACAGTTAACCCATTTTGGGCGGGAACCCCTTTGGTGTTTTAAACATGGTTATAATTTAGCTATTGAAAAATAGCAGATCTACAAGCTCATAGCGCGCCACCGAGTGGCGCGCTACGAGCTTGTAGATCTGCTATTTTTGAAAAATCGTGAAAATATTTATTTCAGAAAACTGGAGGATTTAGAAGGATTTTTTAAAATGTTGAGGTCATGCCTACATGGGTCAAATGATAAGGGACAATATCGGTGGCACCCAACTGTACACAGATGTGAAACTAAAACAGACATACCATCTACTTCCTCAACGGGAATCTGTCCAAAAATGTGCAAGTACGGTCTGTAGAACACGTGACGGAAGATACGATCTGGGTTGGGATCATAGGAATAGAGCAGCGCCTGATTAGCTACTCCATATGCCGTTATCCACACCCCCAAGAAGAAGAGGAAGAAGAAGATGTCTTTCATCTGAAAGTGAGAAACAAACGCACGTTACGAGTGACCAACACTACCCTCACAGCAGGATGAAAGAACATTGATGTCCGTGTCGTGTCTTACCATCTTGCCAACAATTATGATTTTTGGTCCCATTTCTTTGTGAATGGCAAAGATGTGAATGAGGCGGAGTGTGAAGACCATGTAGTCGATACACAGGAAACTTCGTCCAGACTCATAGGACCACTCAAACATCCTGACAAACAAGCAGAATAAGCACACATTTGAATCTCTTGAACCACTAAAAATGCTTCTTTGAGGGGCCTGTACTTCGCCCCTACATGTTTCTCGGCAACAAATTGGGCGCATTGGGCTATTTTTGCTGAAAGTTCACCTATTTTTGCCAAATGTTTTGCCTATTATGACTTGCCCAGAATAGGGACGCTAAGGTTCATGTATTTAATACAATTTAATTCAACTTCTCTTTTTATGATTTGAAGATTCTGATCCCCATTCTGGCTTCTCAAAGCTCTCCATTTACTTCAAGTAGTGTACTTCTACTAATTGTCAAAAATGTCCATCTACCAACCTGCAAATAAGACCAATAATGAACAAAATGATGGCAGTGAGGTCACACTGGTTCCAGAGATCCTGCGAGTATAGACTCATCCTCTGGCGCAAAGTCCTGTTGCCCACGAAGAATGTCTGAAAAGTAATTAAACGTCAATCAAACCAATTTGTGAATGCATTGGTTATGTGATTATGATGTTCAATCAGCTGTAAGAGGACAGTGTTTTCATCCAGTGTTTTGTAATTATATATTAGGTGAAAATAGGTTTAATATACTGTTTTGTTAGGCAGAACATGAGGGATGCTGATTGTATACAAACTTGGCAATCAAATTATGTATTCTGATTCCAATATGGTGAATATTATGAGCAGAGTGTACCAACATGGGAAATGCAATGCAAGAGAACCTAACCTCCTCCCACTCACCTCTCGGATCTCCTCGCATACGATGGTGAACACCCAGAAGTACAGCACGTATTCAGTGATGGCTGGGCCTCGAGGGGGAGGTGGCTTAAAGTCCACCAGCAGCACATAGGCAAACAGGAGCAGGAAGACAAAGTACATCAGCACGTTGCCCAAAAAGGAAGTGACGGGAGCGATCCAGAACTGACGCCATCTTGATACAATAAAGGGACTTTTGCGTGGCGGAGAGTTGGGTATGCCTGTACAGGTGAGAAAGTTTGACCACTATTAGGAATATAATCACTTCAATAAGACACATCATGCCATATGAACTAGTTAAGTGTTCTCACTTCACACTGGTAAAATACATACAGCTTTATTGGCATGAGTTTAGTTTGAAAATGGGGAAAGTATATACAGTTATAGGGGGTACAGCATTGTGTAAATCATTATATAAATGTTATATGCATGGGGTATGAAGCTTTTTGAAACAAATAGCAATAGCAAAGTAGCAGCTCTGTTTACATGTACAGTAGGTCTAGAGGTCTACTCGATACAGGCAGTAGTCCTTGAGGTGGTTCTATGCTATTGGCTTTAATCGCAACACTTCACAAATCTTGCAGTTGTGTTCGCACAATGTTGCATTTCTCCCAATATGTATGGGAGTTTTTTGTCGTTGGTCATGGGTGTGTGTAATCTGTGGGAAGTATGTGTCTCTGATATCTTGGTATAGCGGGCAGGTGGTTAGAAAGTGTAGCTCTGCTTCCACCACATTTTGTGTGCAGTGGGTGCATAGTCTGTCTTCCCTTGGGAATGGGGTACATACCAACAGCAACTGACTGTAAGATAGGCTTTACCTTTGATTGGAGCAGGTGTACTGGGACTTGTTTCCGGTGTTTCAGCATCACTAGAAAAATACAATTACATATTGTGTGAGTCAGTAAAACTATGATAGTCTGACCAAGGAAGACAATGCAATAAAAGGTTACACATCCTACTATTTTGTGCCCAAAACGTCTGTGGACGTCCTGGGTATTACCGCACGTGCATAGCCCAAGACGTCTGTGGACGTCTTTAAAAAATATATATATATATATATATATATATATATATATATATATATATATATATATATATATATATATATATATTTATTTATTTTATTAAAAAAAAAAAAAATCAGAAAAATCAAAACACTTTTTTTTTAACACGTGGTGCCAAAGTTTGTGTTTTCGCCATTGAGAATGCATTTGACGTTTAAATTAAATAACTCAGAAACTATAAAACATTTCAAAGTAAAAAGTTCCAGCATGTGTCTCCACAGTCAGCTGAATTATAAAAAATGTGAATGGATTTTCTAGGTGAAAGTGATTTTGGGCAGTATTGCGGGGGCTCTCAATGTGTTAATCAAGTAAAAGCATTGCTCTTACTGTGGGTGGAATGTTCTCACTTGATTGATTTACAGAGAGGATGGTACATTTGTGTATTAAGTGATGATTACATGTGCTTCATATCAGAGAAGGAGAAGATGGTGTTTCCATAGCCTCCATAGCTGCTGTCATTGTCCCGACCCGGTTGGTCTTGGTTGGATTGTTCAGACTTCTCCTCTCCCTCTGGTTTCCTGCGAGGTGGAGCGGTATGACAAATATAGTATAGTATGTATAGTTTAGTTTACATAGATATGTATAGTTTACATAGATACTCCACTGTTACGTTCTTAGTCTACGCATGATTCATGATAACTACTTTTTATATATGTGATGTATGCCATGCTTTTGTTATTGCTTAATGTAAGTCGCTCTGGATTAAGAGCGTCTGCTAAATGCCTAAATTGTAAATTGTAAATTGTGAACAAAAACAAAGCTCAACTTAAAAAAGTCTTCAAACTAATTTTGAAATGCATCTATAATTTTGGTAATAAGTAGTATAATACACAAATGGGGCAACAAGAAAACGTGTAGGGCCGGGCACCAACCTGAAGGAAATGAGGCTTGTGTAGCAGAGGATGGGGCAGAAAAATGTAAGGAGAAGTTTCCACACGTCTGTGCTCCTCTTCATGTCACCCCACCAAATCTGAGACAGCAGCGACTGGACAGCAGAGAAGAATGGTCTGTTTTTAGCCGTCAGTTGATTATGTAATTTGATAAGCTACATACAGTAGTACTAATAACAGTAAACCCCTCAGTGTCGTCCTGACAAAAGGTGTAGACCAACATGAACATGGAGTCACTTGTCTCTTATCTTTGTTTCATTAAACAATGAGGAGTTTCACTGGGAGAATGCAATACATGCAGAGGTTCACCGTTCATGCCACCTCTCTCAGATCTCCTGCCCGCTGAACAGGTGCCCCAACTAATGTCAGCAGGGGTCACTAGATCAGTGACGACAGCATGCCTGATAGCTCACTGAACTAATGTCACCAGGGGTCACTAGATCAGTGACAACAGCATGCCTGATAGCTCACCAACTTCTAATCCACAAACACTGCCAATGTTTTTTGTTGGAGCGACGGGCCAAGCCGGAGGCACCGATGTCAGGAAAATAATCTAGTGTTTTGAGGACCTTTTAACACAGTAACCGGCAGCTGAGCCAGCCAGATAGATGAACAAACCTGTACTCCATCGTGGCTGAAGAAGAGGCGTGCGTCAGCAGACGTGCCCATCTGGAGGCATGTTGTGCCGCCCCATACTGGGGACTTTCTGATGAGCAGCTTGAAGGAGCGACTCTCATCACTCTGGTAACATGAACCGAACACATCTGAGGGCACAAGACAGCCCACAGAAAATAATATTATAGAGAGCTGAAAATAAAGAAACAATTAGACATCTTCATGCAGTAGACAGTTTCCAAACTGGATAGTGTTGAAAAGTAACTTCAGTTGAGTTATTACTTATTCATGATTAGATAGCAAACACAAGATGATATTACAGGGGGAAGTAAAGAGATGAATCAGGTTTACAATAAGCCATGTATAAAGCTCTTAAAAGGTTGGTGGTGGCAGTACCATATCCACAATGCATTGTGCAATCAACCAGAGCAAACAGATGACTTAACGTACAAGGTTGAAATGGTTCTGTTTAGGCATTATTAGGATAGAAATGGGTTTTGTGCCGTTAAAGAGCTTGTAGACATAGGGTATCAGTTGAGGAGCAACAACCTAAAACATTAGTTTCAGTGATTTGTTCAAAGTCTCACCATGTGCCAAGTTCTCAAACTTCTGTGCCAGCTCTTTCATAGAAAATTTGTTCTCCGCCTCAATTTCAACCTTCGACATCTCCCTTAGCATCTTGCAAGCACTCAGAGCACTCAGCACCGACTCCCCTGCCTGGAATGAACAGGGGGACAGAGGGAGAGAGTACATATGACCCAACATAACATATGTACATACAAATCTGTCAGCATTCTCTGAGCATTAGGTGTTTTACCATCTCCCAGAAGAAGACAGCCATCTCACTGCGGTTCTGTAGGACTGCCCAGATAAAGAGAGAGGCCCAGGGGTAGCGACAGAGCTGGTCCCTGTATATACAGTCTCCACGCATTAGCTTACTGGCACGCTGAGGAGGAGAGAACATAACTATGAAGACGAAATGGGAGACGGGCGGTAAAAACACAATCCGGGAACATATAAATTAGGGTTATATTTACATACATTTCTTAAAAAGTTTCATTTGTAGATGGAAAATCTACTACTTGGAACTATCTTACTTTATCATCTCTGGAACTATCTTACCCTATCATCTCTGGAACTATCTTACCCTATCATCTCTGGCATCAGCATTTCTCCTAAAAGGTATCTATCATAAATATAGGTCCGTTTTGTTTACCACCATAGACAACATACATTAAAATGTTAATATTTGTAGTCTATTATGACCTGAGTCAATCACCTGACCTAGGGATTAAAAACATATCCAGGGCTATTTGTTTGTTTATATTACTGATCAGGCCTTTCAGAAAGTAACTGTGATAAGTAGCACAGCATTTACATAATCAAACTGAAGAAATGTAATACAGTACAAAACACATGAGCCCTAGCTAGCATCCCAATTATTGGTGTATCATAATACTGTAGGTGAATATTCAGCAAAATTAGCAGACATGTGAGCTTGTAAATTGGCCATTTTTGCCAGAGAGTTTTGGTGTAGAGGGAAAAATCACACCGTGTGAAGTAAGTGGTGCAACTCCGTGTGTGGGTCCCCGGGGGGGGGGGGGGGGGGAGTTCCAGAACCACAGGAACGCACCCAGGATGCCGGCCCGATTCCGGCGAGCCGCCCCACGTCCGAAACGGTTGAGAAATGACAGAGTTACCGTGTGGGGGTCCCTCTACTGTACCTTCTACTGTACTGTCACTGTACTGTACTGTACTGGCACACCTGAAATCACCATACAGTTAATATGTGCGTGTGTGTTAGGTTGCGCACAGGTGGTGAAAAACAACCATGCTGTTTTGGTGCTCACACATACCCAGGCGCCAGGCAGGCAGGCACCCACACACATACTCACTTAAGGAAGTGGTTTGTACCACTTAAAAAGGAGGGGGCCATGTTCAGACCCCTAGTGAATCCCGGTAATCAAGTATATAGGCATAGGGTTTAAGAAGTTAGTAGTTAGTATTCTGAAGAGTACCCTCAGTGCCCTCCGGTGGGAGGTGAAGTCTTCTAGTCCCAGAGTAGGGAAGTAGAACGGCTTGCACACGTCGCCCATTAACATCTCCAGGACACGAGACACCTGGAGAGGCAGGGAAATGGAAAAAAGATATAAGTGAGGAAAGAAGGCAAACCTATGACAAAGGCCACATTTCCTGTGCCTCTGTCAAACTCCTGATTTAGTTTTCTTTTTTTGCAGAAAGATTCATAAAACAGATTCCAATTTCAATTATCATGATTACTGTATATTATTGACCAATGAATTACACATTTGTTTTTCCAACTAGATTGCCCTCCCCGAACCTTATTCATCTCTGCAGTGCCACTGATCAATCAAGGATCATAGTACGCATTTCCCAAAGCCCTACCTCAAACAGGGTGATCGCTGTCGTTGGTCCACTCCGAGGGCTTCCCGAATTGGACTTTGCCGGCGAGTCTAGCAGGTTACCCACAGAGCCCGGGATTCCCTGTCGCTCCACCAGGCGACGCTGTAGCAAATAGTACGCCAGCGTGCCATCAGCCACTGTGCGGTAGAGGCTCTCCAGCCTGCCGTAGGTCAGGTAGGCCATGATGTTGAAGCCATTCTCAGTGAAGAGACGCACAAACTGGGGCTTGTTGTTGACCAGGGCATCCGTCATGGAGTCCTCCAGGTCCTCGTCCTGGTGAATGAAGAAGACGGGTCATTTAGCTGTTGTAGCCCAGGAAATGAAATAGATCTCATTCAGGTCTATACGATTTTTCTGTGTAATTGCCTATACCAGCATTAAAACAGTATTGTACAATATAGATTGTGTGACAATGTTATCATTTATAAAAATCACACCCGTGTGAACTGAGTGGTGCAAGGTCTTATATAGTCTGATCAGCTATGTCAGTGACGTCACACACTAACCATTGTAACCATGCTCACCTGTGCACGGACACGTACACAGGTACACAAACATTGCACGGACACGTACACAGGTACACAAACATACAGACAAAGCTGGTTGTTGGAGTGGTTTGCACCACTCAAAAATACAGCACTACTAATAATACTTAAAAATGTGTTATTGTGTGGGAGCCCCCCACAATAATGCATAATGCAGCAGGTTGCACTTGGGTTGAAAATTGGTTCACTCTGGGGCTACAGCTGATGCAAATCATGGTGTGTGTGTTTGTGTGTGTGTTACTCTACCTGCAAAACAAGTATTTCTGCCTAATTTCACTTTAAATTCCACTTTGTTATTTTCTTTGTTCACCAACTCTTTTACTTGTGTGATGTGACAACATGTTACAGGTCACGAGGTCAGTGAATCTGAGTCACTCAAAGTAACTCCAAAATCTGGTCCGGACGGCTGGCGTAGCTCTCTGGGCACCTTGGCTGGTAATCCAGTCTGGCAGTGTGCTGCGGGCTCGACTCCCGATCCCGACGGCCTTTACTGCGTGTCACCCCCCATTTCCTGTCAGCCTACTTTCATCTATCCCTCTTTCAATAAAAAGGCGAAAGCCAAAAAAAGTAACTCCAAAATCTGCAGTGGTAACATGTCACTGCCACTAGGTGGTAGTATTTACATGTATGAACCTGTAGCGATTATATTTATTTCTATGAATTCTTGTTATGTGTTGGTTCTCACCCTCCAGTGGATGTCGCCATTGAAGAGCTCACTCTTGGCGATGTCCACTCTGTTCCAGGTGACTGCAAGTTTCAGCTCCTCAGTGTATGGGCTGTCGTCACAAGATACACGGCTCTTACTGGCTGAAACATGCGCACACAGACACACAGACACGCGCGTTACAGCAAAATCATAATGTACAGTGTGCCACTTTATTTTAACCTCCCGGAACTAAGGATTATAATATACAGCATGTATTATAATATTGTTCTATACCTCGCACCAGGGCCTTGAGTAGGACTGTATCAAAGTCATCTGGCCCCTCCTGCTCTCCATAGTAGACTGTGATTAGGTCTCTGTTCTGGTAGATGCTCAGAGCCTGAGGGTCAGAGTCAAGGGTCACAGGATGAGGACATTACCCATTTCCGCAATTACATATCAACTGTAAACAGAAACCTGTAAGACTATTTTTCTGCTCTGTTTGGTACACTATGGGAAGCAAGCTAAAGAGTTTGACTTGCAGTCATGCAGCAAATGTCATCAGCCAGATTTAAACTTGTGACATATGATATACTGTACAACCCTGGCCACTGAGTCCACAGCGTGCAACAGGCAGACAGACACTTTGCAGGCCTTTGAAGTTTCCCGACTATTATTAACCGGAGTTAGATACAATCATTGATGGCCAGTTATGCAGACAGTATTCTAATGCTCCTTTAGAGCCGTTTACATATAAACTGCAAGCACAGACATTAAAAAAGACATCCATGACCATGACCTTGTCTGAGTCTGGATAAGTAGGACAAAAGTAATTTTCAGCTAAAACAAACTATGCATTTGTCCACATGAACCCTAACAGCCTTGTTGTGGGCATTCCATAATAGGCGAACATTCTGTGAAAATAGTCATGTTGCGATGTGTTGTGAGCTTGTAGATTGAATGTGAGCTTGTATGATTGGATGTGGTGTAGAGGGGAAAAAGAGGTCTCTGTGGGGGGCCCTAGTCAACAAAGTACATACGGTTTATGTGTTTAAGCATCAGTGCTGGCCATTGACCTGAACACAGAAAGGAGGAACAACAACAGGACAGGACAGACACTTTAACACCCGTAGACCTATCCATGTTCAGAAAAGCCCATTGAGTTAAGGGTGTGTTGAAAGCCACATTACTTTGCGGTAGTTTGCGCCACCAACTGCACTTACCTGTTCAACAAGTTTATCCGTGTCTGCTACAGAAGGGAAGTGCTTTCTGACCCTTTCCGCCACCTTATCCTTCAGATCACTATGACCTGCCTCACCATCTCCCTCATTGGAGGACTGGGCAGCAGGGGCAGATGACAGGTTCTCTAAAATGCCACACAATAGATCAGCCACCCCTCCTGAACCTGCCAGCACCAACCAGGGCGTTGATTTCCTCAGAGACAGATCCACCCGCTGATGAAGATATTAGGGGAGGGAAAAGGAGAACAAGAGAAAGTGAGAGGGGGAGAGACATATGCATTTATTTTCTCTATGGGTTACTACTTTTAATGCCTGGGTCTTATTTCTTTACATAGCCCTCCAATTTATAAACATTCTGATGCCTGGAATGGATACAAAAGCACTGGTCGCTGCAGTCTTTATTATGGGTTATTTATCGGTTTAGATGGCACACACCCAAAGGTTGGAGAGAGGTATTCACAAGCTAGTAAAAAATGTAAGAATCAGTTGGAGTTGCACGCTCAGATGTCTCCTCTGTTGTGAGCAGTCATCCAAATATGCTTAAAGGCAAATCAGTATGGAGATGGCAGCTTGTCATATCGTTACTCGTTAGTCAATCAGCATTCAGCATGGAGATGGCAGCTTGTCATATCGTTAGTCAATCAGGATGGAGATGGCAGATTCCGTCATATCGTTAGTCAATCAGGATGGAGATGGCAGATTCTGTCATATCGTTAGTCAATCAGGATGGAGATGGCAGCTTGTCATATCGTTAGTCAATCAGGATGGAGATGGCAGATTCTGTCATATCGTTAGTCAATCAGGATGGAGATGGCAGCTTGTCATATCGTTAGTCAATCAGGATGGAGATGGCAGCTTGTCATATCGTTAGTCAATCAGGATGGAGATGGCAGATTCTGTCATATCGTTAGTCAATCAGGATGGAGACGGCAGCTTGTCATATCGTTAGTCAATCAGGATGGAGATGGCAGCTTCTGTCATATCGTTAGTCAATCAGGATGGAGATGGCAGATTCTGTCATATCGTTAGTCAATCAGGATGGAGATGGCAGCTTGTCATATCGTTAGTCAATCAGGATGGAGATGGCAGCTTGTCATATCGTTAGTCAATCAGGATGGAGATGGCAGCTTGTCATATCGTTAGTCAATGAAACAGAGCAGAGAAACCTGAGCGTGGTAGGATATTATAATTGTGCCTGGATTTTCATGAAACTTGAAAGGATAATTCCATTTCTATTATGTTATGTTGTCAAGGTCAACATTACATAATCCTGTCCGTTGGTGCGGTCAAGTTTTACACCCCCATGTGCATTGTTTTTATTGTAGGTTTTCATAAGAGTAGTATGATAACATTGTTAGCCTGTATGTGCCTGACTGATAAAATCCCAGTTATGTAATTAATTATATTGGATGAATGATTATTGCATTAAAAGCAGTGACTGTACCTCAAGCGTTGCCGCCTCTCCCGATATGAGCATGCAGAGAACAGGAATGTCAATGCTGCCACTGCCTGCAAGAAGAAAAAATGAAATCACAACTCAAACTGGTAGTTTATTTATAGCTACTAGAACACTGCCCGTTGGGCACCGGCCTACTCGTGAATGATTGGAAATGCATGGCACACCCAGTTATGCAATTCTTTAATGCAGAATTATGTGTGTATTCCTTTTCTGGCCATACAGTATATGGAGTACTGTAATGACATGAGTATATGCCAGGGGTCGGCAACCTTTCTGATATGAAGGGCGAGGTCGCACGTTCATTGTGAACAGGCCAGCTCCATATATGGAGATCTAGGGGTGATCAGGTGTTGGTGTGATCAATTGGCTAATTTGGGCCCTGTCCAGAGCCTGGGCAGAGGCTTTTGTGCTGGTTCTGGACAACCAGCTATCCGACGGAGTTACGTGGATTACAGACGTACGTACATACACACGTACAGAGACTTTGTGCATTTATAGATCGATAGCATACTGATGTACTGTAGCTACATCTCTTATGTGAATAGTGCCATTATAGTTCCACATTTTGTTTCATGTTTGTATTTGTATATTTAGTACATTCTAACCCTTTAATTTGGTATCAACCTGGCTCTCTGTACATAAGACAATAGAGAGCTGCACATTCAACTTTCAATATGTGAAGAAATGACTTTCCACTGGAGCTTTGAGGACCACTCTCTACTTGATTCTACATGTTGAATAGCTCAGCCTGAAATTCAAGCAGCAGCATGCAATGGCCAGTGTCCAATCAGATGCCTGTGCTTAATCCCATCAATTCCTACATAGAAACATGCAATAAACACTAGGTGGTCAAAAGGAGTCAAAATGAAGAGTGAATCTGAAGTGAATGATGGTTAGGTCTTTATGACTTTATACTCATTTAACGAGTAATGCAAAATTCTGTGATTCAGCTTTCAGCCGCAACAGTTTCCCCACAACCACTAGGCCTACTTGAAAACGGCACTCCTCTGATTTCTCGTTCTCATTTTTTATTGACCCTTTACACGAGAACGCACACTTTATGAAAACGCTATAATGTCGCTAGGTGGCGGTAACGGGCTGCCAAATAGACCAGTCATCCACGTATAAGAAGAAGAACCAGGTAGATCCCCCTTCACGCAACCCTATCGGGGTTTTGAATGACGCTTCCAGAACACAACGTGGTTGTGGCCGTCGCTCGCTGCCTGCTTTCACAGAAAGGCCAGAGCATGCAGGCAGAGCGTGCCACGGGATGGTTATATATTTTATAATACATTAGGCTACATAAACGCAAATTTTATTTACATCATGGTTTTACATTCACCATCGTCGATGAGCAGCGCTTTGTAGGCGAGGACGGAGGCTTGTTCAGGAACTCCATTATATCATATATGGCTCTGCATCAATGTAATAAACATACTGTATGCGCTGTGAGCCAACGTGAGCCATGATGTCATAAGTTTTGCGGATTCACCGCTTTGCCTGTTTACACGGAGAAGGGATAAAACGGCGTTAACAAATATTTCCACTCTGGGAGGTGGTTTCACTTCACAATTAATTATTTTTCCGTTTCTTATGAACACCGTTCTCGTCTAAAGACCACCTCAGAGAGGAGTAAACATAAAACATGATGGTTCTTCTAGCAGTTTGGAAGAAAGGAAGGGAAGTTCACACACTGTAGCTCCCAGTAGAGAATTTATATTAGAGTTTCAAATAACGTTTCGACCACTGTGGGTCTTCATTAGCCTCGTGCAGCCATACTGATCACTGGCACTGCGTGATCTGCCTGGGGCAATATGCATTGCAAAGGCAGGCTAGGTCTTCATCAGTTCTGCTGTGACCTGATGAAGACCCACAGTGTACGAACCTCCCTTTGAAATTGTGCACAGAGCACATACACAATGTGCATTTTAAACAGGAAATAAATAAATAAATATATGGGCCTATGCAATGTACATATTGTTGTTCAGCACCTGAAAAGTTTTTGTTGGGCTGGCTTTATGTGTATGTCTACCCCCTACCCCCCCCCCCTGGTCATGGCAAACAATACCCATGATCATTTTAATTCCACTAACAAACAAATTCTTTACATGCGCCACCATCCCTTACCCCAGATGCCCGTGCGTTGGTGTGAGATGTAGTCCTCTAGCTTAGCCCTAAAGCTTGTCTCTCCTCCTCTGCGACCTACACTCCCATCGTCCACCAGCAAGAAAGCCTGGTAGTTGTTGTCGAGGCTATAGTTGTTCCCGGTTTTGTTCTGGATATAGTACCTAGCAGGGAAGCTGCCCTGAGGGATGAAAAAAATAATAATAATAATAACCAGGAATTACAGTGTATATAAACTACAGTACATGTAGGTCATGACCGGGAAATGGGTCAAGAGCATGTTCTGGTGTGTGTGTGTGTGTGTGTGTGTGTGTGTGTGTGTGTGTGTGTACGTGTGTGTGTGTGTGTGTGTGTGAGAGAGAGAGTAGTGAGTACACTCTTTCAGTCAAATTTCAATATAGGAAAACTACTTGTAAAGTATGCGCGTATACCTGAGGGTTGACCAAATGTTGTCGGTTGTGCACGAGGCCCCAGGGAGCAATGCCCAAGGCAACGACGTTGTTGACGCTTGTTGATGCTGCGGTGGCGTGGTCCCTCACCGCCTCTCCTACGCATCGCCCGACGCCTTCACGCAAGCCTGATGTCAGTATCCAGGCCCCTGGGTGTAAATATGTGAGTAAGAGTGAGATTAAGTAGATTTTAGTGTGTTTTGGTGATAGAAAGGGAGAGTGACAAATTTCATCATTAGAGATGTCTTGATATTCACAGTTCAAAGCTGGAATTTGTTATAAAGTTTTTAAGAATGAGCCTTGGGAGCTGTCAAATGCCACTACTGTGATTTCAGTATAAATCATTAAATTACTAAACTTCTTGAGCCAAAGCAAAGTAAGCAAAGTTACTATATTTACCCAGGGTAACTGGACTAAGCATCAGATACTTTTACTGTTTACAGCCAGGCCCTGCTCATAGAACATTTCATGGTAGTGGTTCAATGCCTTGCTCAAGGGCACTTCAGCGGTGGTAATTTTAACGTGCCGGTCCGGGGATACGAACTGGCGACCTTCCGGTATCAAGACCGCTCCGCAAACCGTTCGGCCACCGCTGCCACTTGGAGTATATCTCTTTGAAACATTTGAATGTCTACTCTGACTTTAGTGTGCACCCCAGACAGTGTGTACCATTTTCAATTAGTCTTAACATAGTTAAAATAGAAAATGAATTCGAATGGGTCTTGTATAGGAGGGGGGGCAACTATCTAAATATTGAATCAAGCAACTTAAAAACTGCACACAAAAGCCAGAGTAGATGTTGAAATTGAAATGACCCCAGAAGTGTTTTAAAGTGAAATAGACCTGGCTTAAATCACTTCCAACGTGGCATCGTTATGTTGGGCATGTCATTTTTATAGGCAGACATTTTGCAAAACCTTTCAGATTTTCAACTAATACTCAAAATAGCAGAAATGGCAGATGTACAAGCTCACATGCTATTGCATTTGTGACAATGCAATTCACAATATGACAATAGTATAAGGTTAATTGGATTATGAAAGCAGAAGTAACCATTTAATTTAATCATTTATTTCTATCTACAATAGAAGACTCCGGTGCCATAAATGGGATAGGACACTAGTATGTCGTATTTATATAAACTACATTTGTTTATGTATATTATACACAGTGTATGTCTATATGCAGTGTATCTATATTTACTAATCTCAAGAGGAGGGAAGTGAAAGAGTGGACAGTTCTCACAGGACTGTACTGCATGTCTGCATCCTGTGTATCTTGCACAACATCCACAAAACTCTCTGGTAATGCAGTTGTGATGATGGCATAGGGGTGTGTGTGTGTACAACCTCATGCGTGTGTGAGAGTAAGACAGGAGAAAGGACAGTTACTGAGATGGTTCTATTGTTGAGAATAATGGGGGTTACTATCACAGTGTGCTACCTGGCCTTGGCACATCAGTTAGGAGGAAATGGTCATTGTGGCAACAAACTGGGAACAGACCCCAAGGAGTCGTGCAGCGCAAAGCTATTTCTACATTTCCCTATCATCATGAGGCTTTTTTAAAATAATTTCTTTCAAGGATTTTATTATTCAGTATCCTTGGAGGGGTTGGGCAATTTAGTTTGTTTGTTTTTGGCAAGGATTTCGTTTTTTCCAAGAAAATAATATCCTTGGAAGTGTTGGGCATTATAGTTTAATTTTTGTATTTAGCAGTGTGTAAGTTTCATCATTACTGATGCAGGTGAAAGAAAGTACGATATTAGTACATACAACATGAGCTATGAGCCACTTCAAGTCCCTTCAGGCAGTGCTGGCCCCAACAATGCACCCCTCTTTCATGAGTTTTGTTCTGCCAAGCCATGCGTATCTGATTTTTACTGTGTTCTCCCTTTTTCACTCCATAGCAACACAGAGGATGTACAGACAGGTTTCTTGTTTAAAAATGTATGCGTGTGTGTGTGTGTGTGTGTGTATATATATATATATATATATATATATATATATATATATATACGGAATAATGGCTAATAAAATGTAATAGTTGCAGACCTATATCGCACCTACCTGTGCTTTGTGAGGCTTTGACCAGCCCCTGCCTGAGCACCTCCCGAACCCAGGTCTTGACCTTTGAATTGCCTTCTCCACCCACCACAGACACCACCAGGTTGGGCGAGGGCAAACCCCAATGGGTTGTCATCAAGGTGTAGGCCATAGAGGGGTCAGTGTTCCATGACATGCGCAGGAACTAGAGGAGTAAATTAAATAAGATTATGACAGTGATGGACACAACCTAAATACCGACAGGCTAAGGTCTAGGCCGGTGTATAGACCAATTGCTGCATTAGAACTACCCCAAAACTACCCCATATTGATCAAATTGAAGTAATCTGTGGGTTTGTCTGACTGGACTATTAGGACACAGGCCTCAAAACGATTGGTGCCTATTGCTGTGTTTTCCGCTTTTGCAGTTACTCTTTCTCTCAGTTTATACCAATGAGTATAGACAGTGCTGCCATCATAAATCGGCTTCCAATTCTCCGACAACGGGTACCACCATTCAGACAAGCTGATCAGCATGATCAACTCTGTGTTCATTTAATCCTGAGTATTTACTATGTAGATAGATGTGGTGTGGCCAGGATTTCAAGCAGGGCCAACTGTGGTAGTCAGGTAGGGTAAATTATCATTAAATGCTCTGCCCTTTCTAAAAGAGCATTTGAGCAAGGAGCTAAAATAGAGGAATAATTGTGTAATGAGCGGCTTGCAGACGTGTGTGTGTGGGTGAAATGTATTCTCATTCTACTAACCAGGTCTAATGAAAAACATTTAGTTTGAGATTTTGCAATCCATTTAGATTTTGGAGGGTGAGGAAATGGATTTTTCTCCATTTCCTCACCCTCTCGGGGGTCTTAAAGCATAACCAATAATCTCAGTAATATGTTGAAATTGATAAAGGATACTCCATGAACCACAGTAAACATTTATCAGTCACATTTGACGGTCAGTCACCCACATAGCTGTGCCTCTTGCTGGTTCCCGCAAAATGCAACTCTCCAAAGGCATCGGTGGGATATTCAGAGGAGTGCTGGGCACTGTCCCAATGGTTGACGATGGCTGTGCTGAAGTAGTCGCCCAGAGCCACTGATTCATGGGCATCCCTCCGACCCCCACACTGGCATAGAGCGCCTGTACTGATTGAGACAAACAGGGAAAAACATCAAAACATGATGTATACGCAATTATTAAGAAATGCTGTATCAGCTCTAGAAACAAGTTTTATTTCCCTTTTTGCCATTTTCAGTTAGGCTATTGTTTATGTTTACCTGGAAGAATCTTCCACAAAGGTGGTGCACACTCTTTTCTTGATGAGTTTGGGTATCCACCTCTGAGAACAGTTTCACAGGTTATGGTTAATTACAGCACATTGCAAAGTTATGACATTTTTTGATGTAAAACATGTAACATGTAGTGGAGAACAGGGTAAGATGAGCCAGTGGGTACGTCGTTGACCCACACCCTTTATCTTAAACTGTGTCAGCATGTGACCTTGCTTAAATCCATCCATCATTTACACCTGGCTGTGAAGTTGGGAAGCATATGGGGAAAATAGAAAACATTATTTTACACAACCTTTGTTTTGTTGAGGGGCGATAACCCCTCCTATGTCCAGCTTTTGGTGTGTGTAACCCAACTTTTGTCCTAACACAAACATTAAATGCCACTGACAATGAATGGACAATTTTGAGTGTTTGTGTTAACGGAAACATTGTGTAACAAACATTGAAGGTGAGGACTCAAATTCTGATTGGCCGGAATGAGATGATGTATGATGATAAGAGCGCCCCTCACTTCACACATGTGTGATTCTATTTTTTTGGTAGGTAAAGTAAGATTTCTCTACACTTTGCAGGTCAATGCAAGATTTCTGGTCAGGTAGAATGACTGCTAATCTGCTATATCAAAGTAAATTTACCTAGGTCTAGAAATGTATACCACATCACACATGTTGGTGATTTGCTAATGGATAAAACCTAGCCCCTTTCGGGACCCTGGTTTACCTTTTCTGTATTTGGGGAGACGGTAACAAGGGTCCCTTGATGGTAACAACAAGTGCCCCTTGAATGTCACTCCCCATGGTACGCACCCATACAACTGTCTGGTTAGTGGTTACGGACAACTATAACGTCGCTTGAGTGTGATTTTTAAAAAATGCGTAAAGCAGCAGTAGGCTGCCGCTGAAACTTGTTTGAATCGGCGTTGCTATTAAGGAATTTTAATGTATTTTTGAAATTTAGCTCTCAAATTCTCTCTTCCTTGACTTCCCATGTCCCGCCTCCCACGCTGCGATTGGCTAGCTGCACGTCCTGGTTACTGCCTCTGATTGGCCTGCCTTATACAATGTACAATGCTTTAGAATGGAGTGTGGTGGAGGAGGCAGGACATGGGAAGTCAAGGAAGAGAGAATTTGAGAATTAAGCTACATTTCAAAAATAGATTAAAAACACTTAACGGCGATTCACACAATCTCACCAACACTCAAGCAACGTTATATTTGTCCGTGACCAGACAGTGGTACAGGTACGTACCAGGGTGGGTTCATCATGGATTGACATTCAAGGGACCCTTAATGTACCATCTCCCCAAATACAGAAAAGGTAAACAAGGATCCCAAAAGTAAGTAACCAAAGCAAAGTAAAGCAAAGTTCTTTGTTTACCCAGGGTAAGTGGACTAAGCTCGAGATGCTCGTTTACAGCCACGCCCTGCTCATAGAACATTTCATGGTTGGGGTTCAATGCCTTGCTCAAGGGCACTTCAGCGGTGGTAATTTTAACGTGCCGGTCCGGGGATTCGAACTGGCGACCTTCCGGTATCAAGACCGCTCCGCAAACCGTTCGGCCACCGCTGCCACGACCCTAGCTGAGTCATGAGGCCCATAGAAATGGTCTAAGTATTATTCTAGTCAAAAATGTTGGCTCTGGGGCAAAATGAACCCAATCATGCATGTGAGAAAAAAAAATGTAGTTGTATTTTTTGGCTTAGCTGGAAATGTATGAATTCACTTTCTTGGTTGTTTGTTCTTTATTGTGTGTTTGCAGTTGTATGTATAAACAACTGCAAATATTAAACGGTTCTGAATTTATTTGGTTTTATGTTGTTTAAATAACTGTTAAGAAAATAAATAAGACTATTTGTAAAATGTGTGTCAATTTACCCCTTGACTTGGATCAATTTACCCCTAACCTGGGGCAATTTCAGCAACAAGACCACTTTATTATTATTTTGATGGCCCTTACTCATCATTTCAATTGATAGAAGACAGGAAATAAAGGTATACGTTTAGATTTGACTGCCATGTTGCCTCCAGGACAACTTAGTGAAAATTAGTTACCCCGGCCGGGGCCCGTTCTACCCTAGGTTTAAGATCTGTTTCAGAAAAAACACATTTTCGATACGTTTGGAGCATATGATTGATGATGTAGCTGCAGGCAGGGTTTTACGTTTGTTTATCCCAAATGTTTACTTTGGCGCAATGGTGACTAGGTGTAGGTGAGGGCTGAGTGAGGAAGTTATTATTGGGCAACTCGCAACTGCCACTCTAGTTTTATAAAGTGCGTAAAGAGTTAAATCATTCTTTGTGAATTCCCTTGCATATTAGAGAGCATACACAAACACCAGCCCGCACATTCCTGCCTGCCATAGTACGTTTATAACTTTTCACATACAGCATTCGTTCGAACATCGTTGGAAAATATTATGTTAACCGTCATAAATAACTCATCTAGGCTAAATGACAGTTTTAATAGCTGCCCACCTGGTCCTTGTCAGATTTAGATATTTTGGCACCGGCGGCGGCGTCTCCTTCTGCTTCCTTGTCGCTCATGTTCTTTTTGGTGCCGTGAGTAAACCAAACGAACTTTAATATTCTATCTATCTATTCTATCCATTTCCTGCTAAATGTTAACTGCATCGAGTATGGGTCCAAAACTAGTAAAATGACATTCCCTGTCGTTTTAACGCCACCTGAGCCAGCCCAGAGACGGAAACGAAGGTGGGGAAGCGAAGCGCCGCATTGGGTGTGGTGGTTCAGCTGCGAGAATCTAAAGAGGTGAAGAAAAGTAACTTCAAAGAATCCAGATAGACAAACTTGGGAAATGGGAGGGACCATCCACCACCGTAGTCTGCTCTGCTCTGCGATGGTAGGCTACTGTACTAATAGACAGTCTCACATTAGGCCTAATTGGCTATACTCCAGCGATGACTCATGATTATGACTGCACTTGACAAAAAGTAACAGATGTAGCTAGCTAATTATTGACCAGACAATTTAGCTGTTATGGTAGGCTAATAAGAACAACACAAGCAACAACACATCATTAATAAAGTTAAATATTTAATTTACAATGCATTTAAATATTGGAGTGTTTATATAATTTATATGGGCGCACAAAAAATAATATATATGAATAGGAATTTCATTCGGAAAAATCAGTCAAATAATTCCTCTTGCGCAGAGCAGTACCAGTCTGTCTGCAAATGCAGTAGAAGGACTGAGGGCGGCAGGGCCCATGTGCCAAAGTGTTCCTTTAAGTTAAGATATCAAGTCCTTTCCTTTTGGTCACTATCGACCATATCCCTGTGGATCATGAGCGTTTTTCGATTCCTCTTTTCCACTGGTTTTGCCAATCTGGTATAATGTGTTGGCCAAGTTGTGAAGCTGACAGGTACCAAGTTGGCATCCACGCGGGGGCGAGCGCTTTGGACGTGGCACTGGTACCACAGCGATGCTGTTTGAGACAAACACACAATAAAGAACAAACAACCAAGAAAGTTAATTCATACATTTCCAACAGCTAAGCCAAAAAATACAATATTCAAATAAATCATTGTAGTTGTCTAAACACTTCAGTTGCCATAAGGTAAATAAACATATACTATAACTACAACATTAAGATCACACTCAGGCCTACCTGCTTCTCAGAGCATCCATGTCTTGATGTTTTTCTTCTGAATGGAATGGGATAATCCTGAGTTCTGGAACACGGCTGTCTTGTGTTGCCCTTGACCTTGTGACCTCTAATGTCTGGGCACCGCTTTGTGAAGGAAGGCTCTCTGACTGTGTCCTGTAGGTCCAAAAAGAATGAGACGTTGGCGATATACTTGAAGGTGTGTGTGTGTGTGTGCGTGTGTGCGTACGACGTGCGTGCGTATCTATTTGATGTAGACTTGTGTGTACTAGGAAGTAAACAGTTGACAGGGTGAGTAATGTGATGATTGTGTTGTAGACATATCAGTTGGTTACCTGTGTGAAGGTCTGAGTGGAGAGGCGCTGGTCAGGGACACAATCACTAGTAGCAGTATGGCTATCTCCATACTGTGTTGGCCTATCGTGTAGAAAGAAATATTAAATTCATGTATATTCTTTAAATCCACACAATTCTTGCAGTATTTCATACATATAGAGACAACCATTTGCACAACAAAATACATAACAAAATAAATAAATCATACATTTCACATTTCACACTGAGTTTGAAGACAATTAAAATGGCAAACACGTGCAGAAGCTTACCAATAAGAAAATACAAAATCCCACAGTGTGTCTCTGAGTGAAGTTAAGATCCTGCTGATGGTTTGATCTTTGAGTCACAGAATCCCTCTCTGCTCATTTATAGGATCAGAGAGAAGGTTGTGGGTGTGTCTAGGAGTAGGAATTAGTCACTACACTCTTATCCACTCCCGTTCTTGCCATCAATCAATAACCTTGACACTTTTATTGCCTATTTACGGGAGCGCTGGTGCTGAAACATAAACAACTATGTATAGTCTCAAACATCACATTGTAATTCAGCTTGAAATGAACCCTGACCTTCTATGTTTACATTGATTAATCCTGTGTTTGGTTCACCTCTTGCACTATACCCCCACCCCCCTCCCCTGTCTCTCTTTCACCAGCCCCCCCGCATCTCCTCCAGAACTCTATACTTGCTGCTGAGCAATTGTTCCAGAAACGAATCTCTCATTTCCATCACCTGCAGGAAGCCCCTGCAGCCCAAAATAAGTCCTCCAAGCTTTTTCTTTAGCTTCCCATTTTTTCCTGCCCCTTTATCCCTTGAGTCACCCTTGTCGTCACCGTGTTTATTCCTGAAATGACCTTCAACAACAGACGCACAGACGCACGCACGCACGCACGCACGCACGCACACACGCACACACAAACACACACACAATTTCCAGAATACATCATGTGTCTAGGACACAACAATTGTTTAGAAGAAACAATCAGGTGCTGCTTTCAAGCCTGGTGTGTGGTCATATAGTAGCCTCTTTCCAGGAAATTGATCCATTAGGCTTTACCTGTTAATAACAGGTCCACAGAGAGCTAATGTCACATTTTACAGTTCTCAGGTTGCCTGGTTCCACCTCCCTAACAACCCCCTCTCTTTCTCTCTCCCTCACAGTTTCCTGTCTTGGCTCTATTGTGTGCACCTTTCCTGTAACTAACATCTGGCCATGTTTTCCAGTCAAAATAGCACATTGAGTAATCATTGGCACGCATGTCCAACTGACCAAGACCAGACAGACAGGTTGCCTTGTGTTTTTATTTTGATGATTAGGCATGGAGTCCCAGTTGACACTGAGCCCATATACTGTCTGTGTGCAACCCAGGATAGACATAGAACAGTGGTTCCCAATCTTTTTTCCTTGGAGCCCCCGCTTCTTACTGTACTGGCACGAGCTGAGCTCTCCCCCCACACACACACAAGCACGTACGCGACAAACACATACGCACACTTGTGTTTTTCAAACATTATCCACTTAAACCCTATACTTCTCATACGATGAATACGTAGGCGTGACTGACGGACGGACTGACTGCAGGTTTTGCAGGTTTTCACAGTAAACTGTGACCTACGGTCGCAATTATGATTTTGTGCAACATGTTTAACATTTTGGACTACCTCCAAACAGACAAGGCCTTGCTCATTGCCCCCCCAAGGGAGGGGCCAGGTTAGGAAACACTGAGGTTAAGTTAAGTGCTCATCGTCCACATTGTGTGTTCACACTGTACACTCATTCTCGTAATTGAATGACTCTATCCATTCAGTCTGACTAAACCATCAGATCAAATCCTGTACACCTGCTGCTTTGCACGTTGTGGGAATTTCCAGAAAGAAAAAAAAATCTGGTACAAATAAACTCCAAATTACTAAGGCTAAATCACTTAAACTCCTATCGTTTAAGTGTATTTCTTAACCTGTCTTGTTTAGTCAGCAGATTTTAATTTATTTCTTTTTTCATACAGGTTAAATCCCATTGCAATAGATCTCTTTTTCTGAATGTAGTATTGAATGTAGTATTTATGTGTACCATTTATTTTATTCATGGCCTTTAGTCATTATCGCTTTATATAGACAATGAGACAATTTTGACCTGTTGGGCTAACCCCAAAATGTCCATCTGTCTCTTGTTCAAGTGGTTGATACAACCCCCCCCCCCCCCACACACACACACACACACACACACACACACACACACACACACACACACACACACACACACACACCCCACCCCCAGGGGCGGGGGGTGGGGTGTGTATTTTATTTATTTATTTGACACTGACTAACTGTTACTACCGATCTTGTGATTCTAGTATTACAATTGATTAGTAACTAGAGAGTTTTCTTCTGAACCATATTTTCTGGCCGAACTCCCAGAACCATTTATTCGGGCTCCCTTCCATCCTTTCCAACTGAGCATCGCTGCCTTCTGCAAACTGTGACCTCCACCAACCCATCCAGACCCTAACAGTCTAAAGCCCTAACCACACCAAAGAGATCACCATGCAACTCCTTGGGTCCAAACGGTTGCAAGGAGTTAACGCTAAAACCGTCTTGACCCTTTGGTGTGGTTTGGGCCATTGAATTATATGCGTTGAATGACTAGGGTCAACGTGGGTCAAGACATATCACACTGCAGGGACAACGCTAAAACCGTCTTGACCCTTTGGTGTGGTTAGGGCTAGGTAAGTGTCCCACTAGTGAAGGTCTGCATGCATGCAGCATGCTGCGCCAGTGGATATTACAGGTTTATCCCAGTGGAGTCATTCAAGTTCACAAAGGTCACGACTCTGCATGCTCTGGTCTGTTATAAATCTAAGGTCTCAAGTTCCTATGGATTCTTCAAACGTACAAATGTACAGTTTCCTAGTATACTACTATGAGAGGACTTTGTCAGGACTTGTCTCCCACTATCGTCGCTGACGCAGGGCACATCCTGTTGTTCAAAAGCTGCCCCCACTCCCCCACCCAGTTTCCTTTACCCACGGGGCATAACAGTGAGCATCCTGGCAGGAAGACCTGTCACACACTTCCATGTCACCCTCTCACAAACTTCCATGTCACCTTTCTGGCTTTCTCACATGCAATATTTGACTCCTGACTCCGGAGTACCGGAGAAACCAAAGGGGATGAAAGACACAGTTAATTGTGGAAGTAGGTTGTTCAAATGAGATAGATGTGTCTGGGGAAACAGGTGTTTACCAGGAAAATATTTAAGCATATCAACAAAATAATTAATAAATATTTGTTTTCTTCCATTGTTACAAGACCTCTTTCCATTGGCACTCTGCGCTTCTGTTTGAGAGTGTGATTTCAAAACGTACTCAAGAGGAAACATATAACACACCTGGTTGGTAAGAAATAACAAACGAGTTGGCATATAAAGATGAAATGACTCCATCTAGTGGAACTGAAGATTAAGGACATGCGTATATAATATGACTCACGCATTATGTAATTATTCCTTTGATTTAATTTCAATGAAATACATAAGGCACACAGTAATGTGTGCTTGAAACTAGCAGCTGAAAAATATAACTATTTTGGGGATCCTGCATCTCTTAATTAAGGATGAGGCTGTCTGTCAATAGCTTAAATCAATATGGTTATGCAATAGCTAGAGCAGGCAGTGTCAACAAAACCTTGAATGGTTATTTTAGTGATTGTCAGGGGAGTGAGAGATTTCCGTTAAAGAGGGTGGATATGATAACAAAAGAGAGAGTGTGTGATGGAAAATTACAATGCCCTTATCTTTGCTGTGCTTAAGTTGTTGCCTTTGTAGACAGAAGCATAGTTCAGTCTTATCTTGTGCATGTAAGAGACTGTATTAAAAGATAGGTCACAATATGGTGTTCAGAATGTGCTGTCTGTGAGACACTGAGACACTCTTCAGTTCTCAAGACAGTTCGCCCCTAAATTAACCCCCATACAATCTGTAGAGGGTTAGGGGGGTGGGGGTAAATATGCTGAGAGATAGAATCAAAGTCCATTAGTGGATTATAATCATAACCACTCCATGGTTCCTGTATCTCTAGGATTAGAGGGACGAAGAGAGAGAGAGAGAGAGAGAGCGTTAGATTGCGTGCAGAACAGCCGGCCCATTATGTATTAGAATTGAGCATATTTTGAAGGGAGATTTACACAAACAAGTGTGAGTGTTGAAGGTGGTACTACATACGTCGTGGTGAACACCCGCTCATCCACATTTATCTGATAAAGGTAAGATTACATGAAGTTAACATACTGTATGGAGTGATAACGTGTGTGTGTGTGTGTGCATAATCCCGAGCAAAGAATCTGTCTTTGCTTAAATGTCTGCGTTGTAATAAAAAAAAGACTTCACAACATTCATAGGAATTACATGAGTGCTAGGTAGTGCATCCTTTTTACACCTTTTCGTATTTTTAATCGGTGGTGGTAAGATTAATTAATGAAAAGCAAACAAACAGTCTATGTTGATGATGTGCTTATTGTCATTATGCTCAGTTTAGTGCTGCTTAAACACAGTTACAAATCCTTCTGCAATGTTACTTTTGTTATGGCCGGGATTTACATCCCCTACGTGTGTGTGTGTGTGTGTGTGTGTGTGTGTGTGTGTGTGTGTGTGTGTGTGTGTGTCTAGGAAGCATGGACTTGGACGTGGAGAAGATAATCCTATGCATCAGGGAGGGGAATGGAGGTGGCGTTCAAACACAACTACAGGAGTTCAATACCGAGGTCAGATGCATGTACACACACACACACACACACACACACACACACACACACACACACACACACACACACACACACAGACTGCAACCCAGATTTCTTATTTCCTCGCTCCTCACTTGAACCGGAAGTCATACTTGCCTTATTCTATATTATTAGACCTGTAATATTCCAGACAATTCTTCGTATGATGACTTACAAATATAATATATTTTTTTATTTTAGTATGCTCAGTGCTTCTTCTTCGACGTAGAGGAGAGGGACCAAAGGAAAGTAAGTATGGTTCACTAGTTGTAGAGTTAAGACAGAGTTAAGAAAAGGTCAGAGGGTCACTCAAATAGACAGGGTACATCCCCAGGAAGCATGAATCTGTCCGGCATGTTTCATGGCAAATATTGGCTTGTTACATTTTGAGATATCTCATGTTTAAGTTGAAATTGTGGCCTAGTGGTGGCATGATTGGCATCAGATGGAAGACCATGCATGGGGGCACCAAAAGTATTAGGCCGTCATTTTCTGGGTATCATGAAGGTGTACCGGTGAACCCATACGTTTTCTAGATACAGTATGTTGCTTAGTATCAAAGTTGGGGACCAACCAAGCACCACCCTGAGAGCCCTGCTGCTAATGCTAATTTGCTAAAAAGCAAATAGAAAACTGGAGATGGTGTCCATGTTGTGGAATTCTGGATCAACCCGTAATTATTGATGAGGCAATAGGAGTCTGAGACAATATTCTAGGTTGTCATGGTCATGATTTAATGTACATGATATCATGGTGAGAAGTACAAGGTGCACAGCACAGGGAACAGACAATAGTTTACTAGCTGCTTCAAGGACAAGCTGAACCATAACAAGACAGGCTGAAACCAAAACAGTATATGGTCAAATATAAAGGATAGATATAAAAGCAACCATAATAACAACATAGTATAATGAATAATTATTCTGCAGTCAACCACCCCCCCCACAAAAGAGGCTCCTCCCACCCCACCCCTCCCCAAAGACATCATCTGTGATTAAGAGTTCTGCTGTATCAGTTGACCCTGATCCCCTCTTCTTGCATGGACAGGCAGATTAAGCGCAACCAGTGTTATTGAATTAGTGAACATACTGTACTGTGTGGTGTGTCTTTCCTACACTCTCAGCTTTATCAGGAGCTCCTGTGAAGTGATGTCATTTATCTGACTTGCCATGTTGCTAATGAACACCAATATTGTCATTGCCCCCCCACCACCACCCCTTACATGCCTTTGCTGACTGAAAATGGACTGTCTGTCTTCTGCAGCAAAGAGAATTAGATGAGGTAAATATTGTTGTTGTTTACAAAACATTAACCTCAAAGAGCATAGTCACTGTCGGGTGCAAACCGCTAGTATCTTTTTTATTTTATATATTATTTTTGCAAAAAATAATACCATGTTTTATACGTCCACAATATGCTGCGATGCAATGTGTTGAGAGCTTGTAGATGTGCTATTTCTTGAAGGTTTTGAGGAGTATTAAAACGGTTTTGGACATACAAGGTTTCTGCCAAACAGATACGATGAATTATGTTGTTATGTTACACACGCTTATGCGAGCCTTAATAATTGATTTGTCTCACATGATCAGTTCAGGAAGAATAAAGTGAGGAAGTATGTGGAGTCAGAATTTGACAGTGATGACTCTGAGCATGACGAAAAGGATCACAGCCTCATCCTGAGACAGGTACCTGATGATGTCACTTCCTCCTGTTGCAAAGTTTAACCAACAAATCAGTAAAACTTACTTTCTTTCTTTCTTTCTTTCTTTCTTTCTTAAAACATAAATTAACTAGCCCATAATATCAACTTTTCTCTTTGTGTCCTCAGAATTTAGCGGCTGTACTGGTGAGGTTCATTCGTGCAGGAGTTAAATCTCGTCTGCTGAGAGTTTGTCTAGTCACTTTACGGATCCTCTCCAGGGACAAAAAAGTTCTCAGTCCCCTGCTCACCGACAGCGCTCTGCTAACACTGACCAGACTGGCTGGACTGACCTCCAGTGACCGCGCTGAAGAATCTGAATCTGACAATTATGACGACATCATTACCGCCCTCGCTGAAGCTAAACAGGCACACAACAGTGATGCCCATGAGGGTGAGATTAGGGCTGCAACTATTATCTTCTTAGTAATCAATTACTTTTTCGATTTATCGATTAATCAAGAAGCAATTAGATCAGCGAATCAGTTAACTACTTAAGCCCTACTTCATTGCAAAACAACGTTGTGCAAAAATAGTGAAAATAGATGATCTACAAGCACGGAACGTGTTGCCTGTGTAGACGTATTGTGAGCTTGTAGATCATCGACTATTGTACATTTTTGTCAACACTAACATACCCAAAAAAGGATTGACTATTATTCGATAGTAATCATTATAGAGTGTTTGTTCTGTAATAGGGGTCTCGCCGTCTCTCCAGATTTTTAACAAACAGAAAATACAATTTCAGGTGAGTGGCAAATCTTCAGGCAATCATGGAGAGAGTACCCATTTGTCAGCTTCAATTTTATAGTGTTACAGTTCCAATTTGTCTGCTCATTTCATTCTGTCATATCACTTCCAATATCATGTGTTTAATCTGTATCCTGTATAAATTCTCTCTCCTTATTGGTATCAATCAACAATTGGTATCTTGACCTGAAATTGCATGTATGTTTAATCAAGAGCTGGAGAATCAAGGAGACCCCTGTTACTGAACAAACAGTGTATACCAATGCTACGGTACTATCAGAATATAAAGCAATTCAACACTTTGTTTTGTTTTTTTAAAGAAAAAAACATATCCGTTTGATTAACTGTTGCACCCCTAGGTGAGATGGAGGACGATGACGAGTGCTTTACACTCGACGCAGACGCCAAGAGTGACTTTAGCAACAGCAACAACAGAGACCCGGAAGGATGTGGCGGGTGCGGTAGCCAACCTGCCAGTGTCAATGACACACACAGGGGCAGCAGCAGCAACCACAGGGCCTTGGAGCGCGGGAGGAAAGACCGCCGAGAGAGCAAGAAGGACGAGGAGGAAGAGGTGGATGAGGACAGAGTGACAGCAGAGGAGGAGCTGAGGAAGGAAGCGATGAAGGTGTTGTGCAATATGATGTACAACAGCACCTGGGCCCAGGAGAGGTTCAGCAAGCTGAGGTGGGGTCATGGGGCCACACACACACACACACACACACACACACACACACACACACACACACACACACACACACACACACACACACACACACACACACACACTCACACACACAGCCTGCATCCCATATTTATTATTTCCTCGCTCCTCACTTTAACCCAAAGTCGTACTGGTGCACCATTTTGAAAGTTTAGAGGACTGAGGATCGAGGAGGGAGGATACACAAGAGCATTCTCCCCAGGAAGACTTGCCTTATCTTATATTATAATTAAGCTATATTCTATATTCTATCTTATTGTAATATTCCAGACACGGACGTCTCTCACAACCTTTGGCATCATGATATTACCTGGCTGCCAATTAACGCCTTTCCTTTTCCCCAGGATTCTGAGGGATCTTACAGAACGCCTGTCTAAAAGCGCCTACTGCTTACCGCCCTCCAGTGTTCAGTTCTATGAATTACGCCTCATGTTCCTCATGACTGCACTGCGGCCTGAACTGAGAGTTCAGCTTCAGCAGGTTAAATATAACCTATATTATGTCATGTTTCATTTTATTTTATCTTAACACTGACTGTCCTATAAGTTTGTGCAGACCCACAGAAGGGTGTAGCTGTGTTCCTTTGCAGTGAAATAGCAGACTTAACTTTATGTATCAACTATAAAGTAGTTGTGTCAATCTGCTATTTTTGAAAACATGGCATATAAAATATTTTCAAATGGGGTCCGCAGACAAATACGTATCAATTCCTTTGACATGAAAATGTTCTGTCCCGGTTGTATTGATCCAGGCAGGAGGGGTGTCCATCCTCACAGCGACTCTAGAGCATTGTCTTGAGATAGAATGGAAGAACCAGTATGATGCGGTTCTGGGTCCAGCAGTGGCCCCCATCTCTTTCGAAGCATCTCAGCGTGCTGTAGAGATCCTCAAAATCCTCTTCAACATCACCCACAGCGCTCACAGTCAGGAGCTAGAGGCGGTCAGTGGATTTCTAACTGAACAGGGGTTTAATTCTCAGTTGCTGTTAAGTATGGTGGTTTAAATCTAGTTGTATGGTGGCTTTACCTTCTTTCTCAGGAAAGCGCAGATCTCTACCGACACCTAGTGGCGGTACTTCGTCTCTGCATGATGAGGCCTTGCGTGCTGACAGACGACACTGATGAACTGCAGGGGTGAGAGTGAACAATGAACAGGGGCGACGTCACATAACCAATGAGAGGTTTATGGTATACTGCCAGATCTCTGTGGCAAAGGGTATTACCAATCTCAAACAGTACAATTTGGTTACATGAAGGTTACATCAAAAAGGGCTTGTCGACACCTCAGGTGGCACTCTCCTGTCTCGCCAGAGCCTAATTAGCTATCCTTTGTCGTATGACCCACGAAGGCCCCTTTTTCACCGGTTGGTTCCCAATGGGAACCGGTTCAGTCCATGAGCCAGAGCTCCAAAATTGAAACGTTAATTATGAATGTAGTGGGCAAAACCATACCTATATTAGATTGTTATCACCATTAAACTTCCCCAATTGAGTACTTACACGAAGACAATGATTTATTGTATTACAAATTTTACATTTTTAAATATGCAAATGAGGCATTATGTAGGAAAATGTGCAAAATAATCAAAAATATGAAAAAGCTACTACTGTGGAAGGGTTATCATGTATTAATTTACTTGTATTGATCCTATAAACAATTTAATATAGGGTATAGTTTGCCCACCAATTTTGGAGCTCTGGCTCATGGACTAAAAACCAAAAAGAACTGAACCGGTTCCCATTGGGAACCAACCGGTGGAAAAGGGGTCACAGTGGTGGAAAGTAACTACTGTATGTACTGTATTGTGTAAAGGTTGAGGTACTTTACTAAAGGTTTTTTTTATGTTAAATGTTATACTTTTCTACTCTCGCAAATACATTTTACTCCACTACAATTATTTAATATCTTTAGTGATACATTATGTATTGTTATAGGTTAAGCTACCCAGCAGCACATAAAGTAATTAAAATAATGCATTTCTTGTCATGCTCCTTCCTCCCTTTCTATCTGTTCTCCTTGAATGACCCCCCCCCCCCCCCCCATAGCCACACAGTCAACATGCTGTCAGCTGTACCTCTACAGTGTCTGGATGTGTTGTTGTCTATCCCCCCGGCTCCCGACTCCCAGCAGAGCATGGGGGTGAACATGGACTGTGTTCTCCTCCTCCTCGAGTTCATGGAAAGACGTCTGGAATTGGTGAGGTTGGGCAGAGAGTGAAAGATTAGAAGATGTATTTAGGATGGGCAACAGTAGAAGATGGAGCAAAACATGTAATAAAAGCATTAAAGCAGCCAATGTGAATGGGCAAGCTATTTTACGTGAGATTACTTTAAATTATTGCAGTATATGACACAGACACTCAACCTTTTTAACTTGGACCCCCAGTTTCATATCATATCATCTCTGTTGGGTGGAAACCTCATTTGTCCAAAACTGTTACTTTTCAGGATTCCAATTCCAAAATAGCAAAAGTAGCAGATATAATGTAAGTCTCTCGAGCTTGTGGATCTGCTACTTTTGTGTGATGCTGATCAAGTAGATGGAAAAAATCCCAAAAGTTAGAATATGGAGATAGGAGGTTTCTGCCTGACAGCAAAGATATGCATTGGGGCATATGAAACTAGAGGTCCTTGACTGGGGTCCATCGCCTAATGATTAAGCCTATCTACACTATCAACACAAATCTACACTGTGTACAAATAGAACCAAATCGATCCACCTGTAAGGGTCCATTTGGTTCTCTTTGTACATGGCTCTATTGACATACAGTACATGTACTGCTGTCTGTAGCAGCCTAAGCCTATGTCATATGAAACACTACACACACTACAGAACAAGCACACATATTTAGGGAACTTGTGTGTATAATATGGAAGAATGATGGGCCAATATTGAAATAAGACAGATGCGTGTTGTGTGTTACATGTTTGTCTGTCTTTCAGGAGGACAAGATGAAAGAGAATTTGACCCCCGTCCTCAACCTCCTGATTGAGAGCTGCCGAGCCCACAGAGAAACACGACACTACGTCAGAAACCATGTAAGGCAGACAAAACCACACAGCCTGTCAAATAGACTCAGCTTCACTGCAGTGCAGTGACAGCGTTTTTCACATTCAACTTCAATACATTGGTACATTAGGTTGTTGGAGAGGACCGTGGATAGAAAATTGACAGAAATATGGGTTATGGGGTGCAGGATGGTCTGACTCTATACAGCCTATACAGCTGGTGTTTAGCCAAAGCGACACAGTGTCTTATTTCTGGCAAATCAGGATGCTAGGGTTCAAGAGGTTAAAGAGAAACACTATTTTGGCTGTAATATATCAAATGTGGTTAGAACAAATATACTCTGTGTGTGTGTGTGTGTGTGTGTGTGTGTGTGTGTGTGTGTGTGTGTGTGTGTGAGTGTGTGTGTGTGTGTGTGTGTGTGTGTGTGTACTGTATATACAGTATATAGTGAATTAAATTGCAATCCTACCCTGGCTTTCATCAGATCCTTCCCCCACTGAGAGATGTGTCTGTGAGGCCAGAGGAGGGAAATACAGTTAAGAGTCGTCTGATCCGCCTCATGACCCACGTGGACACAGACCTTAAACACTGCGCTGCTGACCTCATCTTTGTTCTCTGCAAAGAAAATGGTGAGACCATCACTCACAGCAAATACAGTACCAAACATTCACTGTACAGCTCCAGACAGGCCTCTAATGGCTTTGATCACATTGATCACACGTTGAAAACACATTGAAATCAGAACGATTTTTTACCGATTTTACCGATTTGTGCGTCATGATTCCATAACCCGCGGTTCAAGTTATTGGCAAACACTGATGTGTCCTGTCATAGCGCTACCATGAAGCCAATCTGAAACAATTTGGGTGGAGGTTCTTCCTTGGCCTACTAAGAGTGTGTGTGCAAAAACATAATCCCTGCCCGCGGCCCCATTCCGGCTTGGCGGACATAGTGACCACTAGAGTTTGTGCATGTTTTCTCAAGCACCACCTTTTCTCTCTAGTGAGCCGTTTCGTCAAATACACGGGCTATGGCAACGCAGCAGGCCTGCTGGCCACCAAGGGCCTGCTGGGAGGTGAGAGGCCAAAAGGCTCAAGCTCCACGACCCAGTATTCCAGCGACTCAGACTCAGACACAGAAGAATACCGGCAGGTCAAAAGCCGTGTAAACCCAGTAACGGGGCGTGTTGAAGCGGAGCAGCCGAACCCCATGGAAGGGATGACGGAGGAAGAAAAAGAAGAGGAGGCTCAAAGGCTGGTCACGCTTTTCAGTAAACTGTCCAGGTCAGTTTTGAGGAAGCTTTTAGAGATACACGCCTAATAGACGAGACTCCATTCATTTACTGCATGTGCATGGTCAATTTGTTGGTAACTGGAACGCTCGCCCAAAATCACGCTTGCCCCCATATTTTGAGCGGATCGCTCTTCCCCAGCAGATGACTATTCGTCCCACTTGGGTGAAACTCTTGCCCAACTAACTGTTCCGAGCTCGCCGGATTTGACTGGGGCGAGTAGACGTACATACGTGGGTCTGACCGCTCCGACGTCTTTCACCAGGGACGAGCTTATTTTGGGGCAACCGTATTCAACTTGTTTCTCCCCATGGTGATACAACAATCCTTAAATGGAATACGTGGATTATAGATCCATTTAACGCTTTGTGTGCCCACACAACACTTTTTACATAATTTTTTTTGACATATATTTTTTTATAAGTGCCCAAGACGTCCACAGACGTCTTGGGCACTACATACGGGACGTTTCCCAGGACGTCTGTGGACGTCTTGGGCACACAACGAATATTGGTTATGTAAGTAATACATCAGTTAATATCCATTCCATATACCCCTACAGTATGGGCTGCACTTTACTGATGAGCTCGGTAGTGCTGTAATGGGTGGCACATTGTGCACAATACTGTTTATAAAATCTTGTGTTAATTCAACCACTTAATCAATATGACAATAAAGCTGATCCTTAATCAATATATTATTTTTTATTATATTTGCATCATTGAAAAATAGCTTATCTACAAGCTCATGTGTTTTGAACTTGAATATTTTCAAAAGTTCTTGAAGATTTTCACCTACAATGACATGCCCAAAAAAGGCACACCCAGGTTCAAGTTGTTAACACGCAGGATTTGTTTTGTGAACTGTGTCAAAATTAAGGCATAAATTGGAGTTGTACTGTTTATGATTATTATTACTATCTTATTTTATGGTCTTATCTGTTGCGTTGCCAGGGAAAATATTATCCAGCCAATGAGATTGGATGCAGAAGGAAAGCTTGTTCCCATGTCAGGCTTGAGGAACACCTTGCTGGCTGAGGAAGAAGAGTCTGGGGCCGACAGTGACACAGAGGCAGATGAACGCCAGCAGGAATGACTTTTATCTGCTGTATGTTTTGTTTTTGTTGGCTTTTCTTTGTTATAAATACCCTATACTGTATGTATATAATAATATGTTTCTTTCAGTATACAATACCCTTGGTTACTGTTTTATATAACTGTTCTTTTAAAGTTATGGGTAGAATCTAAGGAAATGTTTGATGCACACAAGAGAAAATGCAAAACATTACAATAATACAAAAATACAAAAACATTTTGTTTTATTTGAATACAGACTCGATGTGTAGCACCAATCTGATTGCAAAACGATTGAAAAGTGGTTGAGGACCACCCAATAAGAAAAGGCAAAGTGTGACAGACATATGAATTGACCAACCACAGACCTCCTTAGACCAATTAGAGGCTTTCCTGGCCTTTTGCGCCCAGGGTGGCGGGCCGGTTCCGGCGAGCCACCCCGTGTCCGAAACGGTCGAGAAATGACAGAGTTACCGTGTGGGGGTCCCCAGGGGTCCCTCTACTGTACTGTACTCACACCTGAAATCATCACATATACAGTTAATATGTGTGTCTGTTAAGTTGCGCAACAGTGACACTTGGTGGTGAAAACCAACCAAACGCGTGCTCGGACGGACCCAGCCAGCCAGCCAGCCAAGTGACCCAGGGACACACAAAGCTCTGCAATAGAGTGGTCAAAAATCAACCTATTTCGACAGTTATACGATAGACATACCCATATGTCTAGTGGGATCTAGTGGAATGATAGCCATTATCCTACTAAATGATGCATTTATATAGCGCCTTTATCCAAGGTGCTTTACATTACAGTGCATTACATTCACCCATTCACACACATTCATACACCGATTGCGGCAGAAGCCATGCAAGGTACCAACCAGCACATCGGGAGCAATTTGGGGTTCAGTGTCTTGCCCAAGGACACTTCGACATGTAGACAGGAGGAGCCGGGATTCGAACCGCTGACTCATGGATCATTGGACGACCTGCTCTACCTCCTGAGCCACAGTTGCTACTTTTGGATCCACAAAACGCACCAGTGTGCAACCACCTTTATCTGAAATGTGAATTCAATAATGTTGTGGAATCCATTCAGCTAAATCCTTTTTAGCAAATTGTCGTGTCTAGTGTCTACCAAGAAACATCACTACAGTTTAGCTGCTAAACTGTACTGATGTTTCTTTTGGTAGACATGACAATTTGACATACGACAAATATATTATGCCGTAGTGTCTGTAAATCTGCTAGATTGTTTATTTTTGTAATGCTGTTTGCTATGTCTGCTAAATTATTGTAGGGTGAAATCATCCATCACCATTAAAATGTAATTTTATGTGTAACTGTTTCCAAAGATCCTTTGTATTAACTTGATTAGATGAGTTTTATATATAGGGTGGATGAAAAGAAAATACTTAAAATATGTTATTTGAGCAAAGTGCTTTTTGTAAGAGTTTGTTTTCAGTTTGTTTTCTTCTTATAATGTAGTGATACTCTTGAGTTGATGACATGAGTGGAATTTCACGGCTACAATATTGTCATGTTATGAATATGTCATTACTATCATACAGTTCTTTACTGTTTCTTTTCTGCTGGAACCAGCACCAGCAAGTTTTATCTTTTCAATAACTTGATTTCACTGTGCTTTACATTTGTTAAGTGGTATTGTAATTCATTAATCTATTCTATTGTCAAATTAAATATTGTAAACGTGTTGATCAATAAAATGAAAGTAAAACTACCTGAAGAAGGCATAGGTAGCATTTGTAAACTTGTCACTTTCAGTGAATCAATTCAAGCACTATCAGTTGCTTCAACACAGTTCCATCATCTGCTCTAGGGAGATCTGCAGTTCCACAGACTGCAGGGAGGAGGCACCACCTTCCACAGCAACACTCTTCAATAAATCCAGTGATGTTAGCACCACCTAGGAATGACAAGCAGAGAGGATAGAAGAAAGATACATGTGAAAGTGCATGCAATGTGCACGCGCATGCGTGTGACAGTGAGTGTGTATGTGCGCGTGTGTGTCCAGGGCCATAAGCGATGTATTCATTCAGACAACCTTTAAGCAACATCTTTGGGTTCTTATAGCAGTACTTAACTTTTTGCTGAATTAGCCCCATCTCTCCAGATCAGTATAAATATATCAAACACAATGAAATAACGTCTGTTTTAGATCACATCCTCAGCCATACGGTACAATGTGCTTGTTTTTAAACACAATTCAGGCATTTAGCAGACGAGCCTCTTATTTTAAGTCTCAGAGCGACTTCAAATAAGCAAGGTAAATAGTCACATAAATAAATTGTGATAAATAGCAAGTATAAACCCTAATATACTTTGTTGACCTAGTCATATACTTGGTCCCCTGCCTCTTTTCTCTCTAAATCAAATCTCTTTGCGGAAAATAGCAGTTCTACAAGCTCAAAAGGTAACACATCTGCTTTTGTTTTTTTTACAAAATGTTAATTTATTATGACATGTCCAGAAAAGTAGTCTCTCAAGACAAGCGTTCTGCTCACACAATTTTCAAATGCTTCCGTCTGTGCAAGTTAACGGAAGCGGTGAAAATGCAAAGAAATTACAGCATGTTCCTCTCCGGCCCGCGCTTCCATTTAGTGTTTGCAGTCATGTAGATAAGTCCTACTGTAAATACAATTAGTCATAGCATATATCTAGGTTATGAACGGAAACGACACACAGATGACAGCCCCCATTTGCCACTTTCAGTAGGTGGAGTTACACTGTCTGTGTAGCATTCAGATTCTGGAAGAGTTACCAGAAAAAGGGACACTATGGTTTATGTAGTTAAGATATATGCAAACAAATATTTATATATAAAATATTTACTATGACTATACTTATTACTCACCATTTTTGTATTTATCTAAAGCATACTGTCTGTGATTTATTTGATTTTCGAGGAAGCCTTTTGATTCAGTTAATTCAGTTAATTATCAGTTAACAGTATGAAAACCCACTTCCTTGATATAGCCTACTATACGTAATCTGTGATTTGTTGTCAAAGTTGTGTTATTAGAGTGTTTTAATGCAAGTGGATAGATTTTAAAAGTCTAGCTGAAAATAGTCCATGGATAAGATTGATTCATGAGTGAAATTCACACCTTTCTGACTTATTAACTGATGTTTAGCCAATATTTAATAACTTTTACCATCAATCTACATGAAATCTGGGTCTATGACCCATGTCTATGTAGGATATTATGGCTGAAACTGTAAATAAATAAACCACAGTGGTATGATCCTTTGAAAAGCTCTCGTACCTCCACCACGATTAGTTTCTTCTCCAAAGGCCTGTTTTCTGGACATGGCCACTTCTCTCCCAGACAGATATACAGGGAACAGGAAGGAGACTCTTTTCCTCCATGAATGAAGTCAATTATTCCTAGAAAGACAGGACAACACATTAAGATACTAGTTACTTTATATGTAAACAGATCCACCAACACTTGCATGCACAATACCTGCTCATTTGCAAAGTAGTATTCTTGAACAGAAGAGATAGTGTATGCATCCAATATACAGCCTAGGTGCTAGACAAACAGATCAACAGCAAAAACAAAAAATAAATCTGCACACTTGTTCTCAACTCCTCTTTTTTATTGCTTCTTTTTAAATATTTCGATCTCAGTCGATCAGAAATTGAAATTACATTTGTAATGAAGATCGACTGAGCTCAAAACTTTTGCATTCTTGTTTTTTGCAAATGCTTATTCTACTAACCTTGAAAAAAGTCCTTGAACAGGTAAAGTGATTGGGGCTCTTTGGACATGTCCTGTGGCGTTTCACTCTTGTTATATCTGCAGAGGCTCCAGAAGGCATGGGTCTTACCCTGGCGCTGCCCATAGACCACAGGGCCAGAGACTCCCACGTCCACAGTACCCAGTGATTCCAGGATTTGCTGGGTGAGTCCAGTCTGTGTCTGATCATGTATGGCCACAGGGCTTGGCAGAGAGACCAGGGTCAGGCCTGAGACCTGATCATAGACTGGCTCGGTGAGTTCAGGCCTAATGTTGAGACAACATGATTAGACTTCACATACAGGTATATCCAAAGTTCTGAGAACCACTGTTGTATTATGCAGGCTTAAACCCATGGCTAATTCAATTCTGAGCTTTGAGACTAACTGGAACACTTGGGGCCCTATTTTCCTCAGTGCTAAACCCCTTATCACTAAACTTCTTTGCCTTTTTTATAATTTTGAAAAACATTTTTGCATATTTCAAATAGCCGATCTACAATTTTAATATCCTGGAAGTTTAGGGATAAGGGGTTTAGCACCGACGACAATAGGGCCCTTGATCTGTTCTGTACCTGTAGACTAGTCGGAGTCCAGCCTCGTTTTGCACCATCCGTTCATAAACCTTCGCTCCTCTGTAGAAAACCGACACGTTGAAGTAAGTCTCTGGGAACACAAATAGTAGAAGATACATCATAATCACAGTCTAGAAGGGTTTTATGTAAGCAGCTGTATTCTTTATGATGCATTTATTCACAGGTGTGAGGGACGTCAGCATGTAGTATCCAATAGCAATATTGCCAGCCAGGCAAATCATTGTATTGGCTTTAGGAAACTGTGGAGATTGTAATACCCTTCTGATATAGTCACACTTTTCTTTTTGGATGAATTACATTTAGAAATGGATAGCAAATGGATCATATGATTATAGTAACATAAAACCATAAACTCACTCAAATGTGATGGATCTCCATCCATGGTCTTAGACATGGAGTCTCTGAACTGTTCCACCATCTGTGGATCAAATGCCCCTCCCACAGCTCCATCAACTGGATATGCTGGTTGCTCAGGCAACCCGACTCCGCCAACAGCATCCTCGTATGCTATTGGATGCTGCGGTTGCTCAGGCAACATGTGTCTGGCGATCATGCCCTCAATTTGTTGTGGTTCAGAAGGCAAGTCAGCAATGCCATCTATGGAAAAGTGGAGGAAATGAAATAATGACTTCCAGGAAAGTACCTTGGATGCACTTGTTTACTGCTACTGCTCTCAGCAGACGAAATTGATAAATACTGGTGATAGGCTTACCTTGTGCAATATTCAGTGCCTGTAGACACTCCTGGAGAATATCCGAGTTGATGGTAGGAAGGTCTGTAATGGGGTTTACATTGATTAGAAATTTCGCGAACAAGACACTTCATTAGACACTTCATATTAATATATGTATGATACAAAGAAGTGTCATAATGAAAGACATAAAGAGATGTTACCAATAGTAACAAAGTTGATAGAGACTATCACCTTGAATAAATAGGTTTTCCTCTGGCATGTAGATATCATCCCCAGATGTCATCTGGTCGGTCTGGACAGACACATTTATTTATTTGTTTGATTGTTGGCTGCACAGTCAAAACATTCCTCAAATGTCACACATTGTATTTCCCAAAGAAAGACATTCCACTCCAGTATTCACTTACTTCTTGTACAGGAAACACAAGGTCTTCAAACAAGCCTGGCTCGTCCTGTTCCTGAGATCCTGCAGAAGAACATGCTATGAGGAAAAAAAGCAAAGTGGTTATTTTTTAGTATAGTATGTCGATATCCGCTAAAATATATCCTTATTTTATTTTTATCATAATTTATTAACTATTATAGTTATTTTTTAAACCCTCTTTTCTCGTATTATTTACTTGTTTTCAGTAAAGCGTCTTTGAGTACTTGAAAAAGCGTGTATAAGTCTGATGCATTATTATTATTATTATTATATGCATGTTATTCATCTATATGACCCATTTACACTTGGCTTTAGTATATATTTCACTTGGTTTGTGTAAATGGTGAAAAAGCAATAGGCCTATTGTTTAATCCAGTAGAAAATATGTAGGTGAAAATAATACTGACAAGTTGTCTGACTGTATGTGATTTTTTTTATTCATCCTCTTTGTTAATAATAATAATAATAAATAATTCTAGAATTGTAGAAGCAAATTATATACATGTGGCTGATATCTTTACCAGCAGCACTAAAACATGCATGTTTAGTAAATCCGAACCAAGAGGATGATTCAAAAACATAAAATTAATACAGTTTCAGTGGTCATTTTAAAGTGCAATCTGTTTCTGTGGATAACTGAGAGAATGGGTGCTATATGGATACAATATGCATGTATAATATACGGAAGGAAGGAAGCTGCAATGGTGTTGTCTTCAGTTACTGGAAAATAGCACTAATCACAAATAGCACTAATCACAAATTATTCTCATGCACTGACCATGGATGGGAGATTGACCTAAATGGACTCTGGGTGACTGTTATTCACTGATTTAGTATGACATTCTAATTTCTAAATCAGCATTATATACAGTAATAACGTTGCTAGTAGACACAAACGAAAATATATCTAAAGTAGCCTATCCCTGGGAAATCAATAAGGCTATGTAACAATCTCTCCTGCTAGTGGCCACGGGGAGGAGTAGCAAACATTCACTAGAACAAACACAACTGTGTAACTTTCTGGGCATATTAACACAATGTCCAGGTCAATGGTATTCCCTTTAAACGCCCCATGGTGTGTGACCAGTCCAGTCAGAAGGGCAAAAATGGTGCCTCCTATGGAATTCCTGCTGGAGCCTCACCTCCCGGGGATGCCTCTTTCGGCCAGTGGTACACTTTGTGGGGGTTAGCAGTATCGTTCTTGTTGTCAGATACCAATTTAAAGTCCTTGGCACGGAGGGCACTGCGGAAGTTCCTCTTCCAGACCGACGGGTCACCGTGAGCCTTGCCATTACCACTGACCTCTGCCCAGGCCTATAGAAGGAAGATCACGAAGGACAGAAAGAGAATGAACACAAGAAATGATTTAACTGGTCTGCTGACATCAGAATTACAGCATACCGTACAGCAAATGACAAGCAACGAGCCTTGATACAAGAGTGTCACATTATATGACATCATGTCAAGGCTGATGTGAAGGAAATCATGTTATTGACGTATGACACAATAGGTTACTTTACAGTAGGCCTACCTTAAAGATTAGCACATCAGTGCTTGAGGCATCCTGTCTCAAAGCATGCTTCCATGGGATAGAGAATTCTGTATGCTCTGGATTTGTCCAGGCAACCCCTGGGTACTTCCCACTGTTAATCTTTGTCCGTAACCAAGGAACGAGGAGTGGTTTGGAATGGGACATTTTTCTACAAGGTCAAAAATCACCAGTCAGAAATGTCAACTAGGTTCTTCATTGACACAACATCAATTTTAAAGAAAACTGCTGATATTAAAAGTATTCACCATGAGGATATTAAATTGACAGTTCTTGTTTCAGTATTGTCAATAAGCTGCAAGCACTACTACTACTACTACTACTACTACTAATAATAATAATAATAATAATACGCAGCAGTTGCGTTAAGAATAATATACACGTATAATAAATAAAATATTATTATTCCTACAGTAGGCCTACCTGCGATCGATAAAGCTTCCTCCAGGAGGTGCGTTCGAGTTATTCTACAGACTAATAACAAACAATCGTTGACTCGTTTCCTGAATCAAAAATCTGCAATGTGATACGCGTACTACTACTTCTACTTTGTATCTCTTCTTATCAGCTGCACAACGGCCCAACAGTTTAATGTCCTCAACTACAGCTGGTACAGTACACTCCTTAAGTATCGTTCAATGGAGCCATACTAGTCTGGTGGGCTTTCTTGGGAAACTCCGCAACTCGACAGTTTCGTTTTCCAAAATCTTACGTCACCACAGAGAAGGCATTTCCCTGCATGCTTTTTCGCAGTTAAGTGAGCCTGGGACCGAGGCTACATGCAGGGTGTTTCTGTCAAGTTAAAATGTTCATCAACCTAACCGTCAATAAGCATTTGACTTCCGGTCATTGGACTTCAAAATAACAGCTAAACTACACTAGACTATAGAGCAGTTCTTTTTTATTGGAACCATTACATTTGGAACCCACTCAAGGAAGGAAGTGGAACCCAGAGGGTCCTCCCTGGGCCCTGACTGAGAACCTACTGTTCAGAATCCTGTTGTATAATAATATCATATCATGAATTGACCAATTCATATACATTTTTTGTAGATGTTTGGGACGGTGCAAAAATGCCATTAAAAGGATGGAAAATTATCTTGCACACACCAGCTGCCATTCTATATTCTATTTGGAAATGATGTAGCGGCCTATTTTAACATACTGTATGAGTAGCCTATGTATGCACGTTGTGTGGCAAACCCTGTGTAACTGCAGGTGACTGATCATCCATTCCATTTACAGGGCAATGAATAGGGCAATAATAATATTGCATAAATGGACAATGTAAAGCAATTATTTGCACCTAGGTCCTAGGCTTACTGTGGCGTAGTGTCTGCAGAGATATTTCATAAGGAAAATAAAATGCATTTTAATATGTAAATCACATATTCAAGAATGTCAACTCAGTACCATTTAGCACTGTCCTAATCAACTACATTTGACAACTAAAATATTGCCGTGTGTGTGTGTGTTACATTTCTGAAAATGTCTAGGTCCTTGCACACTGCTGCGTTTTTCTGCCTGTTTTCCGAACAACGCGTCCAGTCCAAGGACCTTTACTGTGCTTTTCCACAATATTTACTAGTCAAATGCTAAGTAAATCATTAGTTGGTTGCTTGACGAGCTTAGGCTGACACTGAACAACAATCAAAAAAAGAAAACAAATCAAACTATGATTATAAAGGTATTTGTATAGCATACTATTTTTGATTGCTGTATACAGTTTTGTATAACCTTTTTCCGGAATAGAGAAAACTGCGCACTAGATAGATGCATGCCACGACCAAACACAATTTGTTCTTTGCAGATTTTATTTGTTTCTCAAATACAGTAGTTAATGTACAGAAGAACAAAGAATTTTGTCAAGAACTGTACAATATTTACACAAAGACTTTCCTTTTTTCTTTCTTTTTTTTTTGGAAAATTAGATTGTTTCCAAAATAAGTCATAGTATGCACAAACATCAAAATGATAAAAATGAAATGACTATTTCCTCTTTAAATATTACTTATTTATACTCCATCCTGTGTGGGGAATGGATAGTTATTTATTTCTTTTTCTTTGCACCTGCATGGTTTTCATGACTGAACTGAAGCACTACAATGTTAAAAGTTTCAAATATACTTTCCCATTCTCTTCTTTTTACAGCCATACTGTATTTGATACTATATTTCTGTCTCAACTTCTGCTCTTTTGTATAGAAGAAAGGGGAAGACGGCTTGGATATGCGGATTACGATTGTATATTTAACCTGTGGAGAAAAGAAAAAAATATTTAAAATGTTAGGGCAGCAAACCGGCGCTTTGTGAGAGTTTATGTTAAAAACCTCATATAAATAATAAAAATGTGTTTATATATTATCACATAGCTGCCCGGCGCTGCCCCTTATGTAGCATAGAATGAGCGAGAGCGTTAATTAACACATTTCAAGTTGCAATTTCTTTCCACCGACGTGTCCATGTTCACACTGCTCACAGCACACTCTACACGCAGTTTTTAAAAAGCATTCTCTCCCTCTTCCACTCTTTTCAAAAGCCAACCGCTAACGTTAAAGGTTTTTTCAAAAAAATAATTTATGTAAAAATTAAACAGTAATAGTTTCTCTTTAAACTATTGTCTTCTTGACACACAGTTACATGATGCCTGGCGACTCCTCTGTGACTTGGTGCTATAGCTCCTCCGTTGACCTTTCACCCTCATGTCTCTTCTTTGCACAATTGTCAAGTATCCTCTTGACCAGCTGTGGGTGACCCTTGAACCAGTGGGGGCCCCTCCCACGCTCAAAGTAAGACCTTTCTTTATCACAGTCATTGAGCAACAACAAAAAAAGAGAGGTCGGTGTCCAAGTTCACATGAATGGACCCCTTGTGTTCAATGAGGGCCCTGCAAATTCTTCCTCGGATCTGAAAGACTTCAAGGGGGTTCTGGGGGTGAGGGGGCTATACAGCAGGGTCCATCTATTCCTGCTTTCTTTCTGGTCTCTTTTTGCCCATTTATTTATTTTTATTTTCGTAGCCTCTTCCTCTTTTTTCCTCCCTTCGTCCTTTATGCCTTGGTGCTGAACGTGAGCAGCTCGATGAAGGAGGCGAAGAGGCTGTCGAGCCAGCTCTGGTTGGCCATGCACTGCTGCACCACCTCCTCCTGACCGGGGTCCTCCGTAGCCTGCTCAATAGTGTTGGTCTGGACAATGGAAGAAAAAAAGGTTCATTTCATGAATTCAGGCATGCATGAGTCCAGAACAAGAATTTGGATGATTTCAAAACACAATACTTAAACGGCTACCCTCTCTCTCAGCTACAAATGTCTAAATTAATTCAAGGATTTTACTGTCTAGTCTATATAAGAGAGCGAGGTATTAAATTGCAAATATATGATAAATATCAAAGCATAATCATGCTTGGGAGAGGGGAGCTTACCTCTTTTTTGCACTGTAAGAAGGTGTGGTATTTATAGTGATGCAGAGAGTGGTACAGACTGTAGATCCCATATGTGTCGGATGACAGCTTAAGGTCCTGAAAGCAGAGATTTTCACACATTCAAATCAAATCACACGGCTGTGAGCGACGTTAAATCATGCAGCACTGTGGCATGTGTGGCGCGTCGTGACAGGCGTACCTGTGGTCTGGGAAGGGTTTTCTTCACTCTGTTGAGGGTCTTGCGGTTGTACGCGTCCCCACTGAGCCGCACTCTCGCCACTCCTGTGTCCAGGCGATCTACCATGATCTGAGGGTAGGCATGCAGGACCTCCTGCCAAAGAAAAGAAGTCAGAGAGGAGTCAAATATCGGCACATGGTATATCATATCATATCATATCATATCATATCATATCATATCATATCATATCATATCATATCATATCATATCATATCATATCATATCATATTATAGACAGACAGATGGACAGACAGATAGATAGGTTTTTAACCTCTGTAAGATGTACCTTTGATGAAAAGAAAGTGCATTAACACAAAATCAAATTGTTACATGCATTATATAGTGAAAATGAGTATGTTAGAATAAGGGGATATATTTGTGTGCATGTAAACAGCCAAGAACAGCCCCAATGAAAGTGTAAATCAGACAGAAGTTGGATATTCAGAGCAGATTACCTGGTGCTGTGCGCTCATGCTGATTCTCCTCAACAGCCTCCTCTTCTGTTCGCTGAGGATGCTGTCAATCTTCCTCATCGGGGGAAGGTACAGCTCATCTGAGAACCAATCGAGACAAAGCGAGACTTGTGAGTCATGGCTTCCACACCTGTCAGTACCAAAGCCAGAGGGCAGACTCAAACCAGTTCTTTCTGTGCTCCAGTGTATTAGCAGTGCTGCGCCGTGTCCTTCTACACCCTAGAACCTTGTCTGTCTGGTTTTCTGTGAGTGTCAACAGTATCACATACTTCTGGTCTTCAAATGAATCGTCCAAAATTCACATGGGACAATAATGATGGTGATTCTGTTTGGCAGGGCTATCAAGCACCATAAAACACCACTTGGTAATTGCTGGTTAGCGCTGTTGACTTACTTAGGCTCTCACAGGTGTTCAACATTACCTGGAAATGTCTGTGGAAAGCAAACCGTGGCAATGCCTCATGCCTCAGAGACAGCTGGCTCATCCATACTCCAGTCACGCACATTAGCTGCAGTATACTCTCTCACACATTTAACGATTTAGAACATCTCGCCAGTATTCAACTGGGAGCAGGCGCCCACTGGCAGCGCCTTCAGCTACTCATTCTGTCTTTGAACCCCCCCCTCCCCCACCAGCACGTCAAGAGCTTTCGAAATAAGGCTCAAATTGTCAAATATGTGATGAGCTCAGAACACAGTGAGCAAACTTCTAGCAGAGATGGAAGTGTGTGTTTGAGTGTATGTGAGAAACCCTCACCATCTGTATCCTCCAGAGCTTGAATCATGTCAGCGTCCAGGGCCGTGCTGACCAGCATCTCCACGTAGCTCCTGAACATCTCCCTCATAGCGCGGTTGTTCACTCCACCTTTCACTGGCACTGTGTGCCAGACAGAAAGAGAGAGAAAGGATTTAAAGCCACCTTCTGGTATTTTCTTCCAGAAACACAAAATGGACAAATACAGTGAGAGTCAAGTTTACTGCGATCGTCTATTCTCAGCGAAGGGATATTAGGGCTCCATTTTTGTCTCATCTTTCTAAAGCCACTATTTGGGGATTTAGGAGTGGGGAAAGGGTGTTCCCCCACTAAAGTTGGTATTTTGGTTACCTGTCTAAATCCCTTAAACACCTCCGTTACCCGTTATATTATGCATAGGTGTGGTTTGGGCGTTACAATAATTAAACGAATCACCAGTCCACGTGCCATTGCCTTTAAGGGATCCCTTATGCATTGCCCGTTAGTGCTATATTGCTTCGTAGCCTAAGCCCGCTGCTGCCTTGGAGTCTCACTTGTGCTATACCCCCCCCCCCCCCCCCCCCCCCCATTGAATCAAATTAGCTGAAGGGGCGCGTTAAAACCACTGAATACCTCACTTCTGCCACCATTGGTGACCCACATACATCTTTATTTTTTGTTTCCTGCTCTCTGCTGTCATCATCGCATCTATGTGCTGAGACTGCCAAAAAGTTGAAATAGCCTTTGAAATGATAAAACTCGCTGACTGTCATTGTATGCTAACTGATGCAATGTGGCTGCCTGGAGAAGCAACAACAGCTTGTTTATTATTGCCCGACTGAATGAGCAGCCAAATTGATGGTAATACTGTATGCAAACAAATTGACTTCCAACATCAACAGAGACAGAAACTAAAATGGCTGAATGATGGAGAAAAGCAGGTGGTCGGGAAACAAAATGGTGCCTCACTTTCTTCCTCGCTGGCCGCTTCCTCTGACGAATCAGAATCAGATGATGAAGCGACTTCCTTCAGCCACTTCTTCCTCTTCTTGGGTGGAGGCTCTGCCTTTACCTTGGCAGGCTTGGACTTGGGTGGACGTTCTACTTTCTCCCTCTTCTCCACCTTCTCCACCTTCTCCACCTTCCCCTTCCCTCGTTCTGCAGTGGCGGCGGCCCTTTTCTCCACCTTCTCCTGATGTGGTACTACTCTTTTCTCCTTCTCTCTTTCTCTCTCCCTCTCCCTCTCCCTCTCTTTCTCCTTCTCCTTCTCCTTCTCCTTCTCTCTCTCCTTCTCCTTCTCCTTCTCTCTCTCCTTCTCCTTCTCTCTCTCCTTCTCCTTCTCTTTCTCCTCCTTCTCTTTCTCCTTGGCTTTGGCCGCAGCCGCTGCAGCTTCCTTCTTTTCCCGTTGCTCTCTTGCCCTTGTTCGTTCCCTCTGTTCGCGTTGGATGGGTGGAGTCACTCTCTCCTCTTTCTCCACCGATCGCGGGGCGACCTGGGGCGCAGGGGGCGAAGCCATTCGAGGAAGGGTCTGTCGTCTGTTGCAGTGGAGATAGGGAGTTGTGTCACGTGAGATGCAAACCACATTGGATGCAAACAGGTAGATACTGCAGACAAGTTTCACTGATGTCTACTTGCAAAGCTATCAATTTAATTTGTTAAAATAAAACACGAGGATGGGGATTTCAATGCCTGTAATGCTGCTACCGGCTGTATTGTACTGTATGTGACGATAAATAACCTTGAATCATGTATAATGTCCTCTAATAAACATAAGAGTTAACAAATGCCAAACTGGACAAACCTGAGAGCAGGGACAGTTTTGCGCCAGGGTCTTCTCGAGCAGACTCTGACATAGTCCTTCTTATTCACGTTCTCCAAGAATTTGACGTAGAGCCGTTGGTACCGCCTCTTGGCATCTCCAAAGTAACCAAGGTACTGAGGAAGAGAAGGGAGAGGTCCATTTAGTTGCTAAAAGGAAATCACATTTTTAAATCTTTGCATATCTGCAGCGTTAACATTTGACAGATCATTTGATCCAAGAGTGCTCTTACATTGCTAGTGGCACAGAACTGTCTTTGCCCATCTTTGATCTCGGGGCTGAACTTCTGCAGCAGGGCTTTCTGCACCCTCCAAATGGGTGGTGGCTCACGACCCGTTTGCAGGGCCACCTACACGCACACGCACACGCACACGCACACACACACACACACACACACGCACACGCACACACACACGCACACACACACACCAAGAAAGAGAGAGAAATGGGCGTGAATGAAAAGAACATCTATGTAAATTGGACATTGCACACAATGGTACACCAGTAAGACGACCCGAGGGCGAGAAGCGACATCGCCCTAAAGGGTGATGGCAGACTGCTGGGCTGGCGCTTTGGCATGGGGGGGTCAGATCAACATATGGAATGAATTCTGTACTGGCCATATATGGAGCGTGTCTTGAGTGTATAAGGGTTTGATGAGGTCAGAACATAATGGAATGTCAGAACAGGTCAGCTCCATATATGGAGATCTAAGGGTGGCAGCGGGGGCAGTGTCTTGAGTGTACAGGGTTTGATGAGGTCAGTTCAACATATGGAATGTCAGAACTGGTCAACTCCATATATGGAGATCTAAGGGTGGCAGCGGGGGCCAAGCCTTAATTTTCGGGCCTGTTGAATGGACAGGTAGGTATCAGTCAAAAGGGAGACATCGAAGAGGAAGGACGGGTGGGGAGGATCAACATATGGAATGTCAGAACAGGTTAGCTCTATATATAGAGATCTAAGGGTTTGAGGTCAGATGTAGAGTTGCTGGCTGGCTCCATATATGCAGATCTAGGTGATGTTCGAGTCTTCTCCATGTATGGCTATCCAGGGTTTGATGAGGTCAGTGCCGCGATCTTCATATATGGAGAAGGCCATATATGGAGACGTGATGTCACGATGTGTGATGTCACGAGGTGTGATGGACTGATAACCATATATGGAGGCGTGACACGACTGACGGACAGGTTTTTTCAGGTTTTCATAGTAATCTGCGACCTAAGGTCGAAATAACACATCAAGGATTATGCACCTGCGCCCTACAGATGAAATGTACACAATTGAACGCACAAATGAACACAGAATACCTTGAGAGTCCGGATGTCTTCCACACGCACCACAAACTCGTCCCTCTCACGGAAGATGCCCTCGCCTCCGCTCTCACTCTCATCCTCCTCACTCTCACCAACAATGGCAGCATCCTCCTGTTTCTCGGCCAGGTGCAGTGAGGTCTTGGAGGCTGGCCGCTCCTCTGGTGAGGCGGGGGCCTCTGGAGACGGCTGAGGGGACTCCTCCTCAGCGGAGTCTGGGGATGGTGAGGAGGGTGAAGGAGATGTTGCGGATGCGGGGATAGTGGCAGAGGGAGGTGGCGATGGGGGAGCAGAAGGGACTGGGCTAGGGGGCTGGGATTTTTCCTCCTGCTCCTCGGGTGGTGGAAGGGGTGAGGGGGTTGAGAGGGCAGGTAGAGGGGAGTGGGATGGCTCGGAGGATGAGGCAGGAGATGGAGGGACAGGGGGAGACTCTGGGTCTGCCGGTGCCAGGGCAGGTTCGGAGATCGAGGCTGGGAGGAAAAGGAGGGAAAGATTCACGTTACACAATCGGACAAGTCCAGCTTGCAGTCAAATCAAAGCCACAAGACGTAATTCTTGATATCAATTTTCAGCAGAGCACATAGGAGGGAAATAATTTAGTGGACCAAAAATACAGTAACAGCTCCAGCCCGAGGGAAAGAAAATTCACTGTCATCAGCTGAGCTGTACAAAATCAATTTAGAAAAATGGGGACAAGACAGGGAAAACTGGGGCATGAGATGAAAGGAAACAACTTGGTCCTACCATGCCTGATGCTCAGTTTGTCTTACCTTCCAACTTGGCTGCACCCAAAGTCTCCAGCTGTGGCTCCTTCTCTTCCAACCTATCGCTCTCCTCATCTTCACTTTCCATCGGCCTCTCCTCATTCTCATCCTCGTCGTTCTCCTCATTCTCTGTCTCGCCATCTTCACGTTGGAGCACAGCCGGTTCATTTGACTGCGCCTGGACATGAGGGCTGTGCACTGTGGGCTGGGGGCTGAGAGTGGGGGGTTGCAGAGTGGGAGTGAGCGGATCAGGGCTGGGCTGAGGCTGGGAGTGCGTCTGTGGCGGTGAAGGAGGCAGAGGGGTCTGGAGGTTGGAGCCCAGCTGGGGAGTGTCGTAGAGGGCCGATATGGCTGACGAGATGCTTTTCTGGAGGTCCTGATTCTTTCCGACCGAGTCCTCCTCGTCGGAAGAGAACGAGGGCAGGGTCTCCAGATTCCGTTTAAGCTCATCCTCCAGCCTCTTGGGGCTGTGACAGCCGCCTAGGGCCAGCCCCCCATTACCTTCTCCCTCCCCAAATGGAGGTGGGGGTGGTGGAGGATGATGGGCAGGAGATAATGGACGGAGACCCCCTGACTTACAGAGAGAGGCTTCACCATTGCCAGGTTCCATTCCTGGTGGGATGTCCAAGTCTGGACCTTTCTTTCCTGTCTTGAGAAAGTCCAGAAATGAGGCCATGAAACCAGCTTTGGACTCTGAGTCCCTCTCTTCACCCTGGTGGGATACAAATGTGAGAGGTTAATAAACAGGTGGAGATGGCAGTTTGTCAAAGTAAATAGTAGTTTTCTGTGTATTTTATTATTGGCTGGCACTGGGGGGTCTCGGATAGATCTAGTGACTTAGTCCCACCCACAAAGGCACCGACTGACGTTGGTTCTTTCTCCGACCTGGAACAAGCCACTGATGGGTGCAACACAAAACCTCTCAACAAAATTTGAAAAGTGGGTGAGATTAAAATAATATTTTTTTTCTCTTCTTTCGTGATTATGAGGCCTGGAGCCAGGCAACATGTCCAAATCATAGTACAGGCTAACTTATACCAAATAATAATGTAAATGAGCGTACATGGTAACTATTTAAAAAATCACACCCGTGTGAACTGAGTGGTGTAAGGTTTTATATAGCATGATCAGCTGTGGTCTGACGTAATGTCTGACGTAATGAAATAAGGTAAGGTATTATATAGCATGATCAGCTCTGATCTGACGTAATGAAATCACACCCGGATGTGATTTCACAACTGGCTTTTTCTGTGCAGAGAAAATGACCATGGTTGCTACGGTCATCCAGTTCACCCGGGTGTGATTTAATTACGTCAGAAATTATTTTGAACATAGCAACCATGCTCATTTTTTTCTGCACACAAAAGCCAGTTGTAGGAGTGGTTTACACCACTCAAAAAAGCCAGTTGTAGGAGTGGTTTACACCACTCAAAAAATGTTGATCGTGTAACATGTCTTGTTAAACATACGTTGTTTTTGTTGAGTCTCATGGTCATATGATGATGTACATAATCGTAAATTCAAAGTTTTAGATATACTCTCTTGCCTTACATAATACGTGGAAGATTTGTCCTTAACCACAACCTACCATTCCTATTTTGGTCTCTTGAGACACTGTTGGCTCGCGTGGTTTTCAAATGCTTCTGCCGATCAGTCTGTACAAGTGCTGAAAATGCCAAGATGTCTGGCTTCCCCTACTGCAGTTTTTGTTTTGCAGTCGCGTAAATACATCCTACTGTCTAATGTCTATGTTGCTGCTTAGCAGAAATGGAAATTCCACAATATACTAGAGAGTATTTTAAAATATATATCGTGACTTTCAGAAGGGGTAGTTACAGACTTTCACTATCTTCATATTCATTTTTTTACATTGTAAATGAATGCCCTGCTTCATCGTACTACAGTGTCACACAAAAGTACACAAAATTATTTTTGCTATTTTGTTTTTAATTTGATCCTGAAAAGTAAGAGTTTTGGACATACAGTATGTCGGGGTTCCACCCGACAGAGTGCTTGAGCCCTTACCCTTTCCTCCAACCCCTCTCCATCCATTCCATCACTGCACATCTGGTTCTTCTGCTTGTCCTTCTCCTGGTTCCTGCTGCCCTCTGTGCTGCAGGGAGGTCCAGGGCTCAGACCGAGGGAGGGGGCCGAGCCCACAGAGCCGTCCGAAAGTGCAGGGTCCGTGCCGGACAGAGAGTCTGTCCTCAGTAAAGCATCCGAGGTGGAGGACAGGGTACCGATTGGCAGCTTGATCTAGAAAGATGATAGAAGGAAGCAAATCAAATGTATTTAATATCAGTATGTTTATTGTTTACCACAATGAACAGTGCTCCACTCACTCACTGTACGTGACGACACAGTCTTAGACACATGCCAACAGACTCAAAGGACGAATACAGAATTTTAAAGAGCTGCAAAACATTTGGGAATTATTAGTGGGAACTGTAAATGCAATTGTTTCTGAACCATGAAGTTCCAGTCATGTTGGAATGAGTGCAACCAGGACACTGAAGGGATGACATAGATAAGGACTTTGCAAGATGAGGACTTTGCAAACTATCAGGGAAGTTAGACCTCTGTGTCCTTCTGGCATGAATATATGCTATATTGGGTTTATTTTTTTACTGGACATTGTGTCGGACGATATTATAATTTGCTAACTTGGAGAGTTTTTAAATTGGTACGTTAATTAACTGCTAAGGTAAACTGTGACCTTCCTACACACTACCCTCCAAAAATCAACCTTAGAAGAGAAAGGGAAAAAAGGAGGGCTTTGCTCTTTCTACTACCATCTTAAGGGAGGGGTTCTTGGCCTACTGGCAGTGCTCACCTTCAAAGGTGGGATGGGTTCATGGTGCTGCTGCTGGGCTTGGTGGTGAAGCGGCTGCTGCTGATGGAGTTGATGGGGCTGCATCTGGTCTTGTTCCTTCCCGCCCATTTCCATGTACATGTCCTCTCTCTTCCCTCCTCTCCCACGGCCACCACGGCCTCTGCCTCTACCTCGCCCTTCCACGTTGAACCCTGCTCCGCCTCCTGCGGCCGCTCCGCCCATCTCCCCCATCATTCCCCGAGGGCTATAAGCCGGCTCTGGCAGAGGGCGGATGCGAGGCCTGCCTCTGGGTCTTGGGGGTCCCTCCCTTTTGGGCTTAGTAGGCTTTCGACCCCTCTTCTTGGGGCCATCGTGGGACAGCAGAGGTGGCGGGCCGAGGGAGGAGTAGCCGGAGGAGTGGTAAAAGTCAAGGTCGCTCATTAAGGGGCTGAGAGACCCACTTCCACTTCCCGCCCCACCTCCCTTCCTGCAGCTGGACACCAAGTCTGGCAGGAGGTCAGGGAGTCGCCGGCTGTTCAGGCGGATGTCAGCTGGCTGGTCGGCTTTGTCCTCGTCGTCTTCAAACTCGTACTCTTGGGCGTAACTCTTCTTGGGCAGCGTGTTGGGGTCCCGCCGCTCCTTTAAGAGATGGTAAGAACTTGACTTAAGGAGCTTCTTGGGACGTGAGGAGCAGAAAATGGGAGATTGCAGACCTCCAGAGCTGGTTCCTGTCCCAGTTGCTCCAGGCCCGGAGGGAGGTTTCCCCCCAGAGTTGGTGGAACCAGTACTGGTGGATCCCATGCCCATCCCTGGGGCCTGAGACTGAATCAGGCCAAGCTGTTCGGTGTTGACGGTCGAAGGGAGCTCATGGGACTTCAGTGAGTCCAGATCCAGAGTCATCGTGTTATTGTTGGACTCTTCCAGGCCATGACAGTACTGGCTATAGTCCTGCTCCCCGCCATGGTGACTCATGATGTCATAGCCAGCTCCAGCACCTGTGCCTGACCCACCTCCACTCTGCCCCGCCTTCATAGACTCTAATCCCTCTTGACCAGACTGGCTTTGGTTCATCTCCTCCTGCCCTGGCCCTGTGCCTCCAGAACAACTGGACTTGTAGTCGTCTGCACAGAACATGTCCTCCATTCCTGGAAAGAAGGAGCGGTCTTCATCCTGAAGGAGGGAGTCAGGGAAGCAGATGGACGTCAGCGGGACAAAGCGGTTGCTCTGTTGGTTCTGGCTTGTCTTCTCCACGGGACTGACTGAGTCGAACTGGTGTTCTGAACGCTGCTGATCCATCTGAGCCTGCTGGGGAGTGAGCTGGGATGTGAGGGGCTGCTGAGGGTCAGGCTGAGGCTGGGAGTGGGCCGAGGCAGGGGGCATGTGGTGAGCGTGCTGGGGCTGCTGCTGCTGGGAGTGAGAGTGGTGGGGATGGGTTTGTTGGTGGTGCGAGTTGGGGTGCTGCTGCTGCTGTTGTTGCTGCTGATGGTGCGGTGGCAGGTGGTGCATGTGAGATGGAGTGGACAAACCCAGGTCGGGCTCAGAGAGGAAGGAGTGGAGCTCGGATGCAGAGTGCTGTTGCGAGTGGTGGGTTTGCTGCGTTTGGTGGTGCGACTGGTGTTGCCTTTGCTGCTGCTGTTCTTGCTGCTGCTGTTGCCTGTGGCGCTCTGCACTTCCCCCACTGCTCCCTCCACCTCGCCTCTCCTCTGCGACCCCCGCATCCGTGTTAGAGGTCTGTGAGAGCGAACGCTCCAGCATGTCCAAGGAAGAGACCACTGAACTCTGCTTGGCCTGGGTCTGGTCGTGCTGCTGCTGCGAGCCATGGCTGTAGTGAGCCGCCGCCACCTCCAGGGCCTGGGATTGAAGTTGGAGCTGGAGCTGGGTGGCCTGGGATTGAGGCTGGGCCTGGTGTTTGCTTGAGCCCATAAGCCCATCAGTACCTTCCATGACTGCCTGCTGTTGACTAATAGAATGCTGCTGCTGCGATTGTGGGTGAGAGTCCATCTTGTGGTGCTGCTGATGCTGTGGATGAGTGTCCATTTTGTGGTGCTGCTGATGTTGCTGTTGGTGGGAGTCCATTTTCTGGTGTTGTTGTTGGTGTTGTTGTTGGTGGGAGTCCATTTTGTGATGCTGCTGTGGATGTTGTTGGTGGGAGTCAATTTTGTGGTGCTGTTGATGTTGTTGGTGCGAGTCCATCTTGTGATGCTGCTGATGTTGACGATGGGAGTCCAGTTTGTGGTGCTGTTGAAGTTGTTGTTGTTGGTGGTGCGAGTCTATTTTATGGTGTTGCTGTTGCTGATGCTGCTGATGGGAGTCCAACTTATGGTGCTGCTGTTGATGTTGTTGGTGAGAGTCCAACTTGTGGTGCTGCTCATGGGGCTCCATCTTGTTCCGGGTGGTGTGGGACAGCACTGACTGGAGCAGGTGCGGGGGCTGGCGGGCCTGATCAGTGGGGGAGTCCATGAGTGAAGCAGCAGCTTGGGACTGGGGATGCTGCTGTGGGACTTCCGGAGTTTTGCGGGGGTACGGTATTTCGGCGCGTTCTTGAGGCTTCTTTTGTAGCTCCAATTGGCCGTGGGACTGCATTTGTGAGTGCGAGGACACATGCTGACTGTGAGAGGAGTGCTGGGGAGTGAGGGAGTGCTGGGAGTATGGGTCGCCCCGTCCATAGTGGACTACTGAACCCAGGTTGTCATGGTCAAGGTCATGGTCATGGTCATGGTGATGGAGGTGGGGATGCGCTTGTTCAGCACTGCCTCTCCCCCCACTACTCCTACTGCTTCCAACAGATCTATCATTCCTTTGTTGTTGTTGAAGAAGATGTTGTTGTTGTTGATGTTGTTTCTTCAGAGACATCTCCAGCTGGTTTTCCAAGCCAGAGATGGTCCCTCCAGATGCAGCACTAGCAGCTCCAGCGCTGGAGGTGGCACTGTGCGTACGGATGACACTCTGAAGGTGGTACCTCTCCTCAGAACTCTTGCCCATATCATAAGAGAGGCCTTTGCCTGCATCAGTGTTTGACGGCACAGATTGGGGCTGAGCCTGCTGCTGTTGAGATGTCTGTTGTGATTGTTGTTGTTGGGGGTGGTGATGGGCCGACTGGGGAGTAGGACTGTCCTGCGCTTGAAGAAGGTGCTGGATCAAGAAATCATCGTCGTCGTCTACTTCCTCTTGGGACCTCTGAGTGCCCACTCCTAGCATGGAAGTGTCAGACTTGGATTTGGACGAGGTAGGGTGATAGGGCTGGGAGCTGGGGCCTCTGGTGTCAGGGTAGCCCTGCGGGGAGGCCAAGAAGGTAGGGGAGAGAACCGAGGATATGTACTTGTTGGAGCCAGCACCTCCTGGAGACTGAGTAGGGCAGGCAGGCACTGGGGAATGCAACCCTGGGCGGATGATACCAGAGTTTCCAGATGGGGAGGGACTAGAATCTGGGATGTGATAAGAACTGCCTCCACCCCCTCCTCCCCCTCTCTCATTGGCCATGCTACTCCCAGCTCCTCCACCTGACCCAGAGTTCCCACCTGCTGTGTTATTGCTGCTTCCGCCGCCAGATGCTCCACTGCCTGACGAGCCACTTGACCTTAGAAGAGCAGGGGAGTGGCCTGGGGCTCCATAACCTAGTGATGGGCTTCCAGCTCCACCTAGGGAAGAGGGAAGCGAACCATAGGCAGAGTCTGCCCCATACACATCAGTGGAGTACGACTGGCTTCTGCCCCCAAGACTCCCATAGCCTTTCCCTCCAGCACCCGAGCTCAGGTCCTGGGCTTGAGGAGAGCTGAAGCCTCCATAGGACTGGGGCAGATGAGACGTAGGGGGCTGGTTGGGGGAGTACGACTGGTTCTGCTGCTGTTGCGGAGGAGTCTGACCAGTGAGGGCGGTCGTGGTCGTGGTCTTCACTGGGGGCACAGGAGAACCATAGCCTGAAAGGCAGGCCTTGGAGAGAGGCTGTGGTGCAGAGGTGGAGGAGGTAGGTGGGGGCTGCTGTTGCTGGGAGGCAGGCGGAGGTGGAGCAGGCTGAGGGGGGGGCTGCTGTCTGGAGGGTGCCGCGCTAGAGCTGGAGGTAGGAATGGAGTTGGAGGGGTGGGGGCCTGTGGCAGCAGAAGTAGAAGAGGAGGAAGAGGAGGTAGAGGAGGCAGAAGGGGGCGTGTGTGGAGTTCTAGAGGAGGATGCAGAGCTGGCGGAGGAATAGCCGCTGCTGGAGCTGCTCTTTGTACCTTTTCCAGCTGACGAAGATGAGGAAGAGGAGGAGGAGGAGGAATACGGGGGCTGGATGATGGGCCGGTACTGCTCAGTGCGAGCGGCAGCCTTGAGATCAGCGGAGGGGCTCTGGACACCCACGCTCTGGTCCCCCAGGGGGCTGCAGGAAAGGCCAGCATGCCTATGGTGGCTGCCTATCTGCTGATACCCTGCCCCTCCGCAACTGAGATAGTGCTGGAGGGAGTGGGCAGCAGAGGAGGACAGCTGCGACTGGGACGGTGTGGGCCGCTGGTAGTGCTTAATAACACTGTCCTGTCGGGGAACGGCTCGCTCCTGGGCTGAGCTGGACTGGGTCTGTGACTGGGACTGGGCTGAGGAGAAGACTGAGGCATTGTACAACTGGGATGACTGGTCCTGCAACTGTGAGGACAGCAGGTTAAACTGGTGTGACTGAAGGTGTCTGGCTGAGGACGCTTGGGCAGAGGTGGCACCTGTGGGATCCTGGCCACCTCTGTAGGCGGCTGCGGCAGCGCCTTGCGAGGACAGGAGTCTGTCGAAGCCCAGGCTGGATTGGGAGGGGGCCTTGATGTGCAGCAGGGGGTCATGGGGGGAGAGCAACCCGTTGGAAGTGGGGCTGAATGTGGGTGTGTCCTGCAGGGAAAGGGAGCCAGTGGGGAAGGACCGACTGGAGAATGAAGCTGGATGCTGATAGGCTGAGAGAGCTGAGGAAGAGGGGAAGGAACCAGAGCCAGGGAGAGCTCCAGAGATGAAGAGCTCAGCAGGAGCAGGAGTGTGCATCGCTGTTAGAAGGGGAAAAAAGACAAATGGTAAAATTACTGAAATCCGTCAATCTGATTCAATTGAAAAACACTGACAATCACAGCAAAGTAAGAAAACGGTAGCCTACAATATTAATATGCTCCTAAATCAATGTTAAAGAAGGGGGGGGGGATTACAAAATGTTAACATCAAAAGCATTATTTCCACGTTCTAAAAAACAATTATCAAAACCAGTAGGATAATAATACAGCCAAACATGGACGGCTGCTCTGTAAATGTCATATTGACTGTGGGGCCTGCTTAAATGTCAACACATGAGGAAAGACTCATCACAGCCCCACCTGTCTGCCAGGATGGTGTGCGGAACTGGGAAAGAAGGGAGGAGGCAGAGGGTGGAGGCTGGGGACCCCGGGACTCCAGGGCCGAAATCAAGTTCATGACGGAAGCATCAGGACCAGATGGGCTGGCGTGGTGCAATCCCGTGTCAAAGAGACCCGAAAGACCTGATGGAAGCAGAGACAGCATTGTGAAACAAACTGATTGAAAGAATATGACATAGATAGAAGTTTTATTTTTAGTAGCCAATTATTTCACCTATTATTTCCTCACAATTTAGTCATTATGCCTATTAAAAGTCCCAACACATTTGTGTTGCCACTGCAATTGGTTTAAAAGAATGAAATAATGAAGCCATGGCGGATTAAACAATCTGGGGGCTCCCAGGAAAGCTGAAGCAGGGGGCAGGGGGGCGACGGGCGGTGGGTGGCGGGTGGGCGTCGGGCTACCCCTGCCTCAGGGCTCCACGCAATTGTGTGGGTCTGCATGCATAGTGCAATAAACTGGAATGAAGGCCAACTGTGCCCGAAACGTCATCAGGTGACTACCTGATGAAGGCCAAATGCCGTAACGTCATGTACCCTGTCATGTCTGCATTTTTAAGTAAACAAAAAACTGAGGAGCAAAACTGTTGTGCTGACTTATATTCTTTTAACTCTGTAGGTAGGTAGCAGGTGCCAGCCGAATTTGCAACATGAGCAGCAAAGAAGAGGAGGCCTTGTTGTTTTGGCTGAAAGTTAAACTACTTTTGATTAACGGGAGGTTGAATTAATGTTTTATTAGGCGCTGATCATGCCTATTTCATCTCATTATGAGCCATAATGTCAACAAAAACGGCGTGCATGCGTGTGCACGCAGTGATTTTGGCTGTTTCTTACGTGGACGCTAGCGGTGGCTAGCAACAAAGCTAAAACATGTTTTTTTTCACTCGATTAATGCCAATTATTCAAACCTTGTTCTCTTGGGCATAGCTACCTGAACAAAGGTAGATTAATCATATTATCTCGGGCATGGCGTTGAAACAGTTAAACTGTTATTTTGTGTCCAGCAAAAGACCAGCAAAGAACTGGATGTGCACAACCCATTGTTTTTAACTACCCACTGCTATTGGTACCATACTGGCTACCTGCCTGTGAAGAGGATGAAGCCCTCATGGTGCTCTGCCAAAGCACATGTACTGATGGCAGATCCGAGCCTCTAGACCAGGGGTTCTCAGCCTTTTGACCCGCAAAGATATATCTTTGGCCATGTCTCGCGGAGCAACTTCGAGCGGCAGGCGGTCCTCACTATGAGTTCGCTCTAATCTTTTTATAAACCCGCTCCCCGCTGTGTTAAAATCACGCAAAGTCACATACTGAGGTGCTGTCTTCTCCTCTAAAGACATGCTGTCTTCTCAAAACATATTCGCTATTGTGCTTCTACTGAATTAGGCCTATTTAACTGGGTAAAGAAAAGGCGACCCCCCGATGGAGTTGCGAACAGAAGCGTACCTATGTTCCCCTGCAGGTTATATGTTCCCCTGCAGGTTCTATGTTCCCCACCATGCAAAAAAGGTTCTTTGTTCCCCACTTAGAATAAATCTAAACCTAACCAGAAACCTAACCTAGTAATTTTAGTAATTCTAGTAAGACAAAGTATTTTAGCAACTTAGTCTTAGTATTACTTTTAGTAGCAAATTCTGATTTAAGCTCAGTCTTTGAACAATCCATTGAACTTTAACCCTAAACCCTAAGGTAAGTGGGGTACATAGAACCTGGGGAACATAGGGATGACCCCTTGCAAACCCCTGCTCTACACTAGTGGTGGACAGGTACTTGACCCCTGTGCCACCCGAGCACCCCCAGAAATAGATTTGACATTGTTGCTTATATAGTAATCTCGCAAAATCTCAACAGAAAGGAAACCATAAGTGAATACATGGATGGTTTGTTAAAAATAATCAAATAATAACATTTCCAAATAATTACCAAAGATGAAGCATTTTACGGTGACTATATTGTACCCAGGCAAGTTCAACCACAAACAATAATGGTTCATGACTGGGGCCCCTTGTTGTAGTACCAGGGATGGTATATGACATTTAGCTCACCCAAACTCCGTCCAGCTGCTCCCCAAGCTCCGCCTTGGCCAGAGGTCCCTGGGTGGTGATTGGTGGCATAGCCCTGCAGAGGATGTGGGGTGGCGTAGGCTTGTCTGTGAAGGAGCTCTGATTCCTGGGATGATCTGGAGCTCCCATACACAAGACTAGGGAGAGAGACATCGGGAGGAAGGGGAAATGTGTGGAGGGTCATTAATCAATTCATTTCTGGGTTCGTTTACACACGCCCCTCCCCCAAAAGGTGACCATTGGAGGAAAAAAAATCCTGTGCCTGTCCTCAATAGCAAAATGTAAAAATAATTTGTCAGCTAAATTATATAAAAATTAAAATTAAAATTAAAATCCACACAGATTTAGATTTTAATTATGACTTTTAAAGTCAATGTTATCTATCAGTCTGGTTATCATCTGAGACAACTGATCACAAAACATGCAGCCTAGCCTAACTGAGAAAACAAATCCAATGTCTAACCAGTCTGTGGCAAATTAAATACAAATAATGTATTAAATTCTGAGCTTCATGGGATTATATGCCCTAATTAAATGATGGAATGCAGATTATGTTCAAATGTATTCATCTGAAGTATAGGCTACAACTCAACATGAGTCAGTGGCATACATTACAAAAGTGATATATTTTTTTATATTACAGCATCTCAAATTGTCATAATAAACAGCAGCATTTGTCATCTTTCCATATTGCAGACACATATTTATCCATTATTATTTTCACATTGAGCGTGTTGGCCAAACCCAAACCTACAGTAGTAATAACCTATCAATAAACTAGCACGAGCCCTGGAATAAAGATAGCAAGGATGGCTCCGTGACGACACAAACAAATCGGAAGTGTTTGTAGTCCACAATAAAAACGACCACAAGTGTCATTTGACAGGTTTTTTTCCTTCTAAACGAGGACGCAAGTAAACGCTATATCTGTACTGCCAAGGGGAGGCTAGTATAGTGCGTCTAATATAAGTTTAATTGGTCTTAATTATCGTGTCAACAGCGTAATTTTAAAACCGAAGCACTTCCGCTAGGTGACGCTTAGTTGTGACATCATTGTGTCGAATCTTTGGTGTCTTTATATAGGACCTACCACCGCCATAGCAGCAAGGCGTAGCAGACTGACTAGGCCCTGATTCACAGACCAGTCTTCTGCGTTTAAATAAACCACATGTGACCTATGTGCAGTAGTCAATTAACAACTAAAATATCAGGGACACATTAAGTAGAGTGTGCGTGCCCATCTACTCTGGTAGTTATTTCACATGCCTACATTGCCTGTATACTAGGCCTGCATTTAAACAACGCTAGCTTGCAAGCTAAGCTAAAAGACCAGACTAGCAAAGTACCTTGTGATTATAACCCAGTTAAATTCTGATCATGTCAGATTTTGATCACACTGATTCATTTGACCCTTATTTTTTTGTCTGGGCCAGACAGGCTATATAGCATCAATCACCAAGTGCAATTCAAATTAAAACGCATCGCAATTCAATTATGCAAATAAAAAAACAAAATGTAACCCCAAAGATGAGGACCAATAATATGGAGAAGAATACGCTTGGGGGAGGAAAGAAACAACACATTTTGCGTTGCAAATTTCTCGTATGACGTATTACAAATGTTATAACAACATCCTGGTGCCTGCTACAATGTAGCCTGTTGGTTGTTGTTAATGTGTCACAGGATGGATTGCAGTGTGTGTGTGTGTGTGTGTGTGTGTGTGTGTGTGTGTGTGTGTGTGTGTGTGTGCTGCGTCTGCACTCCAGCATTTCCTTTCAGTCACATCTATCAATGAATTTATCACCGTCCGTGACAAGGCCACGGAACAATAATTCCCACAGAAGCATTTCTGTGGAGTGTGGACAGACATATGCCCCCATCCCCCCCGTCCCCCCCTCCCCTTGTTTCCATCATTAAGTCCACCTAAAACCCCATAGGGTCTGTCTGTCAATCACATTCAATTCATTTTCAACATTCCCCTTTACCTTTCTCCACCCCGCCCACCCCCACGACACGCACTACACTGCCTGATCACTGTTTATAACAATATTACTATGCAATAATTTGGATGACAATGCAATACATCCACTGGCATGGAGCGAAAACCAACCATTTCCACACAATGACAATGTGTTTGCGTGGGTGCACGCCGTGCATTTTGCAGAGTATTTGGAGATGCAACGAAAAAAAGAAGAAGAAAAAAAAGCACATTGTGTGAATCGGATGCATACCTTGCTTTTGCCGATCTCTCGTAACTCCATCCAGCTCCTGCGCCCAAATCGCCGAATCCTGTTCCCGGGTAATTTCTATCCATTTATGTTGATGTATGTAAAAGAGGACCAAAGCAACGAGGAGTCGGAATCCCAACCGATTATGGGGGGGAAAAAACCTGTCTCCCCCCGCTCTCGATTTTCGGCTATTTTCCCGGTTTCATACGCAAGTCGTCAGGAGTGGAAAACAGCATATTGAAAGAGAAATGGAGGGGAGGAGAAAGCTAGATGGAAAAGAGGGGGGTCTACGGGGTATTCTCCAACCAACCTCCAAAAAAAATCACTCTTTCTTTCGCCTTTGCTATACTTTCCCCGTCTATCATTTCCACGAATGCAAATGTGTCCCAAAACCACGCACACTCATCGTGATGAAGATGCCACGGATTTGGCTGATAAACATTTGATCGAATGCGTCCTTTTCTATGCTTCTCTCCTCCCCTTTCTTCAAGCTAGTTTTGCTACAGTGCTAGTAGCGCGGTCGGAAAGATTGCAATCTCTAGGCCACGTTGGTTGATAATCCTTCTCTATAGATGAGCAAAAAATCCCCCAGATCATAATTCTTTTGCATGCAAAATCGTTCCCCCCCGCCCCCCAAAATGTTGTTGGCTAGCAGATGCTAGCTGGCCCTGTCGACGCATCAAAATAAAACAGGGCTGCTATTTTTCCTCTCTCTCTCTCCACGTATTTCTGCTTTCTGCCATTCATCAAGTACAGCGACGAGTTTACCGATATATAGATTAGCTCGGTCGCAGTCGAAGCGAACGCAGACGTGTATAAGAAAGTAGGCCTCGTTTTATATATTTTTAGTCATTTTCCTCTGAAGACGCCATTTTTGAAGGCGGCTAACTGCTTGGCTCTCCGTTCTCCCTCTCCCCTCACTCACATCGCTGAAACACACGCACACACTGTCTGTCTGCTTGACCTCCATTCACCGGTCCTCCAGTCTGCCACTAGTAGACCTACAGCAGCTTATGCTATTTGGGTTCTGTTTAACAACTAGCACAACATATATATAAACTAATAAAAGGTACTTGCTTTAATAGTTTGATGCATTTTATAAACTGTTTTTATAAGTGTGTCTATTTTCAACGATGCTGCAGGACAGTGCGAGTGGGGGTTTGACAAATTGACAGTAGGCTATACAAATCAGATTTCATGCATTCATCTGACACTGTTTTCCCCATTTAAATTGTTCTCCAAAGCAGCTTCAATTTATTCCATTATTTTAAAATAAAATATTTTATTGTGTCAGACACTTGTAGCCAGGCCTATAATAATACAGTTATGCACCACACAGGCTACAAGGACGACTTGTGCTACACTATATTCTTATTCTATATGCATTTTCTTTTTTAATTTAACACTCCATCTTGTACATTGAAATTGTGCCCAATGTAGTGGAATTTAGCCATGTTTCTTAAAATGGTGTTTTGACATTTAGTCTGCATATAGCTAGGACCTTTCAGGGGCAGATTGGGGATTGGTGTTTTGTTTTACTGTAAAGTGGGGTTCAGGGACCCCCAGGGTTCCTTAAGGGGACTCCATGCATGGGGTCCCCTGCAGCAACATTAGTTAACATAGCATCAAAATAAGTTTAACCACTTTAAACCCATAATGCTTTGGAAAATAACAGATCTGCAAGCTCACAACACGTTGTGATACATCATGATGTGAGCTGCATCTGCTTTAAAAAACACACACACACACACACACACACAAAAACATTAAGAAATGTTACAATTTTAGTTTATAACAACACAAATATTTTATGGGGGTCACTAGCGGTAGTAGCGGGCACAAAATATTTTCAGATAGGAGTCACAGCCAAATACATAGGCTATTCATTTGGGGTATTATAGGTCTTTGACATGAAAAAGTTTGATAAGTGCTAAGTGATAGAGCACCAAGACCCTATCCTAAGTCCTAACATGGGCCTACATACATTAATCAGTGCATATGGGGGAGGGGGGTGCTTTAGATTTTAGTTAAGAAATATACACACAGATTGTTTTTCTCTCTGTGTTGAGTTATACATGGTGGGTTATTGCCCTCTATTGGCAACATTCATGCATGACTAGAATATTGCATGATTTAACTTAAGTTAGCTGTTTATATCCTAATGCTGTTATTTTGTAATTGTTTGAATTGATGTAAACATCAGATGTAAACTACCAACTGGAGCTCCATACAAACATTTTATATAGCTTATAAAACAGCCAAATAATTAAATTGTATATTTATAGGCTACTCCACTGCACTGTACATTCGTAGTATTGTTTACACTTGGGCAAATAAAGCAGTGCTGCATGATATGATTTAGGAGGTAAAAATGGCCAATTGCATTGTCATGCAAATATGAATTGTGTTATTTTTGATGAATAATAGCCTACACTTTAATGTCCTACATTATATTTTATTTATATTTTATAACCCTGGGGTCTTCGAAGAATAGGCTACTGCAATATCCACCCAGCAGAATTTTCTTAATTTGTATTTATTAATTTACTTACTTACTTATTATAGCCATTGAATATTTATATATCGAGTTGAACATTTTAAGATAACAAAACATTGCAAAACGAAAACAGGCTTCCCCACCCTTTATCTATAGTTAAAGCTACACTGACAGCGCCCCTGTGGAGAGTATTTTAAAGACATTGTCATGTCTTTGTGATGCATATTGAATGAATCAAAAGGGTCAGAGATTTGCATATTCATTGGGGAGAAAAACTGTAAAACAAAGGAGAGGAATGAAAGAATTTGATGAATACAAAGATAGATGGAGATGCGCATACGACAAGCAAGATCTAAAAGAAGGGAAGAAGCAGAGCAGCATTTCCTTATTAGCCAATACCATAGTCATAGACTCTCAAGACAGACTGTTGACTCCAATCCTTTATTTTTTGACGATGGGTTCTCAGATTACATGTTATTAAAGTGCGATATTTAGTTAAAATAGGCCATTAACAAGCTCACAACGCGCCATGATGCAACATGCTGTGAGCTTTATAGATCTGCTATTTTTGCAATATAAAAATAAAAAAATCCAGAAAATGCTTGAACTCTAATTTTTGAATTTTTAGGATTCCCAAAATAGGGTTACCATGCACTTACCAGGCTGAAAGTGGTTAAACGAATTGCAACGGGGAACACGACAGTGTAACCAGATGGGACAACTGTTCAGACATATCCTCTTCTGTTTTGCATTGACATACCGGTATAGTAGCCTACATACCGGTTTTGGCTTGACCTCTGCCTTGGTGACTTATGTCCTCACTGTCTCTGTTAACTATAGTGAACCTAGCCATCCGCCCACCCTCCATACCCTCCCTCTCTTTCATTCCATTTTGAGAATCGAGCATTCTCCCACTTGACTCTGGCTCTTGCAGCAGTAGACTTCCGCAAACGCCACCGTGCCAACATGCCAGACTCAGAGATAGTAGTGCCAGCACCCTGCCAGGTCATCAAAGCGGATGTAGATAAATGGTGAGTTCTGACAGGGGAAAGCACTAGAGACTCTTATTAAGACATTATCTGCAAGTAAAGCTTTGTTTTTGTGTTGAATATTGAAACTATATTTCAAATCACTCTCACCAATGTCGCATAAACAGATACAATGTGTTTTACAATGTTGTTATGATATAGTATATTATATTATAATATATAATTGGATTAAATGTGTATTTCATGTGAGTCTTAGATACAGTTGAATTATAGTGTGTGTTGCAATCACATGCAAAACACTGTGGTGATTATTTGTTCTATACACACCTCTCTTTACTAAGTGCTGTTTAGTGTTTTCAGTATACAACCAAATGCTATCAAGGCTGATTCGCAGAGGAGAACCGTGTTTGGTTTGCCACTAAAGAGATCCCCCTCTGAGATCCCTCAGAGGGGGTCTAGCCAGGCCTGGTCACAACTTATTCAGCTCTTTGCTTGTCATCCAATTTATCCACATTGACTTCTCTGCGCTCATAATGTCTTTAAGACTCTGTGGGAAGATAATTAGCCACATAGTCAGTTAGAGATAATGGCATGGTTGTTAAGGGTTTCCTGTGACTCCACAACCAACATTATACTGTACTGTAGGACCCACTGGGATACCATCTATAGATAGTCCTTATAGTATGTGTATGTGTCATGTGGCATAGAGCTGAGGTTTAAAATAGGCTCTAACATGCATGACCTATTGCAGAGGCTTGGCACGTTTCATGTTGTTGGTTCATGTTACATGCACTCTTGCAGAAATGGACATTTGGCCTTGGTCCAGCAGTGATCACCGTTAGTGGAGTTGCTGTCAGACTACTGCTATCCTGTATATTACCTACACATCGTTTATGTGGAAACACACTATGTAAAATAAACTGAGAGTGACACAATTTGATTTGGAATCCACACACTGATCATTTACAGTCATTTAATAGCACTGTGTCCGTCTTGAATTGGAGCACGTATCTGGTCTGTATATCCAGACATGTGGTCAGTGCATGGGTAGTAAACACAGCCTCTTGTGTTTCAGTGTCAGGGAGAAAGGAGAAGAAGGCTGCAAAGATCTGATAGAGGCCTTCCAAGCATGCATTAGGACCCTATCTGAGGGATCATGATCTACAAACAAATGGATCTCAAATGAATGTATGTTTGCCCTTTGATTTGCTCACAATATGTTATCATTCATATAGTGTTGAAAGTTTTATAGGTATACAACCACTGTGTGACTGACAACTTTTGAAGTTAATATGACTGAAAAGCAAGACTGTGTGACGTACAGTAATAGTATAATGAATTAGAGATGAGTCAGACGACCTTGTTGGACCTTGTTGTGTCTGCTAAATCTGTCCGCCATAGATTTTTATCTCAAGTAGATACTTGTTCTTTGTTGCAAAATCTAGTTAACTGGAATTCTAGTTCATGGTGGATTTGAGATTAGCGTTTTTTATATAATTACACATTATATGCTATAAAGAACAATCTCACAATTTTTGTATTGTTGCTTTTCCAATACAGCTTCACTTCCCAAATATCCTTCCCATCGTTCCTTATACTGGACTGAACCAACAAATGACATCTACTGTATGAATACTGTCGATGCTATGTTAATGCCTTATTCATCAGTCTTCAAGTAATTATGTTCTAACAGATTCCACATGATGGGTGTACTGTAAATGACGCTGAGAGAATTATACATATTGTACAATAAATACAAATGTTTTTTTTCCTCTCCTTTCATTCTTTCTTTCTTTTTAAAGTGTATATAGCAATATTGAAATCCTGTCTTTAACTCAAACGATGATGACCATGATATAAGTCCAATTGTATTTAACAGAGTAAATAACAGATTTTGGTTATTGTGTTAAATAATAATGTTTCAATGTGCTGCTGACTATTTGGAACTATCCATGGTGCTGACCGCTCAAGTGCTGCTATATTTAGCCGAGACCATACTGTGCAAATTCACCAGTCTCATCCACCACTTATAAGTTATAAATGTCAAAAAGATGTGGTTTCAGAAATGATACTTGAAATAAAGAAACCAATTTTTGTCTTTATCCATTTATTGAGACCAAGGCATAAGCAGTAGGCTAATGAAATGGCAGGGATGATGACATATAGAGACAACAATAAGAAAACAAAATATCTATTTACTGTGCGCATGCCGGTATGTGTGTGTGACTGTGTGTGTGTGCGTGTGTGTGACTGTGTGTGTGTGCGTGTGTGCGTGCGTGCGTGCGTGCGTGCGTGCGTGCGTGCGTGCGTGCGTGCGTGCGTTTGTGTGTTTCATTCTCAGGTCACTATAGTGAGAGGTTGCCAGGTTGGGCCAACGGGTATAACTGCAAAGAATGCCTTTGCACAACCTTTAAAGGGAGGAAATTGGGGCAAGGAAGATACATGTAAGAGGTTCTGACATTTTAGTTTAGTATTGAAGAAGGTCAAAGGGACTGCAGGAAGGTGACTGCATGCCATTGTGGGCGAGAGTACACTGTTAAATCCTCAGTGTTCATTTAACTCAGACGAGTGTACAAATGGAACCAAATGGACCTCAGTGCACAGTGTTAATAGCCACTCAGCCTGAATTTTAATTTAGTTTCACTTCATAGAACATATTTTTGAATGGGCATGGCTAGCGATTCAGGGACTGGAGCCAGGCTACAGTTAAAGTAACAACTCTGTATATAAATCAATTTCAAAGGGGGCTTTATTGGCATGAAAAAAACATATTCTGCTATATGCTTGCTGTGAAGCTGGTCAAACAAAGACTCTCAAGTAACCTAACAGCAATTCTCAACCTGTGGGCCCTGGTGGGTCTTGGTGGGCCATGAGGATATTCCATGGGCTCCCAAATAATTGGCAAAACACTAAGATTGTATTATATAACAATAATATACTTCACACTCGTGTGAAGTGAGGGGCGCTCTTATCATCATACATCAGCTCTGCTGTATTCTGACAGAACTATATAGGGAGGGTGGGATTGTCTGCATCATGGATGTCTATTTGGAACCACGAGTGTGACCTCTGTGGGAGCCATTCTCCACTCATTTAGTCTGGGACATCAGAAAGGAGGTAGCTCAATATAATTCAGTACTTGATAAAGGGACTGTGGCCTATTTAATGGTGCACAAAACTGAGCGAAGGCCATAAATTGTACAGCATTATATGGGTATAGGTAATGGCTCTGTTTCTCTAACAAGCAAATTTAAAATGACTCGTTAATCTCTGCTTAACCCTTACTTTAATACTTGCACTAAAGCTATATATAATCTCACTTTTTCATTCTGAGCTCTGGTAATTGACGTTACTTGCTTATGTTGGAGATAATGTAAACGACACAAGGAAGAATATTACAGTTCAATGTGATTATGGTAGAAAGGACCCGGAACAAGAAGACAGCTGAATGGAATCCTTAGTTCAAACAGAGATGGAAACATCACCAGGAATAACCTCCTCTGTCATTTTTGTGCATGGCAGAGCAGACCCTGAGGCTATCAGATGGAGCTCAAGTTCAAGAGTTCACTCCTAAATGAATGAAGACAGGCGTGCAAATGTTATCCTTTTTTATGATTCAAGTGAAATAAAATGCATTAACAAATATTGTAGTTGGTAGTTCATTAATCAGTCTAAACATTTTTTTTTAACCATAGCATTTATTGATTTAATTATGAATTTATTGATTGATCTTCTGGTGAGAACATCCCTTTTCTCTTCTCTCAGTTCTACTCCAGCATATCTCCCCCAACCTGTGTTTCAAAGCTTGGCTCTGCTTGAGGGACAACCATATTAGTTATGCATTATTATAGATTATAATTATATAAGACCTGACAAGTGATGTTCTTGTTCTTTCCTGGAATAACTATAGCCCTCGCTGGTCTCTCTGATCACGCACCAAAATGCATGCTGTGTTCCCAGCTGCTGGTCAGCCTGCATCATAGCCTCAGTGCCCAGGCTTTTTCCCCTCTTCGGTTGTAGCCTCCTCAGGACTCTAGCCACTATAGGCAGTTCCCTCTCCAATGCCAGCATGCTTTCACCAGGAAGGCTCAGAGTAAACCTCTATGAACCTGGAAGAAGGTATCCCTGAAGTAGGCCTACAGTAGGCTACAGTACTTGTTGCTTCTTTGAGAAGACTCAATTTCCTTCAGTATATGCTCTAGTGTTTTTGTTCCCAAGAGATAAAGCCTGCCCCCATGTGCGAACATGTAGATGTTCTCAGTCACCATAATATTTCTGCTTTACAGCTGCCTCGTATGCAAATCAACCACTTATGCCCAGCCGAAGCTTTGGGGACTTATCTGCCCACACACATCATTTCAAATGGAGATTTTGATGTTTTCAAACAACTGTAGACGATGAATTAAAATGGCATACTTATCCTACTTTTGTGAAATGGTGTCATCCCCACTGCAGTGTTTGAATTAGCATGCAGAAACCAGCACACACAAACAATATGATCAGTTCAAAAAAACAGTTCTTCTAGAATTTCAATGGGCCCCAATTAAATGCTAAATGCTTATTTCTCACTATTTCAGCATTAGGCCAAACACCATAGTAGGCCCGATAGTTCCAACCAGGACATGTGCTTGCCTGCATAACCCCCCATTGATTGATTGATTAAATACTTTAACAGTTTGCAAATAGTGCAGTCACATGCAGGTACGATTTTACAATGATGCTAAAAGGATGCTATAGGGGCTTGTTTCCATTGTGGTCCCGTGTAGCATATTCAACTAATCAAAACTTACTTTAAGATTAAAGGCAGTATTTTATTTTCTATTTTTATAGGCCTGTATTATACGATGAAGTTGAAACTACAGGCTGTATAGTAGTTTCAACTTCATCGTGTGGCCGAATAGACTCCTTGCCTGTGATTTATAAAGGCTATAACAAATCCTTGTGGGTGCTTATTTATTTTATAATATTGTGGGAGGTGTCCGCAGAAATAAGACCACAGCGGGACGGTGCTGAGGTGAATGCAGAGACAAGCGTATTTGAGGAAGATGAGAGAGGGCGGGGGTAGAGAGGATGGAGAGAGAGGCAGCGGAGACCCGGATGCTGATGCGAATGAGACGGAGGAAGAGGAGAGAGAAAATATCGATTTACGGCAAGAAAAGCAAAAGGACTATAATAGAGAGGCTCTTACTCAGCGTGAGGTGTAATCAGGATAAAATAGCGCACTTGTGATTTCACTATATCCGCAGCTTTTTCTTTATTTTTTTCCCTCCCACCTGCAAATCGCTGGAATCTTCTAGCCGGTGAGGGAGGACACGCCAAAGGGGAGAGCGAGAGAGAGCGAGAAGATGCTGTGATCCGCTACTTGCAGGGATAGCAGGGAGGGAGGGGGAGGGTGCTACGGTAAAGATGGTTGTTTTGCAAGCAACACATCTTTCCTCTCAGAAAATCGCAACAATGTGGCTCGCCGGCGAAACAGATCATTTCGCGATACAAAGAAACTTTAAAAGGTGTCGATTTTGACAGACGCTGAATAGCCGTGGATAGACGTAGGCTAGGCTAATCCTGCTGTATTGGAACAGTGGCTAAATAGCATGCTGTTCCACCTGTAAAAAAAAATAGGCCTGGCACACTGAATAATATAATTTGAAAAATGTACAGCAGTGATATCCAGCACATATATTTAACGTTTGATTGGTAGATAAGCCTTGCAAATACCTATACTAATAATCATAATTCTAATAATAAATAAATATCACTTCCTGGTAGATAGCCTGAAATACAGGTTAAACCAATTTCTTCCTGGGCTGTGTTGCTTATGTTAATCTTTGTATTGATATCCTATGAAATGTGAGTAATGCAAAATAAGCTATAGCTTGTCCAAAATTGTGTCAGTCTTGTCATGCTTATGCTTGGAATAGTGTCAGTATTTAATGCATAACAGCCTAGTATTTGTGTTATCTCAGTTTCTCAGCATTTGCCTACCTCTATAACTGGATGCTATTTTATTTCAATATTATACAAGTTTGCTTCACGTCAATGCAAATGCCACAGATAATCCCATCGTCAAAAAAGAAAAACAAATAGCCATTGAGGCATCAGGTTTAGATGAAGAATGCTCTGTCACTATTATCCCAAAGTTATGATTCAGGACAAGTTTGGGTTGTAGATTTTTGCTTTGTTTTGACATATTCACCCAATAGTCTCCAAGTAGCGGTGTTACATGTAACCTATTTTTATCACTGAAGTCAAAATTATAGTCCTGCTTTTGAGTTCGGCTGTGTACTCCTCTGTAACTTACTAGCTGCATAGAGTTGTCACAGTCGTTGCAATAACCATAGTGCAGTAGTAATAGTGTATTAGCCTATAGTGAGAGCAGTATGAGTAAAGAACTGTCTCTAAGTCAGTCAGCTCAATATGTTGGGCCATATCGACTGGAAAAAACTCTGGGGAAAGGACAGACTGGTGAGTAAACAAATCAAACTGTCAAATCGTTCATTTGAGTATTTTTGATTCTAAAATTAAATTGAAACTTCAATGTCTGAATCCCTAATGAATGGTCTCTCTCTCTCTCTCTCTCTCTCTCTCTCTCTCTCTCTCTCTCTCTCTCTCTCCCCCCCCCCCCTTCGGTGTCATCTATCTTTTAGGTCTGGTCAAGCTTGGGGTCCATTGCATTACGGGTCAGAAGGTAGCAATCAAAATAGTCAACAGAGAGAAGCTGTCTGAATCAGTTCTAATGAAGGTACGCTGTTGATTATGAAGTGGATGGAACTATGTGTTTCAGTGTAAACAACGTATAGCTTCACAATCTCTATGTATATCTGAATGAGTAAATACCAGTGATCAGTGTCTGTCAGCAAACTACATTATTATCGCTTAATAATCCCCCCCCCCCCCCCCTTCTCTGTTTCCATCTCTTCAATCTCTCTTCTTTCTGGACAGGTGGAGAGGGAGATTGCCATTCTTAAACTGATAGAACATCCGCATGTGTTGAAGCTGCATGATGTCTACGAGAATAACAAATATCTGTGAGTTCATTGTACACTGAGAGGTGCTACAAGCTACAGCATATAGTCTGGTCTCAGTCTGCCCTATTTACCATGGTCACGTGTTATACGGTATATATTATGATTACATATCATATACTATGATGTATGTAAATAATAGTATGGTGTAAGAGAAAAATGTCCATGAGTTTATATTGGTCTGGTCTATCAAGGAATGTTTGGAGAGTGGTCTCCAAAGGATGCCAGACAGGCTGTCATATTGGAAGAGTGACAAAAGGAAAGATTATGAAGCCCAATTGGCTCTGTGCATAACTATAGCCAAGACAAAAACAAAGAAAGAATCACCATCTCCGGTTTACTTCCCGTATCTGCGCGGAGTAGCTGGCCGCCTTCTTAGGAGACCGGAAGGAGGCTGGAGTCTATTATTTCCAATGGAAGAGTGAACGTCAACACATGCTTCTGAACCATTCTTTAGCGCCATGGTCACTGAACTATAAATATTGGACTCGATCGCCACAAGCCACACAATAATCCCAAGATTTTTACACTAAAATGGCTTTTTACAGAGAGACAAATCAGTAACTCAACTTTATTATCTCACCTTTCTCTGTCCCAGCAACACACTCTCGCGGGATCTAGCACCAGTAAACATATATACATATACAAGATTTTCCGTCAGACGCCGGCACCCACTATTTGTAGGATTTGTGTACCATTTTGCCTCAATTGGGATGCCGTATCTTCATAAATTAACCATCTTTGACTACAGTCCCGCGTTTCCAGAAGGTACCGTACCTGTTTCATGTTCCGGTAAATTTTCCCACAGCTTAATTTGATTGGTTCAGTAGCACATATGAAACGGAATATGAAGGTGTCATATTTGTTCCTGGTTCAAATCTGCCAATCAAACGAAGCCATGGGAAACAGAACCAGAACAGGCAGCAGGTATGCCGCCTTCCGGAAGCACAGGACTACTTTTGACACGCCACATCACGTTTTTCACGTGTGTGTGCCCGCGTGCGTGCGTGCGTGCGTGCGTGCGTGCGTGTGTGCGTGCGTGCGTGCATTGTTCCCATGCAATGCAGGTACCTGGTGCTGGAACATGTGTCAGGAGGAGAGCTGTTCGATTACCTGGTGAAGAAAGGACGTCTGACTCCTAAAGAGGCCAGGAAGTTCTTCAGACAGATTATCTCTGCTCTCGACTTCTGTCACAGCCACTCCATCTGGTGAGTGAAATCCCCAGTGTTCATGTCACTGTGAGAGTGTAAACAGTTGGGTTGATTTGACCACTTTCGGAGTAAAATGAACGCTAAGGATTTTACTGTGTGCTCTTGTTGTTTACCGACAGTTTGCAAGATGGGATCAGGGGACTAATAGAGGGCCTTGAGGGCGTTCCACAGCCAAATTCACCAGAATTCTCTTTTCTGTTATGTGAATTCTGAGCTCGTGACATTTTCTCCATTACAAACCATTTTGACCGCAGTGTTTTTAGAAGGAAAATGTGTCTATTTGGATGTGTGAAAAAAAATTAAATAATGTTCCATTACACAGACCACACCAATCAATAAATGACATTATATTGCCAAATATTTGCAGTGTTTGTACAAGCACACTAAGTTAGTCATAGTGTCATTACTCATTTTCAGCCCATAGTTGCAAAACCCTGAAACAAAAATGTTCTCAAATTCTGCCTAGCTACCATTACTCATTAGTGTTGATGCAAACAACCTCAAATCAACCTTAGCTTATAGCTTAGCCTGCTCGGAATAGAGGGGAAAATAATTCTACCATATACTTCTTCAAATGAAACTAGACCTATACTAAAATTATATCTAAATAATATATTTCAAGCTTGGTTGAAGAAAGCCACGTCTAGAGAATGATATGGTAAGGAGGCTCAAAACAACACTCATTCAAGCCCACACAGTAAAAATCCATACATTTGTATAATCTCTGAGTTAAATTATCACTGTGTACCGCTGTAATAGCTGACAGGTAACCCGATTAGCAGTGTGGTTTGGCAGGAACTTCGCCATACCGTTTTGGCTTCAGTCTCTGCTTCAAGGCTGATATTGTGTACATTAAATAGCTTGGTCTCAAGGTCAAACCGGGTGGTGTGGTGTTTTCTTCTGCTGTGCACGTACAGCCACAGGGACCTGAAGCCAGAGAACCTGCTCCTGGATGAGAAGAACAACATCCGTATTGCTGACTTTGGCATGGCCTCCCTACAGGTGGGGGACAGTCTGCTGGAGACCAGCTGTGGGTGAGTAACTGTCGTGCGCATGTGTGTATTTTTTGTGTGTATTTGTATTTGTGTGTTTGTGTGTTTGTGTGTTTGTGTGCGTGCGTGCGTGCGTGCGTGCGTGCGTGTGCATCTGCGTGCGCATCTGCCTGTGCATGTGCCCGTACGTGTGCCCGTGTAAAAATGCATATAGGGAAAGGCAGGCAAAAAGAGGGGAAGTAAAGGGTATGTTAGAGAGAGAGGGAGGCAGAGAAGTAGTTGACTGTGTACAGTATGCGTGCATGTGTGCAAGCATGTGTGGGTGCGTGTATGTGAGTGTGCCTGCGTGTGTGTTCCTGCGTGCGTGTGTATGCGTGCGTGCATGTGTGAATTCATCTTTAGTATACATCATGACTCATGTGTTGCCTTCTGGGACTTGCAGTGTGTATATAAATACTGTATGCGTCAGGCTTTTGGGTACTCTGCAAGCTACTTCTTCAGGTGTTGCCGTATGTACAGTGCCTCTCTGTTAACCCTTGCTTGTGATTCTCGTAGAAAGCCTGTCACATCTAAAACATTTCACATTTCTTTCCAGGTCACCACACTATGCGTGTCCCGAGGTTATACGGGTAAGTGACCCTTCAGCTCCTGTTCAGTGTAGTTGTGATTCTATTATGAATAACATCATTTGTTATTTGAAATACATTACAAGACCACAACGTGTTGCGATGTGATGTGTTGTGAGCTCATAGATAGACATTGTTTTTCGTTTCGAAATTTTGTATAATCTTTTTGAATCTTTTTGACATGCCAAAAATAGCGATGGCAAGGTTATAATTTCTATTATCCTTTAAAGCAGTATTTTTGCTTTATTTAGATCGTTAGTAGAGAAAGACAGGAAACAAGATTAGAGAGGGGGAAGGACTTGCAGTACATGGCTCTCAACAGGAACGGAACGTGGGACATTGCGATTATCGTGTCTGGTCATCTACCAGTCTTTTTCGGGTCTGGTCACCAGTCTACCAGTCTGCCCCATTCTTAGAATGCAATTCCTTTTTTTGTTAGTGTGTGATTATGTTTAATTTAGATGGCTGTTATTCATATTTATTGGTCCCTTTGATAGCAAGTTGGAAGAAGACTTACTATAGTGTGAATATAGATAATATAGATAATTTGCAGCATATCAGATTCTAACATTTCTTTCAACAGAGATTTGATTAAAAAGAAACCTTGGTGTTAGATCGACCGTGAAGGAACACTTCACCCTTTTACAAACTTATGACCATGTATCGGTCGGACTTCACTAATACTGCAGTTCTATGATATCATTTTTGTCTACTACTGTCATCAGTATATCAGAGGTGGAGGTGGCCCTGGAAAATGGTACTATTCAGCATTTTCTTCCTGGATCGTTAGCCTGCTAAATGATGCGCTGCTCACGGAATTTAAAAAAGATATGTTTTTGAATAACCATTTCTGCTAAGAATTAAGCTAGCTGGGCTTTGACCAGTTTTTGGTTTCCAGTAGGAGTTACACAACTGCACAGGACATGGACATGACATGCCATCCATACTTTATTTTTGAGTGGTGCTAGCCACTAGCTATGTATGTATGTGTGTGTGTGTGTGTGTGTGTGTGTGTGTGTGTGTGTGTGTGTGTGTGTGTGTGTGTGTGTGTGTGTGTGTGTGTGTGTGTGTGTGTGTGTGTGTGTGTGTGTGTGTATGTTTGCGTACGTGTCCGTGCTGCAACACCTAAAGTGTCAGTACAGCGCACGCTGTACTGGCACTGTATGTAATCACGACAACGATTCGAAACAATATATTTCCTGGTGAATTAATTGCACGGAGGAAAAAAGAACACCCTCTGAAGACTGTTAGACAGAAGCATTTGAAAATTGTGGAAGCCAACACGTCTGTTTTGAGAAACTATATTGTGGGATGTTGGTTGACAGAAGTAAAACTGTTCCTCTCAAGGAATGTGGTGCTGCTTCAGATCATTCATTTAACAATATAGGTGACTGACACTTCTCTCTTTCTGACAGGGGGAGAAATATGACGGACGGAGAGCAGATGTGTGGAGCTGTGGGGTCATCCTCTTCGCTCTGCTCGTGGTTAGTACATTTAATTCAATTCAATTATATAACAAGTGCACACGCAAGTGCACACGCACGCACGCACGCACGCACGCACGCACTATAATATATACAGTATATTGTTTTCTTGTTGTCACTTTCATTCCATGTGAATACTGTATGTGCTCTCTTGTTTGGCAGCCCTCGTTTGATGCCAATACTTTTGTACTTTTACTGAAGCACAATTGTTGTAACAGAGCATTTTTACAATGTAGTATTGCTACTTCTTAGCTGCACATTGTATCTTTCCTGTTCTACCTCGGATTTGAACCCTGGTCTCCTGCACAAATGTTTTACCACTGAGCTAATAGCGCCTGCCTGCTCGCTCAGGGTAGAAAATGAATTTCACAAACACAACCACCCCAACTATATAAGTTGTATTGTATTAGCATGTTCTTCTACATGATGTCCATACATATTGGTTAAAAGTAATGCAATACTGCTTTAAGTAAAAAATCATACTTCTTCCGTCACTCTCTGTTTGACTATTTCTCCCCCCTCTCTATTTTGTCTCATCATGTCCACTCCTTGCTTGACTCCCCTCCACAGGGTGCCCTGCCATTTGATCATGACAACCTGCGGCAGCTCTTAGAGAAGGTGAAGAGTGGGGTGTTCCATATGCCTCACTTCATCCCCCCAGACTGCCAGGCCCTGCTGAAGGGCATGATCGAGGTCAACCCCGACAAGAGGCTCACGGTATGGGAGCCATGCTCACCCCAGTCTTAGTCACCTTTGTACACACTCTCATTCTTGCTGCAGGGGAGTTGTTTGTGCCAGGTGTTTCTTCCAGTGGGGGAAGTAATGTGTTAGCATGATGCATGGCAGGGATTCTTAACAAAAAAGTTTAAGCTGCCTGATACTGTATAATGCTTGGTGTCGCGCACTGAAAATAGCCGATCTACAAGCACGGCTGCGACTCGTGGATCATCTGCTATTTTAGGCACGCAACTAAGGGAGAACTCAGATATCAGGTTTTGGGTAAACAACTTCGACTTAAAATGTTATCAGGTTATTATTTCATGAATAATGTTATCCTCATCTCTGGTGTCTTGTTGTTTTTATAATAACCCATACCTGACCTTACGTTCTAGCCAGCAGTCAGGAGTTGTCAGATTTAGAATAGGCTGCTCATTTTGGAACAGAACTCTTATTTATATTCATCAGATTTTTTTAGTTTTTTAGTTTTTCGTTTTTTTAGATTTATTCAGGGTCAATCATTTTTGGTCATTGACCCATAAATACATTATGTAATTGTTATGTTGTATTGGGACATTTTACCTTTTGGGGTAAATGTTTTGGGTGATTGCTTTTTATTATTCCTGAACCAATATAACATAGTGTGAATTGAATTGACAAAGATATGAAAATAATCAAAAATAAAACAAAGGCCCTGAACCTTGGGGTGGCTTTTGGTACAAGTAGAAAACAAAGGTGGTGTGAATTCTTTACTCCACGCAGCTCTGTGGCCATCTGGTTGTTAACAGACTGTAGCGACTAATGGCCCCATCTGCCCTCTGCCCTTACAGCTCGAGGCCATCCAGAAGCATGCCTGGTATATGTAAGTGCACATTCATGTACATACACTTCAGAATGACATTGCAATGGGAGCTCATTTACATTTGTTTGTAGAATGTATTTGCTACCCGTCTGTGTGTGTGACTGACTGAATGTGTGTTCACTTGTGAATGCTTAACTGTCCTGTTATATACTTCTATTTGGAAATAGAGCGTGTGTGTGTGTGTGTGTGTGTGTGTGTGTGTGTGTGTGTGTGTGTGTGTGTGTGTGTGTGTGTGTGCGTGTGCGTGTGTGTGTGTGGGGGGGTCCCAGGGGAGGCCGTAACGAGCCTTGCCCTGAGCAGCCCCCTCCCAGACGAGTGTGCGTGGGGAGGATCTTGTCTCTGTCAGATTTGGATACAGACGTATTGGACAGCATGCACTCCTTGGGTTGCTTCAGAGACAGAGTGAAACTCACCCGTGACCTGCAATGTGAAGAGTAAGCATTTCTTTCAACGGTTCTTGTCCTATATTTATCTTTTGATAATTATTACACCTTGCTTATTTTGCCCCCTCAGTCAAGTTATATTGACCTCACACCTGACTTATACCTGCATTGTGTCAAAATTTCAAAAATAGCAGACCTACAAGCTCACTTGTGTCTACAAGCTGACTTGTGTATTTTTGATGAGCGACACCTTGGGTGTGACGAATAAATGATACATTTATGCATTGGTGTATATTTTGCATGAAACTATTAATATAGTTGATGCTTCATTCAGACAGGTTGATCCCTTTATTCACTGTGAAAAATCGACTAATAATCCGAATAAATATTGCGTCGCTTTATCGGCATGCAACATTTGCATTCTGTGTATGTAATCACGACACAAACAACGATTCGAAACAATATATTTCCTGGTGAATGAATTGCACGGAGGAAAAAAAAACACCCTCTGATTTTCCCACCCCTACACCTCCCAGGGACAACCAGGAGAAGATGATCTACTACCTACTGCTGGACAGGAAGGAGCGCTACCCCAGCTACGAGGATGAGGATCTGCCTCCGCGCAATGACGTAGGTCAGTCATTAGGTGGCAGGCTGGAGCCTATAGCCTCCCTCTGCACTTTCCACACAATGGTACACAGAAGATTTGATTTGGTGGAAATATTTGCCATTTCGTGGGAAAACATTGTCAGACGCCGACTGTGTGTGAAATATCTATGGCGACAGCTTAGGTAGGATCACAATGTATCACAATGTAACAATGAAAAGCAAGGAGGTGGCTAAATCTTGTGACGGCGCGGTAATGGCGTCTCTCAGCAGATCCCCCTAGGAAGCGCGTGGATTCTCCCATGCTCACGCGCCACGGCCGCTGTCGTCCAGAGAGGAAGAGTCTGGAGGTACTGAGCGTCACTGAACAGGGGTCTCCCACCCCACCCCGCAGGGCCCTGGACACGGCTGCACACAGCCAGAGGTGCGTACATGTCACTCGGTACAAGTACTCAGATTTCTTAAGTTGCAATTGTCCACAATGTATAAAAAAATACTCTCCTACAAGTAAACATCGTGCATTCATCAAAAATATATTTACAGTACAAAAGTGCTCACATTTTTCAAAATTTGTCAAACCTTTCTGAAGAAGCTCACAATGATCGGCTATTGTCGAAAACTGTATGTTTTGCAATAGTATTTTAAATCTGCAAAGTAACTAGCATCTATAGCTGTCAAATAATTGTAGTGGAGTAGTTAGGTACAATATTTGCGACTGAGACGTATCCAAAAATGGAAATTCTCAAGAAGCAAATGTAATTTACTCAAGTATACCTCAGAAGAACTTGAGTAAATGTACTTATAGTGACATTCCACTACTGTACATATAGAGAGACGTACAGGAGTGTACTGTCATCTGGCCAAGTATACTGAATTGTTTCTAAGCATGATTCTTTTGACCATAATTTCTCTACCCAGGTCTCGCTCTGTTAGTGGAGCCTCCACTGGCCTCTCCTCCAGCCCTCTCAGCAGTCCTAGGGTAAGGGCCTGCTGGCCAGCCACTTCACAATGTCAACTGTCAACAGAATCACTGTTGATATTAACAGCAAAGTTTTTATTTAGTTTCAGTCATAATAGTCTTTTGAATAACATTCTGTTTAGTTTTAGTCATATTTGAATCACCTGATATGTTTTACTATTCAATCAATCAATCACTTTTAGTCTAGTTTTAGTTGTCTAAATGTCATAAGATTTTAGTCAACTAAATCTACAGTTGATTTAGTCGACTAAAATGTGTTTTTGGCGGGCCGTGATGCTATCGAAATGGCAGATTTTCACTTAGCTGCATGCCGATCTACATGTTGACAAGATGTTGTGAGCTTGTAGATCGGCTATTTTCAGAGCGCAACCAAAAAAAATGACCTTTCTTTTGGTTCTACTGGGTCTCTTCTCCACTAGTCCCTCCCTACCATTTTAGTATAGTTTTTTGTTTGTTGATTTCGTCTTTCTATTTTGTTTTCATCTGTGAAAAAGGTAGTTGACGAAAAGAAATTCGTCATAGTTTTAGTCGACGAAATCAACAATGAACAGAATGTGACGTAAACCTATATGAACTGCACTGAATGTGAAAGATTTAGATCGTAGATGATTTCCCTTATTCTTGTAGCACTGTCCCATATTCAAAATGTTGCTTAACTGACTTGTGATCACATCACATATAACCTCCTGAGATATCCATCTGTCAAGCTTCTTTTACATGCCATGACATCAGACAATCTTGTCCCATCTGGAGGTTTCCTTGGCTTTTTCATCCTTTATCTTCTGTCTCCATTCGCTTCCCTGCAACAACATGCACCAATTTGTGTACAGTAGATCAAAGCACCATTGTAAGGCTATTAGAGAGAATCACAACTTAACTCGTTATATTTTTGGTTCCATCCATCCATCCATCTTCGGGGGCAACAGCTCCACCAGAGAGCTCCAGACTTCCCTCTCCAGAGCAACATATATTTTTTATTCTACAGCTTTTAAATAAATAAATTAGGTCACGTGCACGCATCCGCCTGGGTGCCGGCAGACTGCGGGGCGAGTGCTGGCGCTTCAGATCAACATATGGAATGAATTCTGTACTGGCCATATATGGAGTGTGTCTTGAGTGTACAGGGTTTGAAGAGGTCAGATCAACATATGGAATGTCAGAACAGGTCAGTTCCATATATGGAGATCTAAGGGTGGCAGCGGGGGCAGTATCTTGAGTGTACAGGGTTTGAAGAGGGCCCAGGTAGGGCCGGGCCTTAATTTTCGCTTGCTGCCGGGCGCGGCTGCACTAATAACTTTGGGGCGCGCCCGTCTAGAGCTTGAATGAACAGGTATCAGTCAAAAGGGAGACATCGAAGAGGAAGGACGGAAGGATCAACATATGGAATGTCAGAACAGGTCAGCTCCATATATGGAGATCTAAGGGTTAAAAAATGAAGGGCCAAAATGAAGGATTTAATAGTCAGTTAGATCATAGAAATTCTGTTAAAATTTCATTCTTCACAAGAATGCACTCTTTTGCCATGAACCATGACACTCATCTCCATTCATCTTTCTCCACGTTCCATCCCCTCTTTTTTCTTCTGTTCCATCTCTCCCGTACCCCTCCCCAACCCCCCAGTCCTATCAGAGCCCCGTCTTCACGTTCAGCCAGTCAGATGTCACCTCCGCCAAAACCAACCCCCACACAAAGGAGTCCAAATCCGGAAGCGCCACGGCCGCCACCCCCCGCTCGGCGAGGGCTCACGACAAGCCCAAATCCCCCCACAACCCCAAGACCCAGACTCTGCCCACCAAAGGCCCCACCGAACGACCCCACCTCCAGCCCATCAAGTCCCTGCCTCTCCACAACCCGCCTTCCCGCTCGCCCTCCCCTTCGCCGCTCCTCTCACCCATCCCTCGTTTCTTCTTCTTTCCATCGTCGTCCGTCCTCAAGTCTGTGACTAAGAGCTTCTACCCCACCTCTGCCCACTCTGTGTCGCAGGTTACCCCCCAGGGCTCTCCGTGTCCCACCCCCATGGGCACCCCCGTGCACCACCCCCACCACCCTTCCTCCACCCCGCCCTCCTCCTCCTCCTCCTCGTCCTCTTCGCGGGCGGAGGGAGGGGGAGGGGTGGGCTCACTGTCCCTGACCCCGCCCTCCAGTCCCGGGGGAGGAGGCATGGCCGCCAGTAGCTCCGCCCACTGGAGGACCCGCCTCAACTCCTTCAAGAACAACCTGCTGGGCTCGCCTCGCTTCCATCGCCGCAAGCTGCAGGGTGAGACGGGCTGTCAGGTTGACAGCTTGGGCTGCTTCTCTTTTTACCTTATTCCAATAATTGAGAAGCGCGAGAAACGTGAACCAATCAACAAACCACTTAAGCGTTATTTTAACAAAAATGCTAAAAATAAACTATAGCATAGCAATAGCAGAGCTTTTAGAATGTCTATTTTAATTATTTTAGAAAAAAATAGAATACATATATAACTTAGTCAGCTATAGTGTCTTTATACAGTAACTGACTAAGTTATGGTAGTGCTGTGGTGTGCTGTTCCGCTGAGCTTACAATGCATTATAACCAGCACTTATAATACTTTATAAACAATGTATTAATAAATGCGATTGTGATGCATTATAGACCCAATCTTTATATAAAGTGTTACCAAACTAAGACTTTAGGCAAATGAAAGCATTAGATGAAACACACATCTCAATATGTCCTGTCTTTTAGTCCCCACATCAGAAGACATGTCCAGCCTAACACCAGAGTCCAGCCCTGAGTAAGTAATGCATCTTCATGGACATAATTAAACCCTTGAGATAAAATACTGTTCAGGTGAGACTTAATAGCACACTTTGTGTGTGTGTGTGCGTGTGTGCGTGCATGTGTGTGTGCATGTGTGCGTGCGTGCGTACGACGTATGATACATACGTGGGGGCATGCATCTTTGTGTGTGTGTGTGTGTGTGTGTGTGTGTGTGTGTGTGTGTGTTTTCTTTGTTTGTTTTTTCAATCCATACTGTACATAAATTATTTGTGTGTCATATCATCCTGCAGGCTGGCTAAGAAGTCATGGTTCGGGAACTTCATCAGCCTGGAGAAAGAGGAACAGATCTTTGTGGTGATCAGAGACAAACCCTTGAGCTCTGTCAAAGCTGACATCGTCCATGCCTTCCTGTCTGTGAGTATCTGCCTGTCCGTGTCTCATTCTACCATAGTATCAGAGCTCACTACTTTGAAAGCAGAATGCATGCCTCTCACCAGAACAATACCAAATAGGGATGCACGATATTGAAAATTGATTGATCAGTACCAATATCGATATCGCAATACAAGTTCCAGTCGGGTTTGCCTTACACATATTATACAGAACTGGTATTCTGGGTGAAGATGCAGATCCTCATTACCTGATTTATTAGGCCTGCTACTACTACAAAAGGCTTTTTCCGCTTAACATTCAAATATAAATATTATAAACCGATATTACATTTACAAGGCTGATATCGGCTCATACCGATATGATGAACAATGTATCATGCATCCCTAATACCTAAAGTAGTGGCACAAAAATTCACAGTGTTTCTTATGTGCACCTCATTAATTCTGCTATGTCTGTTTTTGTTTTCATGCACGTTTCTTTTGTTTGTTTTTACACTCACACTGACGGCCCGGTTGGCTTTCTTGTTCTCTCACCGACGGCTCACACTCTCTCTCTTCTCCTCACCCTCCACCCTTTGTCTCTCTATACTCACGTTGGCCCCCCATACCTCCTCTCCCGCCTCGTAAGTCTGTCGGTCTCTCTGCTTCTTTGTCGCCCCTCCGAGCAGATCCCGTCGCTCAGTCACAGCGTCCTGTCCCAGACCAGCTTCCGGGCCGAGTACAAGTCCTCCGGAGGCCCTTCCGTCTTCCAGAAACCCGTCAAGTTTCAGGTGGACATCGCCTTCTCCGAGGGCGAGAGGGAGAGGGAGAGGGAGAGGGCAGAGAGAGAGGGCAGGAGGGAGACGGGCATCTACAGCGTGACGTTCACTCTAATATCAGGCAAGTAGCATGGAGATGTATAGCCACTGGTAGGTATACAGAAGTGGTTCTCAAACATAGAGGCCCCCATCAAACATAAATATTATAAAATAAAATATCAGCAAAAAATATCCAGTTATTTTTTTAACCTTTCCTTGTTTGTTTGTGTGTGCACGCTCGTGTGTGTGTGTGTGTGTGTGTGTGTGTGTGTGCTTGTGTATATCCAGGTCCGAGTCGCAGGTTCAAGAGAGTGGTGGAGACAATTCAAGCCCAGCTTCTCAGCTCCCATGATCAACCTATGGTTCAGGCCATCTCTGGTAAGCCTTTACCCCCCTCCCCAACACACACATTCATACACGCACGCACGCACGCACGCACGCACGCACGCACGCACGCACGCACGCACGCACGCACACACACACACACACACACACACACACACACACACACACACACACACACACACACACACACACACACACACACACACACACACACACACACACACACACACACACACACATTTTCGAGGAGGCATGCCCTCATTCACGGGCTAAAGAGTCACTTTCCTGTCATTCTCTCCTGACCCCTTCCCAGATGAGAAGAACGGCCGGCCCCATGGGACCCCCACCCGCCAGAATTCGCGGCGCTCCGAGGGTGGGGGCGACAGGTGCGAGTGGGGCGAACGGGGGGATGCCGGAGGCATTGGAGGAAGTGGAGGAGTGCTGCAACGCAGAGGCTCGGGAAAGGAGAGAGCCCGACTACTGTCCTCCAATGGAACCCAGTCCCAGCCTTAGGACAGAGGGAGAAGGAGGAACCACCCAAAATGTACTGGAAACAAGACAGTATGATTTCATCTCCCACTTACCCCTGAAAACCATGAGCTATGTACTATTCCTCCTTGAGAAAAACAATGGAAGGTGCTTGACCATAGCAAGGACTGAGGAATCGCTCCCCCCCCCCCCCAATTCATAGCCTACTTTTGTTTTCAAATTGACCTTCTCTAAATCCTCGAGATCATGAGGATTCCTGCCCTCTTAGTGAAAATAAATGATACGGACTCACCCTTTAATGAAAAAAAAAATCATAATAAGGATACATGAATGAGCAGTTTGATGTCCATCTTAGAATACAGCATCACAGATCAAACTAGGTATTTTGAAGCGCTAACTTGCATGCCGGTTAGCAATTAGCTTGCTAAAGGATGCTTACGTGATCAAATAGGCTAGCCTACCATTTCATTGCAATACAGTTACTGAAACCAAAAAATGAACAGTTATGTGAAGGTTCTAAAATGTAGTCCCAAAATTAGCCTCATGCCTAACTATTGAAGATAATACAGTTCAATACTGATTCCACACTGGTATAAATAGAAACCATTCACCCTCAATATCTCAATAGACAGATTAGACACACTAAGAGTTGGCAACCATGCTACCACTTCAGTGAATACGGTGGAAAGTAAAACACATCTAAATAACCTGATTTGCTTGGGAGAAATTATATCCCTCTAAGGGAAATTACAGAATTGTCTACAAGTTGAACTAAGTGAATGTGAAAAAAAAATATTTTTTTATTTAGTTAAATACATATTTCTTTTGAGGATGTCAGCAGCAAAGCTATAGCAGCAAAGCTAGGAACTGAGAGCACCTGTGTCTCATATAACTATTGGAAACAGGAAGCTAACAGATATCTTTTGGTGGGTCACCCATACAAGATAATGTTTAGATTTTTGTTGCAGATTCCTTTTACAGTAGCCTAAATGAGAGACAAGACAATACAATGCAAACTATTCTTTTTGTGTTGGAACTAAGCCCCTTGCTCTGAAGAAATTTATTTTTGATTTAAAAAGAATTCTGAACATTATGTGGGAAAAAAAGAAAAGAAAAACACTATGCGTGAATCGTTCCATGATCCTGATCATTGCTGTTTGTGTCCAGATTGAAAGAGAAGAGCATTCCAGGCCTATGGATCAGACAGACTCCACCTTTCTCGACGAGCTCGTCTTATATTGCCATAGTATTCAAATATTGACTCGAGACAAAAAAAAGAAGGGAAAAAAAGTCGCTCATCAGTGGACATTCTCATGATGCTGGACTCGCAATGCTTGCAACGTGTATACTTTGTCAAGCGGGACTTTCAAAAAGGGAAGCAAGCAAAATGAGTCTTCACCCCACCCCAGCTCCTTCATCCGCCCGCACTCTTGTGTTCACCAACGAGCCAAGTAGCCCATCATTGTACCCACCCACACCACCGAGTACCATCCTTCTGCCAGCAGACGTAGCCTCTCTGACGGGCATATATTACTCTAGTATTATACCACACTAAACTGCATTCATCACCAGTCTTCCATACGGCACAATATGCAACAGAATTGCAGAATGTTTCCAGAGGGATACACAGTGCTACAGTCTAATTTGTTTGTTTGTTTGTTTGTTTTTTAAAATGTTAAATTTATTTATTTATTTATGTATTTATTTATATGCTTATTTATTTTTGTATTTGTATTTTCTTTTATGAATTTAACCTTTGTTTTGTATATAACCAACAAACATTAATCAGCAGCTAATGGACGTTTTTTCCCCCTTCTCCAGCCGTTCCTTACAATATCTTAAAGAATGACTTTGATATTACTATACTAACAAACTAATCTCTGATGATTATCTTTGTTTCCGTCTGTATGACTTTGCACCCCATTCATCATGCTTTGTTCTGATACCAAGGGACGTACTTTAGTATGTGAGTCCAGTGGATGAAACGGCTGTGTGTGATTGGACATCACAGCCGTGTGAATGTGATCCGCCCTCTTGCATCGTTGTGGCAAACTTAGTGAGGAACGCTTCGCAGCACAAAGATTGAACAGGATACTGATTGACTTAAAAGCAAAGGACGGACACAGGGAGCTCTCTTCAAAACAAGACTGACCCAGCTTCGTTTAGCTAAAACCCTACATGAGCGCACCCCAAAAAACCCAATGTGCACATAACGTTTCTCACTCACATTGAATGCTAGCTAATTCCCCCCTCATCTCTTGCTTTTGATGCCTTGTCTGTTTGACCTGTCAGTCTGCCTTCACCTGTTGTGTGGCCATCAGCACAAGAGAAAGTGTACCAAGTCGATAGCTTCACCATCCTGCACCCACGTTATCATTGCTCACCACTTTCCTCCTCATCGCCCTCTTCCTCACCATCCTCACCTCCACATTCATTGACCTAACTAGCTAAGATTGTAAACTATTCTCCATTCCTAAGGGTCAGTAGAATAAGGTGTTAAAAAAAGAAATGTCTGTATCATAATTTAAATATAAAAAGTGCACTATTATAACTATTGCCTGTGATAAAAAAGAACAATTATGGTTGAATTGATGGTCATAATAAAGAGAGATCCACCTTATTGTTATGGTTATAATAAACCTTAAAATAGTGTGACTGTGTGTATTTAGTTCTATTTAAGGGTTTAACTTGTATGTCTGTGTACATTTACACCCTGAGTTACATAGATGTGCTTTTATTATTTTATCTCAAAGTTTTTTAATGCCATTTGTATATAAACCAGCTCAGTGGCCTTGTGGTTAGAGTGTCTGCCCTGAGATTGGAAGTCTGGAAGACTTTAAAAATGGTGCTCTAGTCTATGCTCTAGGCGTCAGGGGTTGGATTCGGGATACTAAATTAGGACAATTGACAGGTTTGTATATCCTTTGTGTTGCAAGTTGTGCCATGACATTGATGACCAAATAAACTAACAATGTCAAGTATTAAGCGGTATAGAAGCAGAAGATTATAAATAGCCTATGACAGTGTGATTTTCATGTCAAGGTCCACTAAATATACTGTATATTAAGATTTTATGCCAGGAATCCCTTAAAAATTGTTGGATTAGATTTAGTATAGGATTCTACAGCAGTCTATATGTGGGGAGATAACGAGTGGAGTGAATCTCATTTTACTGGGAACAACTTTGAACCCGCCCCAGGGACACATGGGGGTACGAGTGTCCCACTTTGAGAACCATGCACTGGCATAATAATGAAGCTACTGTTTGTTTGATGTGACTTTACTGTAGTGGCTCTATAGTCATGAACTATTTTATTTCCCACTGCTTGTGGGCGGTCCTTCACACACATATGCTATGACTTCTGTGTTGCTGGTGATAACAGACAGACAGTGTTTCCCAAACATAGGGTTGCGGCCCATTTTGGGTCGTGGATCCTTTTTCATGGGTCAGCTTTGGCTTATCAACAGAAACGGGCTATTATATATATACGTCACTATTTTTGGCTGTAGTCCATTACATACATTAGTACATTAGATACAGTACATTCATAATGTTTTGTAAGTTTGGCTCCTGATGTTGAGACAAATGTATCTTTTGCATCTAGAGCTGAAATCTTCTAATAGGAACCTCTAGTCTAGCAAAGTAACCTTTCTGCACGCAAGCTTGTAGAGCTGCTGCCAATCGTAGGCCAATTATAAATCACTATTTCTCAACGTGGAGTTCAGGGCCCACCATGGGGTCCAATCTCTAATGTACCCTGACCCTTTTGCAGTAATTGAGTGTCCACAATGTAACCAAATATGGTTCCATTTGTGCACTTTCAGAGTTCAATTAACACTGAGAATTGGATAGATTGGGGTCCCAGTCAGAGATATATTGATTACTTTATTATTGATATTAACAGTTTGCAAATGGTTGGTAGGCCTACAATGGTATGATTCCTATACAATGAACAATGGTGCTAAAAGGATAACACAACATTCATTGTGGTGTATTCAATTCATCAAGATACAGAAGGGTCCATTTGGACAGCTGGGCCGCTGGTGGTCCCCGGACCCGATAAAATGGCAAATGGTGCATTTATATAGGCCTAGCACCTTTATCCAAGGCGCTTTACATTAGATTCACCCATTTACACACACATTCATACACCGATTGCGGCAGAAGCCATGCAACTGATACAAGGTACCAACCAGCACATGGGGATCAATTTGGGGTTCAGTGTCTTGCTCAAAGACACTTCGACATGTAGACAGGAGGAGCAGGGATTCGAACCGCCGACCCATGGATCATTGGACGACCTGCTCTACCTCCTGAGCCACAGTCCACTGAGAACAAGTGCGCGCGCCGCGCGGGTATCTATCCACTCCAGAGATAGCCTCGGTCCCAGTCGTGAGGTTACGGTCCAAGGCACACAGCAGCACACTAGAGGAGGTGGAGTGGAAGGAGAGAGTGGAGAGTCTGAGGTGGAGCCGGAGGAGGAGGCTGCAAGAGAGAGAAGACGTCACGGGCCACGGATGATCCCCTGCTGTTGCTGTTGCTGCATGACTGTCTGACTGACTTCTCGAATTTTCGTTGTCCATAAACTAGACAGGTACGCTGCTGACAAAACAGCATTTTACTTGATGTACGGCGTGTTGTTTGTGCATCCCAGGTAGCATAGGAATGAAATTCTGGCGTTGTTGGACGCGTTTAGACTGAGAGAGGCGGTCCACCGGTTAGCTTCATCGATGCTAGCGTGTCGTAGTAGGGTTTGTGCATGGGCGCGCGACAGATGGAAACACTAACTAGCCTACTTGGTAATGATTGATTATTATATATAAATCATAATAATAATAATTATAATAATACAGGCGAATGGAGTGGCATGCTTAATATTGGGCAGGGCTCGCGTCGCGATGTTTTGTGTGCTTTTTATTGAAATAGCATAGTTGAATCAATGTGTGTGTATTTGTGGTCAGTACGTGGTCACACATCAAATGGTGGTAGGTTTCCATCACAACCATTCATAAGAATCTGTGTGTCTGTGGGAAGAGCGTCCATAGTTTCCCGTAACCGTTGGAAGGCTCAACAACAGCAGTGACTTGGTTGGTATAAACGTGGCAACATTAATTGTAATAATAGCATAAATAATAATAAAATATGATGTTGGTGACATTTGCCAATGGTATAGTTATAGTATATGCACGTGTTTCCTTTTCCTTGGGGTAAACTAAACATGAACAACTTGTGTTATTATATGAATACTTCCTCAAGTTCATCCCTTCAAGTTGACCAGTTTTGCCACCATATCATAGGACTTTCGTTACGCGATATGACTCACTGTGCATGTAGGCTATATTTATTTAGATTTGATCCACATTGCTCTTACTCTATGTTGAGCAGTTACTATACAGGCTGTCAATCTACTTCTACTGTATATATAGGTCAGGTCAGACTCAGGATGTAATATGTCACCGTTTCCTCTAATGTGTTATAGTTAAATGTCGGCATCAAGAAGAGCATTTCCTTTGCAACGCTGATGGGTTCTCCATTCTCAAATGTGTGAATTGAATGTGCATTTGGAGATGTTTGCAGAACAGACTAGACTAAATAAAGACATGCAAAGCATCAGAGGAAAATGGCTGACTGGCAGATGCAGGACGTCTTGTTCTGTTCTCATAATGACAGAGCAGAGCTGCAATAAATGCTAGACCATAGGTCACTTAAAATTACTAATTAAATCAAGTGAAACATTGACAAACTAGAAAAAGTGCCCTTCTGGGCACAGGTCTCCACCAGGAGGATAGGAGTGTGTGATGTTTGGCAAAATGTTTAGGAGCAATATGTGTGTGTGTGTGTGTGTGTGTGTGTGTGTGTGTGTGTGTGTGTGTGTGTGTGTGTGTGTGTGTGTGTGTGTGTGTGTGTGTGTGTGTGTGTGTGTGTGTGTGTGTGTGTGTGTGTGTGTGTGTGTGTGTGTGTGTGTGTGTGTGTGTGTGTGTGTGTGAGACGCGGCTTGGCCTGTTGTAGCGCCACCATGAGGCTGATTTGAAAAGTGGCAAGCCAATCGTAGCCAATGAGGGTGGATTATGAGAAATCAAACAAACCCGTCTTGATCACATGACTATGGAGAGCATGTGTACCGATTTGCGTGAAATTTGGATAAAATCGGAAGGAGTAATATTAGAAAATGTGTTTTACATATGTCGACCTCCTGGTGGCGCTATAAAGAGCAGATGTGAAAAAGTCCAGGCAAAGGTTTTTCCTTGGCCTCTAGGGAGTTGGCATACAAAGTTATCCACAGATCCGTGCAGTTAGAGGTAAAAACACTTTTCCGCCAGTTATAGCGCCACCATGAGGCTGAGTTGAAAATGTTCATGTGACATTTCTTCCTCGGCCTAGTGGGAATGTGCGTGCACAATTTCACGGAAATCACACGATGTGTTCATGATTTGCAGCATTTTGTTTGCAACTGAGCACTCCTGCAAACTTTGGAAGCCAATCTTAGCCAATCAGGATCGAGTCTGAGAAATCTGAAAGACCCATTTCGTTGAATGGCTCTAGAGAGACTGTGTACCAATTTGCGTGATGTTTGGACAAAATCTGTAGATGTACTGTCCAAAAACTTGTTTTGCACAAAGCAGCCTCCTGGTGGCGCTATAACAGGCCGTTCTGGACATTTTGGGGCAGAGGTTCATCGGCATCCAGGGAGTGTGTGCAAAATTTGGCATCGACCGGGTTAACGGTGCCGGAGATTAGCTGTTCACAGACGGACGGACGGACACACGGACGGAAACACGGACACACGGACGGACGGAGTGCAAAACATACTCTCTCCCCATGCCTTCGGCCTGGTGGAGACAAAAAGGCAATAGCTTACAGTAAAACTAAAACTAAAAAAGTTACTTTCTGTCTAGATTTTGCACTTGAGTTGTAATGCCACTTAGTTTTCTGACCTATGACAAATCAGTATGTGTAACTCTTACACAGACCCAGAGATGAGAGAGAACCAAGACTCATGTGACATCAGCTGATAGCTCACAGTTCTTTTATTAGCAGAGTAATGGGAGTAATGATGTTGTAACACTGTGCAAAAAAGATGTGTATTCCCATATTTATCACTGTAAGTGATAAGTGGTTTTATTTTCTTACAATGAGTGGCTCTATATTCTGATAGCAATCATTGCTATAGAGTTAGAGTATTTGTAACCGGGATCTCCCTGTCTCTCCAGTCTCTCTTTAGCAACATTTTCAGGTCGGGATACTAATTTTATGTAATCAGGAAAGAGAATATAATTGGGAGCCTCCATTAGCTCCCAGTTACTGCCTGAGTACAAAACACTATACAAAGCAACCAAAGGTATGGCACCTTCATACAGTATCTTGAGTCACCTCTTCAGATTCCACCTTAGCCCGTAGCACTTGCCCTAGCCTTGATGACCTTGCAGGCTTATGCAAACGCTAAAAGGTAAATTTGGATACAGGATAAACAAGTGCAACTAGAAAAAGTGCCCTTCTGGGCACAGGTCTCCACAACTTGCGGAGTTGTGGCGATTTGTACAAAAGGGGTACAAAACGGGCTACTCGTGAAAACTTTAGAAGCCAATCGTAGCCAATCAGGATGGATAATTATGAGAAATCAAATCACATGATCACATGACTATGGAGAGCATGTGTACCGATTTGCGTGAAATTTGGATAAAATCTGAAGGAGTAATATTAGAAAATGTGTTTTACATATGTCGGCCTCCTGGTGGCGCTATAAAGAGCAGATGTGAAAAATTCCAGGCAAAGGTTTTTCCTTGGCCTCTAGGGAGTGTGCATACATGGTTTTACACAGATCGGTGCAGTTATAGGTAAAAACACAAATCGGCCAGTTATAGCGCCACCATGAGGCTGAGTTGAAAATATTCAAGTGGCATTTCTTCCTCGACCTAGTGGGAATGTGCGTGCAAAATGTTACGGAAATCACACCATGTGTTCATGATTTGCAGCATTTTGTTTGAAACGGAGCACTCCTGCGAACTTTGGAAGCCAATCTTAGCCAATCAGGATGGAGTCTGAAAAATCTGAAAGATCTGTTTCGTTCAATGGCTCTAGAGAGACTGTGTACCAATTTGCGTAATGTTTGGACAAAATCTGTAGGTGTACTGTCAAAACATTTGTTTTGCACAAAGCGGCCTCCTGGTGGCGCTATAACAGGCCAATGTGAAAACTTTGGGGCAGAGGTTCAGCTCTGGCATTCAGGGAGTGTGTGTGCAGAGTATGGCTGCGATCAAGCCAACGGTGCCAGAGATTAGCTGTTCACAGACGGACGGACGGACACACGGACACACGGACGGACGGACTGAGTGCAAAACATACTCTCTCCCCATGCCTTCGGCCTGGTGGAGACAATTAGAAGAGATGACACAAAGGAATGAGCAGGCAATTTTTAACTAGAACACTATAAAATTGAAGCTAATAAATGCTTACTCTCTCCTGATTGGATGACATTGGCAACCCATCTGAAAATCTATGTCCTGTTTATTGATTTTTTTTCAGAGATGGAAAGACCCGGAAACCCCTGTTACTGAACGCTCGATAGCTAGCAATGATTATTATCAGAACATAGACCTTTAACCTCTTCACAAAACACCTTTTGTTTTAACCCACAAATATCACTTACACACCCTGACATCTTGTGGTATTTGCCCATTAGAAGAATCCCTGTTTTGTGTGCCACAGTATGCAAATGCCTCTACATGTTCATGAGGTCAGCAGCCTGAAGAAGTCACTTGCTTGTTGCCATAGTGATGATGATTTATTTGTCCTGTTTATTTCCTTCATCTTATCGGTCAGGCTGTATGGGAATTGGTGTGTTTGGTTGTGTGTGTGTGTGTGTGTGTGTCTCATGTGATGTCACATCATGTGCCAAATGTCTAACTTACTGTAAATGACCACAGTAAAATGTAGATTTAGAAAGATTATGTCCAGAGAACTCACTGAATGAAAGTAGGAAGAGGAACTTGGAACGTGTCTGTCAAAAGTCTGAGTCATGCCTCTGGTGTGTGTTCCTGTAACCTTTACTGTACCTGTCCTTATCCCAACACCCCATGGCTGCTTACCTTTTACCCAATTTATACCCTCCCCCCTCTCTTTTCTTCCTGCTTGCAATCTTCGCTCTCTCTCCCTGCTGTTCCATTCCGCTCTCTGCCTGGTAGTTTTCCATGCGACACAGTGTTCGAAGATGGAAGAATGGATTGAAAACGCTTGTTGCTGTTTGCAGGCAGGCATAACTCTGGATATTTATCAGAGAGAAGAGAGGAGCACGGGCAAAACTGTGCATTAGTCCTCAAGTAAAAGTATGGAGTCAAACCTGGGTAGTATAAGTCACATGGTCAGACAGGCACTTGATTATCCTGTCGCATCTTTTGAGACAGGCATTTATTTCTACCCAGAGCCGGCTCATATTGTACTCGCTGTTGTTTACTGTACCAAATAGCACTAAGCCTGTAACCTAATCACAAAAGTCCTCACAGGCTCGACGTTTGTCATTTTCTTCAATAACAAAATCCATAGAAAAGCAGAACGTAAGCTCCACATCGAGTTGCAGAATTGGAGTTTGCCAGAGAGAAGTCAGGGGATTAGCACGCAGCGCTATGCTGTCTGCTAAAGCTCTCTTGATTCTGTATTTATTTTCAACCAGAACATATTGAAATATTGGTGTGAAAAATCTACCCAGGGCCAACAACATTTTGTAATCCATCGCCAGTTCTGAACTGAACAGAAGGCGCAAGTTGTTGTTTTTTTTTAGTTGTTTTGTCCTGTGCTGGCACCCAAAGAAAGTCTCTGGACTAACCATGGCTGAAATTCACTGCTGTGAGTCCTTGGCACAGAGCAGGACTGTGAGGATGGCGTGCGTGCGCGCCTGTGTGTGCGTGTGTGTGTGTGTGTGTGTGTGTGTGTTATTTTCATGCGCATGATGTGTGGTATGCAAGTGTGCTTGTATTGTCTGTGTGGTCATTTGCCATTTTTAGATGTTGCGTTTTGTCCACTGTCCAGCCAGACTGCCTGAACCCCAGGGCATTATCTGTAGCCTATTTGTGGAGGGAAATCAATTCCCTTTGTGTGGGGAAGCCATAATAGGCTTAACCAATATCAACCAGACAGCCAGTCAACATACCAACCCATCAACCTCCAACAACGTCATGCTGACCTTTGTGTTAACAGGCTAACAATGACTAATATACAGTTATACACTATTATGTGTCTCCTGAGCATCTTCTAATATCCGAGCATCAGATGATCATCATGCTGACGCAAACTCACCCAGTGCATTAGATCCACCCGTCAGTCATTATTCAGCACGTACTGCAACCTTTGGGAGCCAGTCTACATTTAGCTGTTTAGTTGCAATGTAGCTGATTGAATTTTGAGTCACAACTCAAAAAACCAAGCTGTGACTGTGGGCTGATTCAAATGTGACACTCACTCTCTCTTGTTTATTTTTAGTTATTGTCTCTTCCAATCAACGAGGGCACCTTTTGACGATATAAACGTAGCTGTGGAGAAGGTCTTGTCCATATATTATGGTGTCCTCTCGCTTAGTCAGATTTCATCAGATTTCGAGTGTTTGTGTATAGTGTATACTGTGTGTAAGGACAGAAATGGCCACTTGTCTGTACTACCAAATTCACAAGATGTGCCGTGCTTTATTCCACCCCTAAAACTTGATCATCAAGTATTATGAGGGGGAAGGAGGAAGATTTCTTTCAAAAAAGTTTACAGAAAGTGTTAAAATTATGTTTTTATGTGGCCACATCCACCAGTTCATTAAGTATACATGGTTTTCACCTTAGCACCACCCACCTGAACTTAAGCCTCGCCCACAGCTGTTGTTGTATGATAATGTGGGAGGGGTTAAGGTTATGATGTCACTAAAATGGTGTAATTTCGATTGGGCTTTTTGACTCAAAAGCTTTCAGCTTTCAGGAAGAAACCAACATACATAGGGAAGACATATTTGAATATTATAACCACACCCGGGGTCTATTAGACCAGGGGTTCTCAACGTTTTTGGCCGGGGACCCCCGGAAATGCTTTGGCAATGTCTCGGGACCCCCGGAAATGCTTTGGCAATGTCTCGGGGACCCCTGCCCCGCCCCCTCCCGATCCCCAATATGAATTGACTGCTACAATAACCTTAATAATAGAGACAATACAAATAAATACTGAAACCAGATATAATCATTAGGGAGGTGTATGCATGTACTATGTGTACCATGTAAACTCTTCATTCCCATTTTCCAGCCATTCAATTGAACCCCCCCAAATACTGAAACCAGATATAATCATTAGGGAGGTGTATGCATGTACTATGTGTACCATGTAAACTCTTCATTCCCATTTTCCAGCCATTCAATTGAACCCCCCCCCCCCCCCCCCCCCCCCCCCAAATGATTTGGCGACCCCCGCTACCCACGGGTTGAGAACCCCTGTATTAGACTAGTATTGTTAACTCCATAATCACATGCAAAACAAAAAAGTACAAAAATTAAAAGTCTGTTTGTCACAGACATGCCGGTGTTCTCTGGCATTGCCACCAAACATTTAATGATGTTTATTGTCTCTGTTTGCCTTGCAGCTAATCCACTCTTAACATTTAAACAGGTGTTGTTTGAACACTGCCATGAACCATGTAGGTGAAATGAGCTTGACGGCCAATTTGGCTCTCCAGCTGAAGTTTCTCTGTCAGTGTTCCTGCGTCTGTCTGTCTGTCTGTCTGTCTGTCTGTCTGTCTGTCTGTCTATCATCGCTGTCAGGTGGAAATATATGTTCAGGAAATGGACCTGTGCTCCACTTCTATTTATCCACAATTATTATCTAGTCACAAGCTCATGTTAAGAATGTAGTTTCGTTAAATATTTATAAACCCGCAGACAGACTTAACCACTTTAAACTTGCCCATCCCTATTTTGTTTTTTCATTATAGGCAAAAACATCAACAACATTTTAAAGAGATATCCCAAAACTTCAAAAATAGCATTGCAATCACACATTGCAATCACACTTCGCTGTGAGATTGCAGATCCACAATTTTGCTACTTTTACGTGACACTGCTAAGTATAAAACATTTTATATGGACATACACGGTTTCATGCTATGCATGTTGTCTGTGGGGGAAGGCTGAGCTGTAAAAAGGCGATAACATCACTCAATGCCAAGAGTGTTGATGATTGCTGCTGGCAGACTGAGCTTTTCAGCTGATCTCAGCACAGTGCAATAGTGGTAATATGTCTTTTTCATTACAATAAATGTCCCCCTCCCCCACCCTGACTGTTAGCCTACTCGATACAGACCCCAAAATGTAAACACTCTTGCTCTCTTTCTCTTTTTAGCCCTGCGAGTGGCAGGGCTCTAAGGATGGCATTGATGTAGGTCAGTTGATCAGTCCGACTCTCAACGCATAAATCCAGATACTGTATGCTGAAAACTACTATATTGGGATGGAATTGCTGTGAACCTTCATGCTCCCCATTTGACAGGTTTCGGCCAAAAGGTCAATTTCCACACAAGGTTTCTCAAAATCGAATGGCCGTGTTGTCTTGAAACTCTAAGGATTGCACTGTCGCTCTGTTCAAAACACTTTGGTAGATCTGGTAGGATTTAAGGAACAGAATGACCTCTTGGGGCTGACCTTTAGAATCCTTGTCTTGTTCTTCTGTTCTCGACTCACACACACTTTTTCTCTCTCGTTCCAGTGATCATGGCAGAAGCCCACCAGGCGGTGGCCTTCCAGTTCACTGTCACCCCGGAGGGCATAGACCTGCAGCTGTCTCACCAGGCCCTCGCCCAGATATACCTCTCTGGCCTGCGCTCCTGGAAGAAGCGCCTCATCAGACTCAAGGTACCGTCACTACCACCAAAATCCATGGAGAGCGGCGCGCGCTCAGCATGCTCTAGTTCTTTCAGTATTTATTTTACCTTTCCAAGATGTTGTGCAAAAATCTAGAGATGCACGATATAATCGGTAGCGTATCGGAATCGGCCATATCGGCCATAAAAATACCATATTGGTATTGGATTGGTCTCAAAATAATCCAGATTATTTTAACAGATGTAGATGACACAATAATAATGTGACCGTCAAATGGCGAAATTCTACATTTAATTTGTCATAGTAATGAAAACAGACACTAACTTGGAAAAAGAGTATATGTATTGATTGAGTACATTATTAACTCCTTAACAAAGATCCCCAGTCAAACCTTTGGTCTCGAGCGCCTCCACCAGTGGCTGTGTCTCTCCGTCACCATCACACAGTTTAGACACAGTTTAGACGTGCATTGGTCAAGCTCTAGAGCTTGACCAATGCACGTTTTGGGGGCTGATGTCGATCCTGTTTTTGGCAACTACTTGCCACTGATTACCGTTGCTTTGACCAAAATCAGTCAATATAGGTAACCTATCCGATCTACAAGCTCACAACGTGTCACAGCACAGCATAAGCTTTTAGATATATGCTGTTTTTCTATAATGACATGCCCAAAATAGGGACTCTAGATTGAAAGTGGTTAACAATTGGGACACTTCGACTGCTTAATTGCTGATATATTTGTTTTTAAATAATGGCCGATATATCGGCCAAACTGATATATTGGCCGCGCTCTAATTAACTCATCCACCAACACGTTAATGCCTACTGTCCTTGTCAATTAATTGTCAAGTGCTGTCATCATCGTGACAGCACTAGCTGTCGCTTCTCTCTAATACGCAAATATGCTGTGAACCTGATGCTTGTGCACACAGATGCTTGTGATATGCCATGATTTAAAACTAAAGCCAAAGAGCATTATTGAATGCACATAAGCCACTCTCACATTCTGTCTCTGTTCCATCCTGGTGGGAGGTAGGGAATCTTTATTTCTGTCTCCCCTCTCTGCAGTGACAGGGCTCAGCTGTGTAAAGTGTATCAGCAGTGAGCCACAGATGTAGGAAACTTGCATGCACGCACGCACGCACGCACGTACGCACACGCACAGTGGAGTGGAGAGAATTCTGCTGCGTATCAGCAGTGCGCCAGAGATGTAGGTTTGGGACACTCTTTGAATAGACCTCCACCACTGTAGCATCCACCCACCCAGAGTCTACACACATGGCACATGCATGCATGTCACACACACACACACACACACACACACACACACACACACACACACACACACACACACACACACACACACACACACACACACACACACACACACACTGGAGAGAATTCCACTGCACAGACATTCTTCTAGGGGGGAAACGTATCTGTCCTTATCTGAACGTCTGTCCTAGGAACTTATATATTGGGATATACTATCCTCACAGTGACCCAGTGATTTGTGTACTGTACATGTACAGTTAATGCTTTAAACAACTAATGAATAATGGTGTATTTACTTGAATTGTACAATTACAAAATATTAAAATATAAGACTTGAATTTGCAAATGTGATGTACTAAACAGTGCTCCTGCTGTTTTCAGCCAAATCATGCTCGGGAGAGATGGAAAGAGAAAGCACAACAATCATTGGACTTTTGACACTCTAAACCATTCACAGAGGCTCTGCATTTAGTAAGCTAACACCGGCAAACTATGACACAGTGGCAGCTACTTGTGTATATATATATATATATATATATAAGTGGAGCAGTCAAGTCGAGTGAGGAGAGCTGAGTGCAGCACTGAGTGCAGCAGGCGGGGCTGCTAGTACTATGAGTGTGCGTGTGTGTGCTCACGTGGTTTGTGTGGCCTGTGTGTCTCTGCAGTGCGAGAAAAATGCATGTTGTTTTCTTGACTTTTCCACTAGGCAGGGACAAGAAAGGTCATAGGAGAATGCACGGCTGGTATCAATAGTGCGTGCGGCACATGAATATTGAAAACGTTTCAAATATTCAGTTGTGACAACTCGACTCAAAACTTTTTTGTTGCTGCGCACACTAGAAGTAAATGAATACAAAATTCCAACCGAAGTGGATATAGGCTATTAGGCTTATACCTTCATATACCCTCCAATCCATCACTTGTCTGTCTGAGCACAGTACAAGGCCATTTGAGTGTTTATTGTCTCCACCAGGCCGAAGGCATGGGGAGAGAGTATGTTTTGCACTCCGTCTGTGTGCGTGTGTCCGTCCGTCCGTCTGTTACCAGCTAATCTCCGGCACCGTTAACCCGGTCGATGCCAAATTTTGCACACACACTCCCTGGATGCCAACAATGAACCCCTGCTGCAAGTTTTCCAGAACGGCCTGTTATAGCGCCACCAGTCAGACTTTTGAAAAACACATTTTCTTTTATATTACTCCTCCAGATTCTGTCCAAAAATTCTGCAAATTGTTACACAGTATCTCTAAAGTCATGTGTTCAAGACGGATCTGTCCGATATTTCATATTCCATCCTAATAGAGCGTCGCAGTTCCGCCCCCTTTCATGACGACGCCAGGCCCAGGAAATAATTCCCAATGTGTTTTTCCCATAGACATTTCAAAACGTATTTATATAAAGACCTTATAAGCGTCGTACAAAGCCAACTCGAGTCGTGACAAATCATGACAACAAACATACAAAGAAGAAAAACAACAAAAAAAGTGTTGTAACCTGCCGTTTTTTTCTACTTTGCAAAACAAATCATCCAATTGCCATCCAAGGCGTAAGAAGAAATGGCACCCTTTTCACATTGGCCTATTATAGCGCCACCAGGAGGCCACAACCTGACCTACCCTGGTGGAGACCTGTGCCCCGAGGGGCACTTTTTCTAGTTGACAGATATATCTCATGTTGTGGGAATAGCAAACAATAGGAGGTTGCTTCCCTGCATGTTTCTAGAAATACTCAAAACAGAATGAAACAAAGACCCTTGGACACTTTAGAAAGCAAACCGTTGGTGGCAATGGCTGCACTGCCTAAGACTGGGGAACCGCAAAGAAATGTTGTGCAATTGACACAAATCAAATCACTATAATCTAATCTATATTCTCTCCCCTTTGACAGAATGGTGTGCTAACAGGAGTGTATCCTGCCAGCCCTTCCTCCTGGCTTTTCGTAGTCATAGCCATCCTGGCTACCATGTACACACGCTCCGACCCCTCCATGGGCCTCATAGCCAAGATACAGGAGCACCTGCCCGTCAGGTAACATTCATGAAAGCCAAATATGGCAAAAACAGGCCTAATTTCATGTTCCTGCACTGGTGGCTATCTGTCCTCTTTTCTCATAATTTGTCTGTCTTTCATTCTTTGTCTATCTCTTGTTATGTTGTGTTTTTCCTCTTCATTCTACATTTCCATTCCACCTCTCTCTGTCTCCCACTCCCCCCCCCCCCCCTCTCTCTCCCCCCCATCTTTCTTTCTGTGTATCTGTTCTTCCTCACTATTCTATCCATAAAACAGATTTTGCGCTCACTTACAGTATGACTGAAGGGACCTAGATTGATTCTAAAAGCAGAAAAGAGATGTATTTGAAGAAAAACGCAGTAGGATGTTTTTGCTATCACTGTGGTGAGACAGATAGGTCTTCATCTCTTCATGTCACATTCTGTCTCTTTCTCTCCCCCACTCGCCTCCTCATCGGTGTTTCCTTTCTTTCTATTTCCCCTTTCCTCCAATTACTCCCAATTATCTATCTTTTGTTGCATCCTCCACTCCCTGCCTCTTTCGCCTTACCATCTGCTCTTCCCTTTTACCCTCATGCTCCTCTCCAACTCCCCCTCCATTCCACCCCCCCCATCTCTCTCTCTCTCTCTCTCTCTATCTCTCTCTCTCTCTCAGTCAGTCTATGAGTAGCCAGTGTCAGACGGTGGTGTCGGCGGTGGTCTTCAGCACCATGCTGTGGCTGTCGCTCATCTTCACCATGCGTTTCTGCCTCAAGCAGCTCCTCTCCTATCACCGCTGGATTTTCGAGCAGCACAACAAGATGTCCAATACCACCAAAGCCTGGGTGGTCAGTGTCACACACACACACACACACACACACACACACACACACACACACACACACACACACACACACACACACACACACACACACACACACATATACACATACACACAGTGGAGATAATTCTGCTGCGTATCAGCAGTGCGCCAGAGATGACACACACACACACACACACAGTGGAGTGGAGTGGAGTGGAGAGAATTCTGCTGCGTATCAGCAGTGCGCCAGAGATGTCTCTCTCACACACACACACACACACACACACACACACACACACACACACACACACACACAGACAGACAGGGTGCATGCCTGTGCACACACAGTTTATTTTCCACTCTTTTCTTTTACCTATAGCAGGGGTTCCCAAACCTTTTTGGCAAGAATTTGGAAGATATTTTTCCAGGTACCCCCTCATCCTCGCAACACCGATAAGGATATTTGCAACCTTACATTTAGATGCCATTGGAACTATTTGTATTAACACTTTTCAATCAAAGTCACAACACATGTTCACAACATTTATTTAAGAATTACCTTCCTTGATGCATCAATTAAGCGTCAACGACCATCAGCTGGTCAGTCACTCAGCCTCTGCAGCACTCTAATAACTGAAAGTGACTGCATGGAGTCTGTTTCATTTCTATCCAAAAGCCCTTGAATGGTGGAATATGATTAAGGATTACTGTGATTATGGTAAGCTCACATATCACACATACCATAATTCACTGACAAAAAAAAAAGAACATAAAAAAAAAAAAATCTGAATTATTTCGTGGACCCCCTGGCTATGCGTCGCGGACCCCCAGGGGTTCCCACTTTGGGAACCACTGACCTATAGCATCCCTATCCTGGGCCATGTCATACTCATAATAGGCAAACATAGTAAGCTAAATGTGTCGTTTTAGAATGTTTAGATTCTTTCTTTTCATCTGGACTGGCCTTTAAGGGTGTCATTAAACTAAAGTGTGTTGTTTTAACCCATTTTGACCTGAGATCAGATTCTAAAAATGTCTTCTACATCCTGACAGTTTTCTGAAAAAGCTATGTTTCTATGTCAGTCGTTCTTCGATTTTTCAAAAATAGCAGACCTACAAGCTCGTAGCGCACCACTCGGTGGCACGTTATGAGCTTGTAGATCTGCTATTTTTCAACAGCTAAATTATAACATACAACACCAAAAGGGGTTCCCGCACAAAATGGGTTAACACACCGATGATGTTACTAGTCCATACTGCTTCAGGGTGTGTTTAAATATTTATCATTTACATAATGTGTGTGTGTGTCTCTACTGCACTGTACCCATGCCAGGCGCTAGTGCGGATCTTTTCGGGCAGACAGCCGCTGCTCTACAGCTACCAGGGCTCCCTGCCAAATCTCCCTCTGCCTCTCATCAAGGACACAGTGATGCGGGTGAGACATGTTGATGATGAGGGGGGGTGATGGTGCACTGGACACGGTGATGAAGGGGAGACATGGTGATGGGGGGAGGGGCAGTGTTGGTGCACTGGACACAATTATTCAAATTACATAATACATGAATACATATTTACAAACACAACGTTAAATCCGTTTTGTACTTACGGCAATGTGTTTTTTCTATGATATGTAGCTCTGGCATTTGTTGGTTTACTTTGTGTTCCTTTTGACTATTCACGTGGCAGCCATTTTGCTCTTACCTCATACTTGGAGGTTGGGAAACTCCACACCTCAATCAATTGTTGCATAAAAAGAGAAATAAATTTGCTTTGGATGCCTAGGGCATTACCAGTTGACCATTGTTGAGCAGTAGCGTTATGGACTAAACGAATGCTGCGCTGCATTTCATGTTGTCTACATGTGTTCAGTACTTGGAGTCAGTGCGTCCACTAATGGAATCAGCTGAGTTTGAGCGTATGACGAACCTGGCCTCGGAATTTGAGAGCAGCCTCGCTCCCCGGCTGCAGTGGTACCTCAAACTCAAAGCCCTCTGGGCCGCAAACTACGTAAGTAGTCGACTGTTATGCTCTATTATCACTTAAACAAAAATATTCACACAGCAAATATACATCACATTTCCAGAAGTCCAAAGCACATTTAAAATCCCATTAACTATGTAGATGTTTGGTGCGACAGTGCAGTTTGAATAATTAATTCTAATTGGATGTAGCAGTGGGTACTTCTGTTGCTGTCTTACACTCTCTCTCTGTGTGTGTGTGTGTGTGTGTGTGTGTGTGTGTGTGTGTGTGTGTGTGTGTGTGTGTGTGTGTGTGTGTGTGTGTGTGTGTGTGTGTGTGTGTGTGTGTGTGTGTGTGTGTGTGTGTGTGTGTGTGTGTGTGTGTGTGTGTGTGTGTGTGTGTGTGTGTGTGTGTGTGTGTGTGTGTGTGTGTGTGTGTGTGTGTGTGTGTGTGTGTGTCTCTAGGTTAGTGACTGGTGGGAAGAATACATTTACCTTCGGGGCCGCAGCCCCCTCATGGTCAACAGTAACTATTATGGCATGGTAGGACCATCCTCTTGCTCCCATATATTACCTCCTGTCGGCACAGCACAATGTAATGTACAGTACTGTACACCATCTTGCAATTTAACTGTAGTGTCTGATATTTAGTTTAGTTTAGTTATGTACTGGGCATGACGTGGTCTGGTTAATCGAACAATAATTTAACAACAAAACCACAAATCAGAAGTTAAAACTGGATCTGTTTCTGAATTCCCTATAGCTATAATGTTGCACAATAGGTCCTGGAGCTATCGACGAATCCATGGAGCAGTGCCCTGTAGGCCAGGTGCCCTGTGTAGGCCTCAATGCTGAGGTGTAAAGCTGCGCTTAATGGTACACCTCAGCTAAGGCTGTGCCCAGACAGAGCACCCCTCCATGGATTCGTCTATACAAGAGTTCTGTGCATCATTATGTGGATGAGGGCTGGGAGCTGTCTGCTCCCCGAGTAGCTTGTTTAACTAGCGAGCACTTTTGCACCTGACCCTGACTTTCACTGGCTCTTTCTTGCTCTCTAGGACTTCCTGTATGTGACTCCCACACCCATCCAGTCTCTTTCTTGCTCTCTAGGACTTCCTGTATGTGACTCCCACACCCATCCAGTCTCTTTCTTGCTCTCTAGGACTTCCTGTATGTGACTCCCACACCCATCCAGTCTCTTTCTTGCTCTCTAGGACTTCCTGTATGTGACTCCCACACCCATCCAGTCTCTTTCTTGCTCTCTAGGACTTCCTGTATGTGACTCCCACACCCATCCAGTCTCTTTCTTGCTCTCTAGGACTTCCTGTATGTGACTCCCACACCCATCCAGTCGGCCAGGGCGGGGAACACCATCCATGCCTTCTTTCTCTACAGACGCCGACTCAACAGAGAAGAGATCAAACCTGTGAGTTCAGCTGCTTTCCCACCTCAAATGTTCACCATGAAAGCTACAGCACCATTACAGTAGCCTGGCTAATAAGCCAGACTAATATCACACAACACTGTCGCGGTATATTAGTCTGGGCTGGCTCCACTTGGATTTCATTTCCCGGGGGGCGGGTTCAAACATTTTCTCTTCGACGCAATTGGTCAGAGCTACTGTCAGTCAAAGGTCTCAAGCATTGAACGTCACTGTACCAAAGCCCGCCCATATTGCATACCGTGTCCCGATTGGCCCGACCTGTTCTCGGTTGTAGGAAAGAGGCGTGCTACTGAGCCTCGCCAGACCCTAATCCGCTGGCAGGCAATTTTTTTTTTGCCAACGGCTGATTCGGTCTGGTTTATTAACCAGGCTACCATTACAGACCACAGACTCACATATTAATCTCTAATGTTTGCTGCTTTTGCTGTTTCTTGTTTACCCCCCGTTTGAAGGGGCGATACTATACTTAAGCTAGTAGCCTATACAGTAGCTAAAGCTCTTATACTGTCTATCTGAGATTTCATGTTGTTACCAGCTGCTCCAATGTAGTGTGTACTGTATGTGTGTGTTTAATGTGCATTGAGCATCGGTCCATCCACATTTGTTTTATGTATGTGTAGGGCTGGTATTTCCACCCTGGGGGGGGGGGGGGGGGTTGGTGTGTGTGTGTGAGAGAGAGAGAGAGAGAGCACCCTCTGCAAGCCATGGAGTATCCATCTCCATTCCCCTTTATTTTGTTATACCACATTCATCCCTCACCCTTTGTCCCCTTTCTACCTTTCCTTTGCTTGCTTTCCTACCCCCCCCCCCCCCTTTCCTTACTGTCCCTCATCTTATATTCCTCCTTTTTCCTTTTATTCCCCCCTCGGTTTTGCATTCCCCTCCTTCTGCCCCCCCCCCCCCCCCCTCCCCCCGACCCCATCTCTCCTCCTCTCCCAGAGTCGTGTTCCAGGCACTGTCATTCCTCTGTGTGCTGCTCAGTGTGAGAGGATGTTCAACACCACACGCACTCCTGGAGAGGAGACCGGTAATCAGATACGCACGCACGCACACACACACACACACACACACACACACACACACACACACACACACACACACACACAGACGTTGTATTAGCATACGACCAAGGTGTGCATTATTCCCGATCAGCGTCCTAAGTAACACTGTGCGCACTGCTGATGCACTATAACGCCACCATTAACCATCAACACGCAGCCACAAAACCTGCCTGGGGAGAGAACGAGTTCACACTTTTTTATCCAGTAACATTACATAACACAAGATACATACAGGAATCGGTAAAGAAAACGAAAAAAAGGCAAAGTGACTGTGTGTGTGTGTGTGTGTGTGTGTGTGTGTGCGCCCGTGCCCGTGCGCCCGTGTCTGTGAGTCACTGAGTCATTACATGTTCACCCCACAACCCATGAATTCATCTGTCTTCATCTTTCTTTTGGTCTCATCTCGGGGATGTTAGTCAAGGTTTCTGTAAAGGCTATATTTCTCACTAACCTCTTTTTCTCTTTCTAACTCGTGCTGTTCTCTCACCCACCTCTCTCCCTAAACATGCTCCAATTTCTTTTGGCTCCCTTTTCATCTAATGTTTAATTCCACTGCTCCCTTTGTTTATTCTCTCTCATACATCTTTATGGGTTCCTCTGTCGCCTCCATTCTTTCCTTCTCTTGTTTCCTTCCTTTTCACTGGTCCCTCTGTCTCTGTCGCTCAGTGGTTGTTGAGGTCTTCGGTTCCTTGCTGTTCCTATCAGTTTGAGCGGATGTTCGACTCGTGTCGAATCCCCGGAACGCTGACAGGTAGTATTAATTACATTTCCTGCCGCCTGACTAGCCCCAAATTCCCAATAAATAATCATGATTTCAGATCAGAGCCACACATGGAGAGTTTAGGAGATGTCAAATATGCTCCATGCATTGCACAGTTGAAGTCAGGATCTGACGCTACGGCACTGCTCCATATCTCTACTGTAATTCCTGACTGTACTCTCAGTGGTGTAAAGTAACTAAAAACATGTATTCAAGTATTGTACTAAATTATTAATTACATTATTAACTTAAAGGGGCATTCCACTCATTTTCAACATTTTACTATGTCATTAATATACCTTAGAGCTGTTGTGTGGAAATAATAAAAAGTCCCCCCCATTCTGTGTTTCCTAGAACTAGAGGTCTGAAAAAAATCATTAACATGGTGAAACACATCTTGATGATGTCATCAAGATGTGTTTCACCATGTTAATGATTTTTTTCATAATTACAGTTCTAGGAAACACAGAATGGGGGGACTTTTTTATTATTTCCACACAACAGCTCTAAGGTATATTAATGACATAGTAAAATGTTGAAAATGGGTGGTTTTCCCCTTTAATGTAATTGTATTGAAGTATATAGAACATGTTTTACTTAAGTAAAACATTTCTATATGCTTCTATTACAATACATCTTAGAGTAAAATATTGTACTTTTACGCCACTACAATTATTTGTTAGTTAAAAAACATACATTAACCACTTCAGCCCTATTTAAACTTTGGCTATTTGAAAATGGCCGATCTACAAGCTCACAATGTGTCGCGATGCAATGCGTTGTGAGCTCTGCTATTTTCTATATATTTTTATACATTTTAGACAACTTGTGAACTGGATATGATGAGTGCTTTTACTTTTGGTACTTTAAGTATATTTCGATGCCAATACTTTTATACTTTTACTCAAGTAAAGTTTGATTACGGTTCTTTTACTTTACTTACTTTCCCCACCACTGCCTGTAATAACCAAATGCTAAATAGTGCCAATAATGATTTTGCTTTAGACACCTTTATAGCAAATGCAGATCGTTCTCTTTTGGACCAGTATAATTATTTTGCTATAATCAAATTCTCATGTGACATTTACTTTTAGCACAGTGGTTTTCAACCTGTGGGTCGGTACCTGATTTTGGGGTCAGTCTACAGTCTGTAGTCACCGCTACAGACTGAGAATCATGATTGACAGGCATGTCCCTCACATAGTTCCAGTCCATAGAGGTACCCTGATTAATCAGGCGATGTGGGCAGTAAATACAGAGTCATGGAATAACACACACGCTGTGGGTTCTCTCACACCCTTCAAATGACTAATATTCTTTTGACATTGTGCTGTAGGCAATAATGTTGCCTACAGCACCTTTAATTCAATTATCAATGGATAAATCACACAGTGGAAGAGTGGCGCAAGATAATGTATTTAAATGATAAATATTCACACAGTATTTGTAACCTAACCTACAGTAGTATTCAACTGTCTCAGTCTTTGTAAAAGAGCCACCTGCAGGTTTGAACTGGTCTGGTAAAACATGGTAAAACATTGCATACACCAAAAAGTGGAAGCGCTAATCAGTGTCTGCGCTCTCAGAGCCCTGTGATTGACAAACACCACTATTTAGTCAAATTGATATACTTTGCACCTTTTGTACCTGTTGTGTACCACTGTTTTTGCATTCATGCTTTTCCCTGTGTAATGTAATGTACTCTATCGTACTCTAACGTATGCTTGTTTTTTTTGTGTGGGGACTGTAAATTAGCATTTTTGCTAAATACCGTGTATTTACATTATATTGATATTGTCGATTATTAATGCGGTGTCCCGTCAAAACAAATCAAGTAAAGTAATGTTAAATAAACACTGAGGATTTTACAGTGTAGTGCTTACCCATATCCCCCCTCTCCCACGTGCAGCAGGCGTTCAAACTCCTTCGCCTCCACTGACACCTACATGACCTTTCTTTCTCATCCCTATCCGTCCATCTCTTTCAACGTGAAGACACGGTGCAGCACTGGCAGGACAGTGAATACGTGGTGGTGTACCACAGAGGACGTTACTTCCGGCTGTGGGTGTACCACGCGGGGCGGCTCCTGTCCCCCAGGGAGATCGAATCCCAAATCCAGAGGATCCTAGACGACGACGCGCCTCCTTCTGCCGGGGAGGAGAAGCTGGGAGCTCTGACCGCCGGAGACAGGTCAGTCCCACCGCTTACTAAAGTCACATCTCTATTATATGATCTATTGTTCTGTATTATCGGCTCATTTCAGGAATATTGTCAACTGTCAAGAGTGCTACTACTCTGCCTCTTGCACAGCATTTCTGTAATGTTGTTGATCCAGGAAAAGAAGGAGTCACCTAACTTTAAAATGTCAACTTACTGTGCAAATGGATTTGTGTCCTTTGTTTTCTGTAAAACTGTCCACCCATTGCATTGCTCTAGTCTACGCCCTGGTCCTCTTTATTGTGATCCGTCCTGAGATTTCTTCCTTTACCTGCCTAGGGTTTTATTTTACCCGATTGAGGTGCTAAGCTAAGGGAAGGGGTGTCTTTTGTTTCCATTGTGGGCCTGTAAAGACCTTTAAAACATCCATTGTATGCTTTATCTAATAGTAATAATTGTTGTAGCAGTAATAGTTTCTCTTCTGATTCATTTCTCAGAATTCCATGGGCCAAGGCCAGGAAGGAGTACTTCAGCAGTGGGGTGAATAAGCGTTCGCTGGACTGCATTGAGAGAGCTGCCTTCTTTGTGACCTTAGATGATGATGAGCAAGGAATGATGGGAGAGGACCCGGCGGCTAGTCTAGACCGCTACGCCAAGTCCTTGCTCCATGGGAAATGTTATGACAGGTACAGAGCCGTGAAAAGCGTATTAGGTACCTTTTATTAAACAACTTTGATGAATTGTCCATTCTCATTGGTCAGTCGGGACATTCTACAGTCTGTTATTTCCTGATAGCAGACCGTTGTTCTGAATAACAGACCGGTGATCTGTCTCTGTTTTTTTGGAATCATTTAAATATTTGATTTATTTTTGTAAGTAGCCATGTAATAAGCTGGATAATGAAGTCAGTGGTTCTCAAACATTTTCAAGTCGAGGATCCCCAAACCCCCAAATCCCCAAAATGTGTCAGGGACCCCTATAAGAGAAAATATGTGTACAAAAATAAAAGTTGTCACATTTGTTTTTCTTCTATTTCACAATTATAAAGTATAAAATAGGAATTAAGTGGTTAAACTGATTTGCATGCTATATTAACAAATTTGCCTGGGGATCCCCTGGAACCCCTTGAAGGACCCCTGGAGGTCCCCGGACAGACCCCACTTTGAGTAGATTGAGCACACACAAAGCAGACGTCCTGGTCCTGCTTTAATCTGAAGAGGTCACTGTACATTCTCTCTTGCATATAGCTATAGTATAGTACTATAGTTATAAAATAGAGATGTGGGGATTTCTCCTGCATTGGTTCACCCAACTAATTTGTTTGTGTTCGGTGTCACACAGGTGGTTTGACAAGTCCTTCTCAGTCGTGATATACAGGAACGGGAAGAACGGTCTGAACGCAGAACACTCGTGGGCCGATGCACCAGTCGTAGCACACCTATGGGAGGTTAGTGACCCCAATGAGCATGGGTTACTGCCGAATTTTTTAATTTTTTTGAAAATGTATGAATTTTCTTTCTTTCTGGAACAGAGTATGACGATTATGCAAAAATAATTGTGATTATCTCAAATAATTACGATTAGTCGATTATGTAAGGACATATAGAGCGTCGCAGTCCCGCCTCCTACCCTGGACCAGGAAATGAAACCCAATGCATTATTCTCATAGACATTTCTTAAAGTATTTATTTAAAGACGGTTACGCCGCGGACAAAGCCAACTCGAGTCGTGACAACTCATGACAACACAAACAATATTTTGGACCAAACAAATAATTACAAAGAAGTAAAACAACAAAAAAAGTGTTGTAACCTGCCGTTTTTTTTCTTCTTTCTAATTATTTGTTTGGTCCAAAATATTGTTTGTGTTGTCATGAGTTGTCACGACTCAAGTTGGCTTTGTCCGCGGCGTAACCGTCTTTAAATAAATACTTTAAGAAATGTCTATGAGAATAATGCATTGGGTTTAATTTCCTGGTCCAGGGTAGGAGGCGGGACTGCGACGCTCTATAGTGTTGTTGCGTCAGTGATGTGTAACGCAAAAGTACTCCGTCAGGACCCCCATGTCACTATAGGCGACACACGGATTGTGTCTTTATCCATGGTTTCTTTATTCTAGCGTTGTTGTCTTCAGTGTGGCGTGTGTAAATAACACATTTTCAAGCATTTGCTAGCTTTTCGGCAAGCGACACCATCATGCGATGGAGTATAAATTAAGCTTTTCTTTTCTCCCCAGTATGTTCTGGCCACAGACAGCTTCCGGCTTGGGTACAATGAGGAGGGCCACTGTAAAGGAGACGTGGATCCGTCTTTACTACGACCACAGAAGCTGAACTGGGACATTTCCCCAGAGGTTAGCGGTCCATCATTTAATTTAATTTTATTTTGGAACTATCAATGATCTTCTTAGAGACTACTCTATTGTTTACTTTTTAGATTAATCAAATGATCGTGTTGTTTTTTTGCATGTTTTCTTTTTTAAATACGGTATTTTTTTTATAATTGACTCATTAGATTAGTCTGATTATTCACTAACAGTCCTCCCTGATTGTTGTCAATCTACTATTAATTTAAATATAATATTAGCCCTGTTAATCTACTGATAATAATGTAGCTACTAGCCACAGATTATTGTCTCCACCAGGCCGAAGGCATGGGGAGAGAGTATGTTTTGCACTCCGTCCGTGTGTGTGTCCGTCCGTCCTTCCTTCCTTCCGTCCGTCTGTTACCAGCTAATCTCCGGCACCGTTGGCCCGATCCATGCCAAACTTTGCACACACACTCTCTGGATGCCAACGACGAACCTCTGCCCCAAATATTCCTCAATGACCTGTTATAGCGCCACCATGAGGCCGATTTAGGCAAAACACATTTCTGTAGATTACTCGTACACATTTTATCCATACATCACACAATTCGGTATACACTATCTCTATAGTCATGTGATCAACACGGATCTGCACCATTTCCCATCTTCCTTCCTGATTGGCTAAGATTCGCTTCCAAAGCTCACATGATTGGTCCGTTTCGAACAAAATACCACAAATCACAAACATAGTGTGCAATTTCCGTGAAATTATACACGCACATTTCCACTAGGCTGAGGATGACATGACACAATGTATTTTCCAAACCAGCCTCATGGTGGCGCTATAACAGGGCAATTCCTGTTTTTACCTATAACTGCATCGTTCTGTGTACAACTTTGTATGCGTACTCCCTAGAGGCATGGAAAAACATTTTCCCTGCATCCCTCCACATCTGCCGGTTATAGCGCCACCATGAGGCTGATTTCTGCAAAACACATTGTTTATATTAGTCGCACAGATTTCATCCAAATCTCATGCAAATCTGTATACATGATCTCTGTAGTCATGTGATCAAGACGAGTCTGTTTGATTTCTCAGATTCTACACTGATTGGCTAAGATTGCCTTCCAAAGTCTTCAGGAGTGGCCCGTTTTGTACAACATGTTGCACATGTCCTGCTCATCCAGAATTCTATCCTCAGAGATGCTATGAGTGATCTGACTCTGCATTTCCTCAACACAATGAAGAAGATTGTTGCAAAAAACAAACAAACATGTTATATCACTCCTAAACATTTTGCCAAACATCACACACACTCCTATCCTCCTGGTGGAGACCTTCTTCTTTTCTTAGCAATTTTTGGAGCGTATTCATCTGCTAATTTGTTCATTTGTGTGTGTGTGTGTGTGTGTGTGTGTGTGTGTGTGTGTGTGTGTGTGTGTGTGCGTGTGTGTGTGTGTGTGCGTGTGCGTGTGCGCGTGCGTGCGTGCGCGCGCCTGTGTCCATCCCAGTGTCAGGAGCAGGTCTCCCAGTCTCTGGCGGTAGCCCAGGCTCTGGCAGATGATGTGGACTTTCACGTCTTCTCTTTTCGGGACTTTGGCAAGGGCAGGATCAAGAAGTGTAGAATCAGTCCAGATGCCTTCATTCAGCTGGCTCTTCAGTTGGCTTACTTCAGGGTGAGATTGGCTCTCCGAACACACACACACACACACACACACACACACACAGTTGACCACAATAAATATTCCCATGTACAATGAAGTCTAAGTCCTTCCCGTCGGGGTTCTGTGTCTCTCGTCCCTCAGGACAGAGGGATGTTCTGTCTGACCTATGAGGCCTCCATGACCCGGCTGTTCAGGGAAGGCAGAACCGAGACCGTTCGCTCCTGCAGTAACGAGAGCTGTGCCTTTATTAGAGCGCTGGACGCAGGAGAGGTCAGTGATAAGTTCACATTCACAATCCAGTGCTTTGTACTGCAAGTATTGTATTTTTTTAAATATGTTGTATAGTGAAAGTGTGAAAGCCTCTTTAAAGAAAGCATGGTGTTTGCGATAACCACGGTGTCCAGTTTTCTAATGCAGCATTCATGCCACGGGGTCACTCCCACCTTTCTCCACTAGGGGTCAGACTTGTGCAGGCGTTTGCTCAGCACTGCCTCAGAGAAGCACCAGAACCTGTACCGCATGGCCATGACTGGAGCTGGCATCGACAGGCACCTCTTCTGTCTCTATGTGGTTTCCAAATACCTCGGCGTCGAGTCTCCCTTCTTGAAAGAGGTGTTTGGTCTATTTCTATTCATGTCAGTAAACGTTTTTTAAATACTGTACTGACAAAGCTACAACAAAGCAATGCTTTGACTGCCTGTGTGTGTGTGTGTTTCTATGTCAGGTACTGTCGGAGCCGTGGAGGCTGTCTACCAGCCAGACTCCAGTCCAGCAGGTGGAGCTGTTTGACCTGGTCAACCACCCAGAGTACATCTCCTGTGGGGGAGGCTTCGGCCCAGTAAGTGCCTCCCTCTCAACCTAACCACTAAGTTAGAAGTAGAACCCATCTAGTCTTAGAGAACTGGACTGGAGTTACAACCTGGGGTCATCAAAATGTCCGTACACATATTTATTATGACACTATGGCACATTAGGAGTCCAACTAGTATTAGTGGTTCTCAAATGTTTTATTTGCAACGTCCCCTGTAACCAAACGGACCCTTATGGGCCCATTTGGTTCCATTTGAACACTCAGAGTTACAGACCTGTTATTCAGAGCTATCTATTTATGTGTTTCTGGTAATATTATTATCCACTCATTTTGTACGTCCGTGGCAAAAACAATATGTTGACAAAAATGTCCACCACAAGCCAACATGGCGATGACCCCTGGTTACACTGTACTTGGACCACTTTTTCCGTCTACACTAAATCCCTTCGCCAAAAATAGCCGATCTACAAGCTTGTATATTGGCTATTTCTGGCTAACGTTTCCCCCAGAATATATAACGTCATGTACATAGAAATAGTTTATTTTCTACCACACCTTTCCTTCTCCAAGCTTTAAAAACAACAATGTAAAAGTAAAAAAAAATGTAGCCTTTTATAGAATATTTAGTATTATAGTATGTATGCATTTTTGTAACTGTTTTTTATATTGTTTTCCACTTCATCTTAATATGTGTTGCTCAGTAGCAAAGGTTCTGTCTCTGGGAGGTGTTTGAGTCATGGAGGTTAAGTACTGTCTGTGTCTCTGCTAGGTGGCAGACGATGGTTATGGGGTGTCTTACATCATTGTGGGAGAAAAGATGATTAACTTCCACATCTCTTGCAAGCACTCATGTCCAGACACTGTAAGTACAACCCAAAGTACTGGGTGTCACCGAGGTGTGGCATCCAGTGTCCAGTGAGCCTCTCGTCTTTTACTGAAGTTAATATTAATATTTTCATAAAAGCATTTAAAGGGTGACTTTAAGGGCCCATTTTTAACATAACATCTACGTAAAACCTTGTAGGTCTGCTATTTTTGAAAAATCGAAGAACGACTGACATAGAAACATAGCTTTTTCAGAAAACTGTCAGGATGTAGAAGACATTTTTAGAATCTGATCTCAGGTCAAAACGGGTTAAAATGCTCTAATGACAAGAGATAAGGCCCAATGTCTACTTTAGCTATGACTACGTCTACTAGTACGGTTTACTAGTTATTTACCTTGTTCTAAAAATGTATATCAACATGTCTCATATTTTTCTAAACTTTTACTCTAATCTCTGCCTTCTCTGTGTCCCCTGAAGGGTGCCCACAAGTTTTACTCTAATCTCTGCCCTCTCTGTGTCCCCTGAAGGGTGTCCACAAGTTTTACTCTAATCTCTGCCCTCTCTGTGTCCCCTGAAGGGTGCCCACAAGTTTTACTCTAATCTCTGCCCTCTCTGTGTCCCCTGAAGGGTGCCCACAAGTTTTACTCTAATCTCTGCCCTCTCTGTGTCCCCTGAAGGGTGTCCACAAGTTTTACTCTAATCTCTGCCCTCTCTGTGTCCCCTGAAGGGTGCCCACAAGTTTTACTCTAATCTCTGCCCTCTCTGTGTCCCCTGAAGGGTGCCCACAAGTTTTACTCTAATCTCTGCCCTCTCTGTGTCCCCTGAAGGGTGCCCACAAGTTTTACTCTAATCTCTGCCCTCTCTGTGTCCCCTGAAGGGTGTCCACAAGTTTTACTCTAATCTCTGCCCTCTCTGTGTCCCCTGAAGGGTGCCCACAAGTTTGGCGCTCAGATCCAAAAGGCCTTGCTGGACCTAGCACGACTAATGTCTCCAGACCCAAAGGACGGAGGCAAACAGGAAGCGTGCCGGCCCCGGGTGAAGAAAGAGCAGTAGAGTTAGAGACTTAAAGCACAAGGAGGAGGACGAGAGATGCACTGTAACTGTTGCCAAAAGGGAAAGGAAAGGCATGGTGGAATTGATTATTTTTTTAACTGAATTGTTATGAAGTGCTAAATGTCTATTAGCAGTGTGTTGTGAGATTATGTTTCAGCCAGATGGTATTCAAAGTACTGGAGGAGAAGGACCTAATGCAAGGGGCCAGTGAGGCTATTCAACGTTGAAGCGCTGGGCCCTAGTGGTAGGAGGAGGGACTACAGGCGGACCCGTGGATTCATGACCGGGAAACCCCGTGCAGCTGGGCTTTAACATTGAGCGCTCGGTTGCACTTCCGCATTTGACCACCAAAATGTGGTGGTCAAATGCGGAAGTAGACGTTCTGAGACGGTACTTCCGGCAGTCTTCCGGGTGCTTCAAAACGCCACTGAGCAACTTCCACTGACATGAATAGCTGGGGGGGGGGCGGAGCTTCGCGCCAGTTCAGTCTCTATCCTTTTATATACTCTATGACCTTATGCCAGATGAGATGTCTCCTCCAGTACTTTGAATACAGGGATACCTTCTTTTTTTTTTTAAAGAGATCTCCTTGCGTTTATCATGTTATGACATGTGAAAACATGTCTCACAACACACTGCCACAAAACCTTTGGCAGCGGTGAGAGGAGGACAAGGGTCCCCAGCATGAAGGGATGTACAGTGAAAAAAGGAGGTAGCCAGCATTGAAATTCGGTTCATATAAAATCGTATTTATTTATCTAATCTTGAAAGTATTAATATTTTTTACTTGATTCAGCATCCAATCCATTTCATTCTGGATAAAAATGTACAGTACCCCAACTGAGCATTTTGTTATCATGAATAGCACCATTCAAAAAGAAGATTGAAATGTATCAAACTTGATTTTTTAAATTCTTATTCTGGTACAGTTTTTTTATACTTTAAATAAAAGCAGTGAATAAGTATATTGTTGTTGTCGGGTGGAGACCTTTTATGTCCAAAACCGTTCCTTTTTTGAATTATTTTATAAACCTTTTAAAATGGTGAAGATGGCCGACCTACAAGCTCATACGTGTTGTGAGTTTGTAGATGTGCTATTTTCACTACTTTTGTGTGACACTCTTGTATGAAGAGTGAAGTAGGGTATTCATTTACCAAAAAAACTTAAAAAGTAGAAATATGGAGATACAAGATTTCTGCCAGACAGCAACAAATTGGCATTTAATAGTATGCCTCACTTTGCGCTGTGTCACGACTTGCCGGTCATCACAGTAATTATTTGTAAAAAAAAATCACACCCGTGTGAACTGAGTGGTGTAAGGTCTTATATAGACTGATCAGCTGTGGTCTGACGTAATGTCTGACGTAATGAAATCACACCCGTGTGAACTGGGTGACCATAGCAACAGACAGACTAACAAAGCCAGTTGTAGGAGTGGTTTACACCACTCAAAAAGCCAGTTGTAGGAGTGGTTTACACCACTCAAAAATAAGATGGGCACACGGCTCACCATACAGTGATGCCAGTGATGCCATGAGCACAGTAAAACCTACTTTATGCTCTGTCGCGTCTGAGACACATTGTGAGCTTGTACAGTAGGTCTGATATTTTCATGCAACAAAGTATGAATTTCATTTCTAGGTTGTTTGAGTCATAGGAACTCTTTGAGGTGCAGCTCAGTCTCTCATGAAAGACTTAACGGAGCAGAACAGAGCGGAAAACGATTTCCTAAAGGCCATTGATTTCCTGTTTCCACCTGTTTAAAATGGGCATTTCTACAGCGGTGACAGCAAAGAATTGGGGAATTTGGAAGTCTGCTACTTTGTACCACGCTGTAATGTTGATACTTTACTCTACTGTCTAGAGTAGCATATGATTGTACTGTGGTATATCTTTTCTGTTGAGAATGCCATGCTGTTATATACAGTACTGAAATTACTTTTCTTATTTAAATTAATCAATATCCACATAATTTTCACTGCAATGCCAATTGCCAACTCACTGGCCACTTTGTGTTTGTTATATTTAGTCAGTTATTTGAGATGATTATTATTTTCAAATTGACTATAAACTGTTTGGTGCTGTATTCAACTGTATTTCAACACTCTGTAGCAGGCTTTAAGTTTGCCAATGTTCAAAGTTTTATCAAGTTACTTCACAACTTTGTTGGGCATTGTGACATCTCTTTTGTATATTTCTGTTGGTTTTCATGTATGCTATGAAACAGACACCATAACAATGCAAGCTGATATATTTGAACAGTATATTTGCAGGTGATCAAGCTGCTTTGTGAGTTGGATCTGGAGTGCTTCAAGTGGCTTTCTATACACGGGGCCTTTTGATCTCAAAGGCCACTGCGCATGTCACCAGTGGCAGTGACACGGATGCTTGGGACATTTTTCCATTGCTTACTGAACACACAGTGACTCTTTTCTTAGTTTCCTCACTCCAGATCAACCACCGAACAGCCAAGCTTGTCTCTCTACTTAATCTATGTTCCTATATTGTCAGCCTTTTTTTTTTAAAGGAAAATTACAATAAAAGCTGAATTCACTTTTTTTATTAAAAAAAACAAAGCGTCTCAGTTGTATTTGTTTATTTTTGTTCATTTGTGTGGCGGATTAACGGCTAAGGAAGTGCATCCACATCTCTAAAATCACAGAGGAGTCGAACTATAGTTCATACCCAGGGACATGCACCCCAAAATATGTGGAGACTTCTGGGGATGTGTGAGTCACAACTCCATTCATACTTTGCAAAAAATATGAATAATTGCATGACCTATTAACAATCTATGAATTAATGTATCTAAAATATGAATGGATGTGTACTGTCTGTCAACAGACCTTTTACAGTGAGTATACAGTATATATCTGGATGAAAATATGTGCAATCTAACAACAGTCTGAGTTAATATGAGGCATCTGTCAAAGTTAGGCAATATACAGCACAGTAGCCATATGCAAGTAGGCCAGAGTCTATGCAGGACGCAGTCAGTAAAAAAGTGTACAGAAGGTCTTAATTTCTCACATGGGGTTCAAGCTTGTTTGTGGAGCCTGATGGCTACTGGCCCAAACCACTGAACAAGGTGCTTTGTGGTGTGCTGAGTGAGGCTCAACATGCACCGGCCTCATCTTCACAAGCTGCTCATCTCCCCTTCAACTGACAGTGGGTCTTCTGACAACCTTTATAGGTGGCAGTGGCACATGCAGTTAAGTTGAAGAGACGGATGTATTGAAAACTGTATTTTCACCTTATCAGCAGTGTTTGTGAAGTTCTTTTGCTTGCCTGTGTCTCTTCACTGTCACTGTTTTTGTGTCTATCTTTCTTCTCTTCCTAGTTAAGACTCTTGTGGCTGTCTGTGCTCCCAACAGAGAACCACCTGTCCCTTTGTCTCTTGTGTTAGTGGTGGTGATCCTTTCAATCATTATCATTCTGCCTGTCAACTTTATTTTGCTCCCTCAATAATCCTCTCACTATAGTTCCCAACCAATCCGTCCTTGTTTACCCATGACAGGCACGCACGCAGGCACGCACGCACGCACGCACGCAGGCGCGCACACACACACACACACACACACACACACACACACACACACACCACACACACACACCTTGGTATACCCCTATATAGCCAACAGTAACAGTATGCCTCCATTCTAGTCATTACTCTGGATTCCACCATTAGTGTCGACCAGTCCTTTTCTTCTTTCATCACTTGTGCAGGTATGTACATTATTTCTTTCTAAGGTATATTATATTCTGTGTGCTGCATGACCTCACTGCAATGTCAGTTGTTTTCCGTTGTTGTACAATCATTTATTGAAACATCACCCACCACTGAGTGAGGCATCAGACATTTGTGCTCAGCTCAGCCCTACATTATTGTACAGTCCTCCATATTATGAAGGGCCCCATTCCATACTGCAAGTCAGTGTGTGTGCCTTCAGCTCCAATGCATACGTATGGTTGAAACATGTCTTCAGCTCCAATGCATACGTATGGTTGAAACATGTTGGCATTTTAATTAATTAAGCCTGTTGTCCTCTTTTAAATTCCGGGGTGTCCGGATCTTCTGTTTTCATATATATATATATATATATATATATATATATATATATGAAAACAGAATATATATATATATATATATATATATATATGAAAACAGAAGATCCGGACACCCCGGAATATATATATATATATATATATATATATATATAAAATTATAATTATAATTATTATTATTCCCACATTTATTTCTTTTTTTCTTTTTTTCTTCCCCCCCCCCACCAATACATACATTGATAAGTTGAAGTGACTTAAGTGCTGAAGTGACCGGCAACAACTTTCAGTTGATATAAGATATATCTTTTGCACTGTATAATGAAATGTGGGTAACTGATAGGGTGTGACAGCTAAACATGAGTTATATACACACACGTTTGCTTACATGTGTAAACACACAAGTAAATTGGGTCTGTGTTTTGAGCTAAGTTGAGATGCGGAAATATGCCAATGATGTCTTATTTTATCCTTAAAAACGTATACATACTAGGCCTAGTGGCCTACGTATAGATGATGAAACGATTGCATGCCAGTTGACACATCATCATTGTGTAATCTTGTTAGGTTCATTTGCACAGGATTGGTTTGTTTGGTACATGAAACATGTCATGTCCCTTGAGTCTGTCTGTCTGTCTGTCTGTCTGTCTGTCTGTCTGTCTGTCTGTCTGTCTGTCTGTCTGTCTGTCTGTCTGTCTGTCTGTCTGTCTGTCTGTCTGTCTGTCTGTCAATTTGGTCAAACAAACCCCTTTAACAATGAAGCTGTAAGTGATGGATTCCTGCCCAAATCCCTCATCTGCCTTTTGTTTTAATAGCCCTTTGTTTGCTCAGCCTCAGATTGTCATGCTCAAGCGCTGAGGTCAAGGCTAAAAGAGGCTTCAGTTCTTGATCTACTGTGTTAATGCACTCAAACACAGTGTGTTCTGACGAGGCATCCAGTTGTCGGTGTTGAAGAGTGTTTTGGAACATTGTCTTCATTGTTGGGGTGTCTGGTGGAGAGCCTCTTTAGTTCCGTTCTCTGATTCTTATCTTCAATCGTTGCGTCCAATTGTTTGTATGCTTCTGCTGCTTTCACAAGGTCTCATCTGGAGCAAACATAACCTCTCCCATATTCCAGTGCTGAATCACATTAAATAATGATTGATGACATGATTGAATTGATAGGAGCGGTCTACACTGAGACCTCCTTGCTTCATGTTTAAATCCTAGCGAGTACATCAGACGGTAATAATTGACATGGATGGTGTTAATAGTGGCCTGCAGGCCAGCCTAATCTCTCCATCCCATGTTCTCTCTTGCTAATTGAATTTAACCATGAGGATTCCTCAACTGACACCGAGCTCTTATTCAGGGTAACTGGACACTGCTCCAGTCTGGAGTCTATGGCCAATTCTATTCCTGGCTCATTAGTAAAAAAAATAAAAACAGTCTTTCTTTTAACACTTCCCCCTTACAAGAAAACCCATGTTCAACACTATGTAGTTCTGCCCCACTATTGGAGGTACAGCTACAACTGTTCGGATATGAATCTGGGTTGCCATGTTTTTATGGGAGTCTGTTAGTATTGGAATACTATTTTTGAAATTTTCTGTTAATATTAAATTAGAGCACCGTTGGATAATGTATACAGTATACCTGTTGTACATTTGTCTAAATAATATGTATCTTCTGGTCTCTCTCTAGCCTTGGCATGTCAGAGCATGAGTGAGTTATTTGACTTACCAGTCAAAATTATTGTCTCTATTTTACAAAAACTCATAATGAATATCGTATACAATACATTATTGCCCATAATATGCCTGACATGTACTTTTGTGTCTCTCCTTTTTCAGGGAACATCAGGAGGGTAAGAAGCATCATTATTTATAGAATTCTGGTTGCTGATCTATCATTTCAAAATGTATTTGTTTACTTTGTCATGCACTCTTTGTCTTTCTGCAGAGGAAGATGATGAGCAAGGAGATGGAGGTGATAGAATTATCTTCAACTCTATAGATTTCAAAGCCATTCATTCATCATAGTTGATTTGCTTACTGTAATCTGTACCATGCAGGGAGGCTTCCTACGCTCATATTTGCATAATGTAAATATTTGAGAATTACCTAAAAACATCTAACTATAAATGCACCAAGTCTCTGCGTGTGTGTACGTCTGTAATCCAACGTAACTCGAGAATCGTTCGCACACCGACTTCAAATCCGACACACACGTTCCACCCCACCACAGGGGGTGCAGTGCCCGGTGTCGAGTCGGTCGGACCCACAGTTGTCCAGAACCGCCCCAAAAGACCTCTGCCCGGGCTCTGTACAGTGGACAGGGCCCGTTCTAACATCATTCTGACATCTGCATAGACTCCATATTTGGGCATGCCTGACAAAGAACTCCATATATGGGTATAAAAAGGACACAGACATATATCTGAGTGGGGCATTCATTTCCAACTTGCATCGTTCCAAGTAGGCCAGTGCCCAACGGGCACCGCTCTAGTTATCTCTGCTGTCCGGAGGAAACCTCATAACTCCATAATGTTCATTTTTCAGGAAATGAAAAATATACATTTTTAAGGAAATATTTTTTATAAACGATGCAATACTGCCTCATCAAATTTGGTGCTGTGTTTTAGCAGACAGTTTGAGGGTTCAATGGAGTTAAGAGGTTTTGTCCAATGCGTTTTTTACTACTTTCCATTGATTCAATATTTTCGAAACGACACACAGACGTAAAGGGTGTTCAATAGCACTGATTTACTGATTTATGGGGGGGGAATCAAAAACCTCAAAAATGGAGTTATGAGGTTTTCTCCGGACAGCAACGTTATGATAATTGTGCAACCTTGGCTTTGATGACCATTTCTTTCTAGTGTAGCTTGTACCACTTATTGATATGTCTGTCTCAGTTATAGTTTTCCTTATATTAACCTTAATGTTGTGCTTTCTAACCTTACTCCCAACTTGGCACAAAGAAGATGAGCGCCGTAGATACAGTCACAGGTATAGTGTATGAAAGAATGTTTACACGATGAAGAACATGATGATGAGTGGTGGGTGATGGATGATGGTTGGTTTAAGCTGGCCTCACACTAATTGGACTCTGAGCTAGGTGTCTATACACACCTGTTTTGCATCAAGCACACAGGATAAATCAGCCATGCAGAGCATCTGTCATGACAGGTTGTTATCATATCTTATGTGGCTTTCTCATTCCTAATTTACCCTCTGTTGTAAGATGATGCTGCATGTCAGAAATAGACAATTTTTGGCATGCAACACTGCCTTAATACAGAGGAGAACAATGTATAAATCAGACATGCAGCACGTTACTTGGCAACTAGAAATAAAGACAACTTTGATACGTCTGTTTCTGCCCTCAATGAGCTATTTACAACACATGTTGTATGCTCCTTTGCAGACCCATGGTTTCCCAGCATGCAGCACGTTACTTGGCAACTAGAAATAAAGACAACTTTGATACGTCTGTTTCTGCCCTCAATGAGCTATTTACAACACATGTTTTATGCTCCTTTGCAGACCCATGGTTTCCCAGCATTGTGCTCCTAAAATCCCTGAGGGGGACAGGGTAGATTTTGACGTATGTTTCAACCCTTACTACAGAGATTTTAAAATCAACTGGTGTATCATGATTGTTGACAACAGTTGTCCTTGATTCCTACATTCTCACACAGGACATCCACAGGAAGAGGATGGAGAAGGATCTTTCGGAGTTGCAGACTCTGATAGATGTTCACTTTGACCAGAGGAAGAAAGAGGAAGAGGAACTGATTGGACTGAAATATAGGATCGTAGGATCATTTATTTCCCTCTTTTTAACAAAATTCTATAATGCTGTCATTCTTTCTTAGCTTCTACCTAGATCAGGATGTTTTTTGTCTCACAGTCACCCAATTTGACGCTCATTAGGCCATGGACCCATTGATAGAGACCCTGATATGAAAAGATATTTTAGATTCAATTAAATTGTGCAAATGCCATGAATAGAAATTGAATCAAAGTGGTGATATTGCAAAATAGAATAGGCTAGTCATATCTACTCATGTGGCTGGGGACCCCCTGGAGGATGACTGGGGGTCCCGGACCACTGGACCACTGGCCTAGAGACCACAGGGGTGTGAGGTTACACTGGTGTTCTGACAACAACGTATGGGCTTTCTATTCTAGGAAAACCGTCGAGCGGACAGCAGCGAGTCCGGGCTGAAAAAGAACGTGACAGACAGACAAGAATTGCGGTAATTAACTTAGCAGCAAAAGCTGCATGGGTAATTAACCACATTACAAAATGCTAAAATCATCCAGTCATAACATAATTAATGAATTGAATTAAGTGTAGCCTAATTTAAAAGTGACAATATCAAATATTAACAAAATAATTTGAAAGTCCTACTTTAATATTAATTGCTTTAAATGTGTGGTGTTGTGGCACTATGCAGGTCTTACTTAAATGTATGTGGTTGTGTTGCCTGCTTGTGTGTAATTTGCATGTGCACAGCTGCCTCTAACATATGTGTGTAGCTGGCAGACAGGTCATTAGTGTGTAGTGTATATTGCTCAGAGTCATAATAAGTCTGGTTGTCTTGTGGAAAAGCTATCCTGGAGCCCGCAGCTGAAACAGTAAATGGTTGGGATGTCTGGGGTCTTTGATAATACTATGGGTTTACCGACACATTCTCTGGTAGCCTACTATATCCTGGATGGAGGGAAGCTCACATCCACTGATGTGCTGCGCTGTCCTCGTGTCCATCTGCAGCAGTTTGTGGTTGCAGTGCAGACAGTTCCCATGCCAGGCCGTGATGCATCCAGTTAGGAATGCTTTTGGCCTGTAGGATAAGGCCATAATACAAACTTTTTCAGCTGAATTAGCTGAGCGCCACCTGACCGTTGCGTTGCTTCAAGACCAGGGATAAATTCAATCAATCATGAAATAATAGATACAAACTAGATAAAGTGCCCCTCTGGGCACAGGCCTCCTTGTGATGCTATAATAGGCCAATGTGAAAAGGGTGCCATTTCTTCTTACGCCTTGGATGGCAATTGGATGATTTGAGGCATTTTGTTCCAAAAATGTGTTTTGCAAAAATCCACCTGTTGGTGGCGCTATAACAGGCCAATGTGAAAAGGGTGGGATATATTCATCAGCCTAGTAGGAAAGTCTGTGAAAGATTTCACGTAAATTGCACAATTTGAGGCTTTTTGTTCAAAACGGGCCAATCCTGCAAACTTTGAAAGCCAATGTTAGCCAATGAGGATGGAATATGAAATATCAGACAGATCCGTCTTGAACACATGACTATAGAGATAGTGTGTAACGATTTGTGGGATTTTTGTACAGAATCTGGAGGAGTAATATAAAAAAAATGTTTTTCCAAAGTCGGCCTTCTGGTGGCGCTATAACAGGTCGTTGAAAATTTGGAGCAGAGGTTCATCGTTGGCATCCAGGGAGTGTGCGTGCAAAATTTGGCACCGACCGGGTTAAGACCTTCAACTGTTGTTGGTAGGCCCCACCTACATTCAACCTGCCTGCATTTTTTTTTCATCCAGTCCCCCTTATTTATTAAGTAATAAATAATAATAATAAAACTTTATTTGTATAGCACCTTTCATGACATGACATGCAGCTCAAGTAAAGTATTTATAAGTATTATTCATTCATATAACTCATTTTTTTTCTTTAGGAGGAGCGACAGAGGAAAGAGGATGAAGAGGCAAGGAAAAGAGCAGATGATGATGCAAAGAAGAAGAAAGTGCTGTCAAACATGGGCGCTCATTTTGGAGGCTTCCTGGCTAAGGTCAGTGTTGCACTCATACAGGGGTGGTAGTCAAAGAAATATTGAAATTGTGGCCAGATTTTCATTTCTACCTACTTTGACTATATTGAACATAGGATGTCAAGACCTGAAAGATTAGTCATAAGATATTCTGGAAGGGTTGTGGACCAAGAATAAGTCTAATTGAGGACTATTGGGTCATTAATTATTATAACATATTGAAAGTTGGGTCCCAGTGAGGATCTAGTTGTAAAATTGTGACCCTGATTGTCCAATGCCAATCCAAATAGTTTAGCAACGGTTGCTATGCAGGTCAAGCTTTCTTCGCTGCTAACGTGCCTATTGGACAAGGATGGGTTGGGGAGGGACTTAGTGAAGGGCTAATTAACCTCGGCTCAGTTTGTTGAGTGATGTTGCTGGTTTCTCATTGTTCATCTCAGTTTCATTGTGTTCTGCAGGTAGAGCAGAGGAAAGGGAAGAAGCAGACAGGGAGAGAGATTAAGAGGAAAACTCTGGGAGAAAGACGCAAGCCACTGGACCTTGACAATCTGAGAGAGGATGGGCTGAGGTCAGTTAGAGAGGCCTCGACAGACCTCAGATCCCTGTTAACTCTTTTTCCAGCTGACAGATGTGGCGGAAACTGTAAATAACCTATTACACCCTACCCTGGGCTATCAGTAAACTGATCTCCATTACAGGTTTAAATTGGGCTTGACCAAATGAACTCTAGAGCGTCCCAATTCTGGGCATGTCATAATAGGCCTATCGAAAATAGGTGTTGTGATATGTTGTGGCAGCGGTGACCGAACGGTTTGCGGAGCGGTCTTGATACCGGAAGGTCGCCAGTTCGTATCCCCGGACCGGCACGTTAAAATTACCACTGCTGAAGTGCCCTTGAGCAAGGCATTGAACCACTACCATGAAATGTTCTATGAGCAGGGCCTGGCTGTAAACAAGTATCTGATGCTTAGTCCAGTTACCCTGGGTAAATATAGTAACTTTGCTTTGCTTTGCTTTGCTTTGTGAACTTGTGAACCTGTATATCAGGTATCTTTTCCGAAGGGATATAAAAAAGTATGGGACCAGGTATAGCAACGGTATAGGGTTTTAAGTGTTTAAAGGACAATAGAATACCTGTGTTGTATAGTTGTTTTTACCCAATTTCCATATTTGTACAGTAGCCTTGCTAGAGACAGCCGGGCTCAAGGAAGGAAACATCATAACTATTGTCTGGAATGCCATGGAATTTGTTGTGCACATTCATGCTCTCCAAGCGATGAGGGTGGATTTACTGTACATTTGTGCACAAGATATTTCAAAAATCTACTACCCATATTGCCATGAAACCTTCTGAGGACAATCATGCTCCCTGGAGAATAAATCTTATGGATTTTGACCCCATGGCCTTCCCCTTAATCCAAAAGGTAATTTGTTGCTGATTTTTTTTATAATGCAATTCATTTTCTTTAACTTTCATATTTGTGATGTTGGTTATATTACATAATTACAGTATGTGTTCATATTTCAGTCAATAGACAATCAACCTCTTTCACTAATAATATTTCTTTTGATTTTTTTGATTTTTTCCTCCACAATTCCAGATATCTGTTCACGAGGGGCAGTGGTCTTCTTAATAAGCTCTACTCTACCGCCTTGGGAAGAAACCTGTAGTCATGAAATGGTTGATGGTATTGCACCTAGCATAGTACATGCACCATTATATGCATCCTGTATGGTCCTGGCGGGCAGTGTATAGGTGTGTGGGTGGGGTGGGGTGGGGTTCCTTAGTCTCAGGGATGTATCAGTGTGGAGCAGTGGGCTTGTTTGTGGGCCTTACAGTAAGTTACAGGTGCCACAGGGAAGAAATGTTTCCCATGGCATCAGGGAAGAATCACCTCCTGTAGCTTTTTGGAAGTAATATAATGCCCACTGCCCACTGTAAAAACAGATGCAGATCATCTTTTCTGTCTCGGTCCCGAGAACTTTGTAAACAAGTAAAAGAAATTTAAAATCAATCCTAAAAACAACCGGGAGCCAATGTAGTGACATCTTAGTTTTAGTTAAAACTCTGGCTGCCACTGACCCTTTCGGCTGCCCGCCTGATCCACTGGACCGCAGCAGTGCATGTGCACCTGTCCTTGTCAGTAGATGCAGTCAACCAGATGATGATGGATGCGGTACCGGTGAGGATGGATTTTAATGATGGCCGGCCGTGTAGAAACGGAGCATACCTTTTTGAGGCCGGTTGAATTTCAAAATGTTGGAATTTGTTTATTAAAACTCACTTTGCACCGTGACTACAAGTTGTGCGACTGCTTTGTTCTTTTTAACTTTGGAATATCTGTCTCAAACACGTTTCAGGTCTCTGCAAGTTGTGTTTCATACCATACAAAACCAAATATCACAATATTTCTGACCAAATATCAATATTGATAGTGTGACAATAATAATAAATGTATTTTTTCTACATTTGTCAAAAAGCTTGTAGACTCCACTATTTCTGAAAGTATCAAATAAGGTTCAAATGATATAGGCTTCATGAAAAAGTAATGGATAGAATAAGCACTAAGGAGATAATGGAAGCCTATAGTTCTCTGCTGATGCTGTGTGTGTGACTGTGTATCCAAAAGGGAGCGAGCCATGGAGATGTGGGAATGGATCAACCAGCTGGAGTCTGAGAAGTTTGACCTGGCCGAGGAGATGAAGGGACAGAAGTATGAAGTGAGTACATTGATTTTTGAGTGGTGCAACCACTCCCTTATGGAGTTATGTGTGTGGGTGGGTGCCTGCCTGGCTGGGTATGAGCACGAAAACAGCATGGTTGTTTTTCACCACCTGTGTGCAACCTAACAAACACACACGCACATATTAACTGTATATATGATGATTTTGGGTGTGCCAGTACAGTACAGTACAGTGACAGTACAGTACAGTACAGTAGAGGGTACAGTAGAGGTACCGACACACGGTAACTCTGTCATTTCTCAACCGTTTCGGACGCGGGGCGGCTCGCCGGAACCGGGCCGGCACCCTGGGTGCGTTCCTGTGGGAACGCACCCCCCCCCCCCAGGAACCCCCACACGGAGTTGCACCACTCACTTCACACGGGTGTGATTTTTGGTTTCTATACAGTCAAATCTTCGTTGATCTAGCTCCGAGTTAGTTACTGTTGATATTAAAATAACTTACATTTTAAGGGCAAAGCCTGGGAGAATATAACATACAGTGACTTTTTATGCTTTCAGATCAATGTCCTCCTGAACAGAATTCAACACGCTCAAAAATTGTGAGTTGATGTCCTACATTCTCCGTTTTTAGACATAAACCATAAAAACATGAATGAATGCAAAACCACAATCATTACGCTATATTATGATGTATTGATAGACATTGCTAAGCATTGAATGTGATATTTGTTAATATATTCTGCTCCAGCTCCCACCTTTCTATCCATTTTCTCTATACAGCAAAAAAGTTCATGGAAAGGGCAAGGTTGGAGGACGCTGGAAGTGAACGCGCTTACACACACACACACACACACACACACACACACACACACACACACACACACACACACACACACACACACACACACACACACACACACACACACACACACACACACACACACACACACACACACACACACACCATCATCATCAGACCTTCAACTACTACAAGATACAACCTTTTGCCATGTGATATTCACAAAAAGTTATAACTGATATTAAAATAGAACAAACATGATTCAATGATTGTCAATTCAATGGAGAATTCATAAAATATGGGGGATTGTACAAAAGTAAAATATCATTTTTTAAATACAAACAATCAAAAAGAGTATGAAGAAACAAAACATTCATGTGCAATAATAAGAAAAACTGTTGTGTAAAGAGCTCTGAATAAATATCAGCTTTACTCTCAGACAGTTTCATTTCTACAAATAATGCTCTTTGTTATTTGACCAGCTCTGTCCCTTCACAGTGAAATCCTTTCATAGTTTATTGTGTCTTTCTTGAATGTTAGAGATGTACGATTCAATTTTTAAACTTACATATCGGAGTACCGATACGATACCAGTGTGTAATTTAAACACATCTAGAACTGATGGGGGTCCTTGAAATGAAAAGGTTTGAGAACGACTTGAGCTAGGAATAAATATTAATTCCAATAATATTTGTTCATGTGTAGCTACAAGTTAGTAAAAATCAAATGTATAAAACAGTCGTGACTCGTGCAACATCAACTGAAGCAATCCAAATATGACTGTAAATGAAATATCATCATGTGATGTGTTACGTGGTATCGGAATAGCATAGACTGGTATACTCGCCGATGCCGATACCAGCATTTTAGGCAGTACCGGCATGTATTTTTACGATACAGGTATCGGTATCGGAACAACTCTACTGTATGTTGTAAGGTACTGCTGGAGATGCTGGTGATTTGAGAGCCCACGCAGTATATTTAGAGCTGTGCCTGTGCCAGGATTCAGTCAGCGTTACTCAGTCTGCAGTGTGAAGGTTGCATGGACGTCATCACGCTCCGTCTGCTCCCTCGTTGGTGCAAATCCAGCATCTTTAGCCATGTCCACCACTCTCTCTGCAAAACCCGCCACTTGCTGTTTGGTCAGGTCCAGTAGGTAACTGAGATGTACACAGTAAAACGGGTTAGTTTATTGTACGACCTAGGCATTTTTTTAGCAGATGCTCTTATGCAGACCAACTCGCAAGTGGGAAATCAGAGTAAGCAATGTAAACATGAACCCTAATAGTCAGCAAACAGTAAATAGTCACATGAGTAGAGAGAACAATGTAGTGCCTAAAAGAAACTAGGAAGAAGGAAGATCTCTGTTTAACTCAACATGACAACATTATTGAATGGTTGACCAAAGACAACAAATGCCATAAAATGTGTCTTGTGTATTTGTCATGTAGGCCTATAACAGAAAGCTATTTGGATGTCTGTATTACAGGTGACTGAATTGTCACCATGGTAACAAGACGGTGTTACTATAAAAACCCTCACTTGGCCAGTTCCACGATAAGCACAGCTCCCGGTGCTGCAATCTGTCTCAACGTAGGGTCCAACTGGTGCACCAAGCTACAATGAAAAACACACAGGCAATGAACGCGTGGTGATGGGAATCAAAGTAATCACAGTAGTCTGCAGAGTGGAGGAGTACGAATGAATCAAAGTAATCACAGTAGTCTGCAGAGTGGAGGAGTACCAATGAAAATACTGTCCTGACACATTTACTCACATGTTTTATGCCAATGACCCCCAAATTAAGGTTAAAGTGGTAAAATAAAAACTGCTTCTCATTTTGCTGCGGATCTTCTGAAACAAACGTTACTTTGAGAACCACTAGCTGTTTACCGTATGTACAAATGATGTACTCAGACCTATAGCCCTGCAAAATGTAGCACACCTGGCGGAAATGTAGATAGTGTTGAAGAACTGGGAGTATTTCTGCTTCCCTGGCAGTTTCGAGAGCGAATCCAAAGGCAAGAACGTCACTGAGACCCCATTCAGATGCATCAGATCTGGTACAAACAAATTTGGGTCAGGTTCAATGAAGACAAATTGAACTAAGGCATTGGGTGTTACTGTTTTATGAATTTTATGCAATGTGCTTTTGGTAGTACGTATGAATGTTGGTGGTATGGTGGTGAGCCTCTGGCTGCATTAATGACTCCTTTGCCAACTCACTACCTGTGTGTGGCTGGGAAATAGTGGAGCGACTCCCTCTACAGGACAGGGAATGGAACAACACCTGCACATTTGCACAGGAGATATCCTGGGCTGTCTGTGCATTATGGAGGCAAAAACACAAGAAATTCACACTCAACACGGTTCAGTTGTATTGAAATGTAACAGCTTAGCAAACTACTGAAATAAGTGACAGCGGTGCAGACGTGCAGTTATTACATTTTACCTTGACATGTTGCCCGTTCTGCGTCTGTAATAGAGTCTTGTCATCGGTCTCAATGCCAAAGGAGAGGTAAGGACTAGACACAATGTCTCCCCAGTAGCCCCTAGCTGCCACTCTGTCACCCCTCTAACACATGCACGCGCACACACACACACACACACACACACACACACACACACACACACACACACACACACACACACACACACACACACACACACACACACACACACACACACACACACAGAGTCATTGAAGGTATGTATTTCCGTGGTATGACATCACAGCATCAGGCACTGTCTCATAATACACACATGTACGTACATTTACTTACATGACTGAATAGGCGTGTGGAGAGCAAGGTTGGATTGGCTGTTTGGTAGATTCCTTCCCTCATCTCAAATGCCAAGCCCTTTTTCCTCCACTGAATGTACTGCTGTTTGTTGATAACGCTGCACTAAACATAGATAACAAGGAGTTACCAGAGACCCCTTTGTCAACATTTTCAAAAATAGCTGATAAACTCACAAAGCATCACATTGCAATGCGTTAAGAGCTAGTATAGATTGTCTATTTTCGAATAGCCGGAAAATAAAATAGAGCCTAAGTGGGCACCCCCTGGATCGCCCCTGAGGGTCCCCAGACCATACTTTGAGAACCAGTATCATAAGACACGTGTTACATACTGTATGTATGCCCACCACTGTGTCTACATATTGCGGAGGTGGAACATTCAAATTCTAAAGATTCGACGCCAATCTTTCTACCAACATAGAAATTGGATTCAGTGGTACCCCTCTCTGATGCAGCTTCATGGTGAGGTCCCAGTCAAAGCAGCCCTGACTGGAGTCATAGCGCTTTCCCAGGTGCTTCCTGACCCGGCCATCCCAGGCCTTGGTTATGGAGACGGGGGCATCACGGCCAGAGGATGCTGATGATGGTGGAGGCTGGATCCACAGCTTGAATATCCTGACCAGCTCGTCGCGTTCCTTATACTGTGTAGAGGTGCAAATAAAATGGAATGGTGGCCTTTTACTGATATCTTTGTGTAGCAATTACGATTACGATTATCAGTGCAATTCATGGTGACAATAAATTAACTGAATGATGTGTCATCAGCCAGATCGATTTTCAAATGTTTTCAAAAGTAGCAGATCTACAAGCTCACAACGAGCAATGAGCTTATATGTTTGAAGGTTTCCGAAATCGGTGGGCCAGGAGGAAAATTGTCCCAAACATTCTGGCACAGATCAGGCTCTTTAAATGTGTAGTGTAAGCATGTTTGAAAACAACGTTTGAAAGCTTACACAAATGGAAAGCGGTGGATCACTATACACAGTACAGTATGTATTCCAGGATGTTCTATTTACCTTCAGCACAGTTGTGTCAAGACAGGGATGTGAGGCTGTTTCCTGCATGTCGCTGACAGACAGAGAGAGCTGGGATGCAACGTGCTTCAGTGTCTCCTCTGTCTGGCTGCGGATCTCACTGTTTCCAAACACCTCCAGGAAAATCTCAGTCTTCTCTGTGATTAAATCATGCCGTGTTGGCATACTGTTAGTATGATAATACTTTCACTGAGCAGTCTCTCTTGTAGACACATTGGCCCCATTATGTCTAAGTTCAGCAGTACACATTCATATTAAAATGTGTGTTATGCTTAGATTCCCACAGAGAAGGTGTGCATTCATTCTGTCGTGACTGGAATCTCTTTAATAGCTTTTTGTTTATCTGCACAGGAAGATGCTGTTATGGGCCTAGCTGTGTTTGGGGATCCCTGGAAATAAAACGTCTGGGTTTCCGAGGCTAGGGGATTGGTGCCTGAAAGTCTGATTAAGGGGTGCCTGACTGCCTGTTAATCCTGTTAACTGATTGAACTGATAGAACATGGGGAGCATCTTCGGTGGATTTCTATTCATAATGTGGTTGGTTGATTAGAAATGTAAGGGTGGAGTCTGCAGAGTATATAAAGGAAACTGCTCAGTAGGAGTACTGTAGGCTGTCATGGGGAGAGGTTGACACTTTGCCTACTCCAATAATTTAAGTTTTTTGAATTGTGGTTTCTTTGGTTGCACATTTTGCCATTTTTGTTGTCTTGGCCTGAATCAACTTAAGCCTTTTTCTGCAAGTTCACCAGGTCTGTTCCATTTAGATTTTTTTACTGACTTGGTTCCCAGGCATTCACAACCCCACTTTGTGACAATTTCATAGAGCACTTATTGATACAAAGTTACAAAGTCCTAGTCTTAATACTGAAGAAAGATCAATTCAAACAGAACAAAAAAAACAAGGCAGAACAAAGACATAGGGCTATAAAAATGGATCAGGTCAAAGGTACATGGGAGAAAAATTTACTGAATAAATGAGTCTTTAGGAGTCTCTTAAAACCGTCAACTGACTCAGCATTTTTTAACGCCAGAGGCAAGGCATTCCATAGGGTAGGAGCTACCACAGCGAATGCCTGGTCACCCTTTGTTTTCAGCTTGGATGCGGGTATTTTTAGAAGACCTTTGTTGGAGGACCTGAGAGGTCGACAATATACAGCGAGGCCAGCCCATGTAGAGCTTTAAAAGTATTTTAAAATCAATTCTGGCTTTAATAGGAAGCCAGTGTAGTGCGGCTAATACTGGAGTTATATGTACAGTATATTAATTATAGTAAGGGCCTTGACCAACTCTAGCAATAACAAGGTATTAGGAAACCAAACAATTGGGCATGACTTCTAACTGTACTTATCTTGAATAAATTACATGGTTAGTACTGTTTTTGGTTGTGTAAAGGATGAATTATAAATACCAGTGTGTAGTCACTGTAAACACAGACTGCCAGACCCTTAATTGACACTCATTTGCAATGTGGACTCACCATGAGGTCCCATGCTTTCTAGAGGCGTAAGAGCCAGATAGACGAGCAGCAATTGACGGGCAACCACCTCCATACTGTTTTCTATGACCCATATCTAGAGGGGAAACAGAAAGGTCACACACTATTGTACATCAGGCCAGTGGTTCTCAAAGTAGTGTCCGTGGATCCCCAAGGGTCCGACTCCTTGAGTGGGTTACAAGGGTCCATAGATAAATGATTGATAGTTAGGAACCAAATGGACCCTATAACTATCAGGTCTGTAACTCAGAGAGTGTACACAATGGAACCAAATGGAGCTTACCAGTCCATTTGGTTCCATTTGAGAGTCGTGGCCTAATGTATACCTCATTGTGTTCCATGAAATTAAAATGTTAAATTAAAACTGCATTAGATTAGCCAGACACCTGTCTATCGTCAGTAGATAAACAATGAGTACAATAGGCTCACATTAAGGGTATCGGTGTCCCTCAAACCGGCAATGGTCTTCAGAATGTGACGTGGGTCTGCGCTGCCAACCAGCAAGATGTTGAACTCCCCCTCCTGTCTCTCAGAACCTATATGGGGGAGAGTGAGAGAAAGAGAGTGTACTGCACCGCACCTGTATACATTTGATTGCAAAGTTGCAATGGTAGGCCTACACATAGTTCTTTAGACACATTTCATTATTCTAGTAGTCCTATTATTAATTGTCCTTTTTTTTCTCCATGCACTTCACTTGCTTTGGCAATGAATGTTTGCCATCAATGCCATGCCAATAATACATTTAGAGGGTGGCTACTGGCTGTTGCAGCTAGCACTTGACTATATATATTTAAGGATTTGTAGGCTGCTACACAGCCTATACACTGATTGATTGATTGATTGATTGAATTGTGGTCCATTGTGGCACTAAAATATCAACTTACATCTCCCACATATCATTCAGTTATTTAGAAAACGCAATCCAATCCAGCATCATTATAAAAAAGAAAGCAAATATAATTTCCTGAATAAAGATCGCATTTTAGTACGTGCACGTTAATCTCACCTGTATTCAGCATGTCTCGTGCAGGGCTAAAGCCCCACCAGGTCACACAGCCGGGGCCATCTAGAGTTTGTCCTGCGCTCATTCTGCAGACTGGGGGGAAAAAAGGGAAAAATACCCTAGCCTACGGTGAAAGTAGCTGCTGTTGATCGTGTAAAACTCCTGATTTAATTAATGCAAGTTATTGTTTTCGATGGATCTTCCAGAAACATTAAAAGACATGCCTCGTTTGTGTTGAGTGAGTGTTTTCGTTAGTTGCTCACAAATCCCTAGCCTGGAGAACAGAATAACCTCAAAGTTTGGAATGTGTTGCTAGGCAATAGCTTCCCAAAAACAAAAAGGACAACGTGCGCCCCCTGTCTGTGGGGGTCTATCATGTCTGTTCCATACAGATGTATCAAGTAAAAAGCAGTGTATTGAAGTTTTGGTTTATTATCAAGTTATTTATTGAGACCATTTGTGAAATAGTACAACAGTAATACTGTATTTACCACAATTGATTACAGCATCACAACACATGCAGGTCAAATTAAATAGTTGTCAATTGAGGAACTATCAATCCCTTCTTCCATTAATCCTTCATAATTATACATAGGAACTAGGTATGCAGATATATATATTTTCTTCTGTTATACATTTAAACGTTTTTAAACACCCAAATGTCAAAATCATATTTAGAATTTATTTATGTACACACTAGGATACAGACTATTAGGCCTACTGAAGGTGCATTCACACATGGACCAGTGGCTTTGGTCTTCACAATACAAAACATATTACAGCCGTTCTCAGGGGTACACACACGCACACACACACACACACACACACACACACACACACACACACACACACACACACACACACACGCACACGCACACACACTCCATACCAAACCTGGCCAAAGAACAGAGCAAAGGCTATGGCAACATAACATGTGAACTGAGTAAACATTAGGATGAACAAACATTAGGATGGATACATTGGAACAATGCATTTTTGTGGATATTGAAATGTCAGAGGACAGCGTCCTAGCGAGGTTTAGCCTTCAGAGCTTCGTCCACCTCCTCCATTAGAAGCAGAGTGTGCCACTGGGCTACCGGACGTCTGGGATTGGCCAGCATGTCCGACCAGTGGCGAAGGCCCACTCCCGTGGCTCCATAGCCCATGAAGGTCTTGCCGATGGGGTCGTTGCTCCCCAGCTTGTCGTAGTCGAACACTGTTATGACCACCTGCACTTTCTGAAGAAGGAATAAAACCTGATTTATACTTTGCAGGAAATAAGAACTAAGACCACTGCACACAACAATTTTTTCAATCATCTCAAAGTGATGATTGGGGTGATGAAATTAGCTGACCTGTATCTGCTCAAAGGGCACCTCGAAGCTGAAACTCTCATTAAAGTATGGATTGAGCGTGTTCTTCTTGACTGTGGTCTTCTTTTTCTTGATTTTCTTCCCATTTTGCTGCAGAACAATCTTCACAAATGGATCTGATGGAAGAGTATAGGAGATGTTTCACTGCGTTTTGGTGAAATTACACATTGGGTGACGAGGAATGAAGCACGAAACAAGGCATTCAAGGTAAGATATTGTTTACCTGATAAACCACCGACATCCATCTTCTTAAGGTTCTTTGCCTCCATGATGTTGACAGTCAGTTTGCCATGTGTGGGTACATAGCGCAGCGAGATGCAAATGTCACCCAGTAGTTCTTGCTGTAAGGGACACATTTGGATGGTAATATCACAGCTGCATTTTAGACTGTGTGATGTGTGCATGCGTGTGTGCAAAAAGTGTCATCATACCTCTTCCTTCTCACCACTCTCCAAGTCTCTCCATGTCTGCATTGGCTGACCCAAGTCCACACTGTTCATGGGGATATTAATAATCCCAATCATGTCATGTTTGGAGAAACGGTCAAAGTCAAAGACTTGCAACACCAAGGTCTTCCCTCCCAACTCTGCATATGGCAACTGGAAAGGTAAGTAGTTAAAAAAGGGAGGGGGGTATACAGTATACAGAATTCAATTATTAAATACATACATGATGTCAAAGAAAACAATGTCAATTACAATGGCAATTACGTTTTCACATAGTTTAACAAATAAAGGACATTTAGTGACTGTACAAACAGGAGATACAAATGCATAATTTTATCACTCTGCATTTGTTTCCTTGGGTGGGATGACAGTGGGAGGCAGAGAGGTACCTTGACAAGGAATGAGAGACTAAAGACGAAGGGGAGTTGAGACATGGGCCAAACCTCTGCCGAACAATCTGGAATATCGACACAAGTAGACAGAGACACAACGACAAAGGGAGACAACCAACCAAAGCCAGACGATATCAAATAAACAATGTCACACTGACAGAGAGCGTCGTACCTTGAAGATAAAGGTTTCGTTAAAAACTGGGCACAAGTTCTTGCGCTGCACCTTGGTTTCATACTTCTTCTTCTTATCTGGTAATAGGAAGACTTTGACGTAAGGATCAGAGGTACCCCCCATATCCATGGCAGCAAGGTCCTGAGCCTGGAGGATTCCTACGATGAGCTTTGAGTAGAACAAAACAAGAGAACATTTTGAGTGTAGCCAGTGAAAGACAGACGTTATTACTTCCCACAATGCATTGCATGAACAGCCAGAGGTCAGCATGCCGAATTAAGTTCAGTTCGGGTATAAATTTAAAATGTTAAAAATGTGTAAATACTTATTTTTCAATCGATTCTTGTGCGAATTCATATTTATGTTATTATAATGTGTAAGTCATGGCTCATGGAGTTCTAGGGGAATAGAGGGACATCCTAGCTTCAGGCCTACCTGGGTGTCTGTGAAATTGTAGTCCAATGAGAACTCCAGTTTACCCAGTTTCTCCTTATCCTCCTCTTCCCCGCCTTCCTTCTTCTCCTCTCCCTCTCCCTACATGATAGATCAACATCTGAGCAACACGGTTCCACATACAGTACACTTACACTATAATTGTGATAATTATCGTGCCGAAAGAAAGTTGCTATGATTATACCTGGTTTGTTGTGAGTGAAACATAGATTTTCCTCATACCTTTTCTCCACCCTCTCCTTCCCCTTCCTTCGCCTTTCTCCGGCGACCACCCTTTGTCTCTCTCACTTTTTTGACCTTCTTCTTTTTCCCAAAGCATTTCTTGAAAAAACAGAATATGCAGCACCCCACCAAGGCCAGTACCAAGGTGATAATGGCACCCACCGCCCACATGGGGACTGTGGAAAAGAAACAGTCGCTAAAGATGGGAGCATTACATGTTTGTTACAGTCGACGTGGCAAGTCTCATCATTGCATTATTCACAATTGACTACATGTGATATGAACAGAGGGAACATAAGATCTGAACTATGATTATATACTTATACAGTGGAAGAATGAAGAAGAATATCATGAAGCAACATGCCCAGCACAGCTAGTACTGTACTTACCAATAATCCTTTTTTATCCCCCCAACATCCCCCCAACATCCTAAACCAGACAGAGCAATCAAAATTATGCTATTTTTGCTTCTCTACATTAAATATTTACAAAATTTAAATAAAACATCCAGATTTCCAAGGGGATTACAATCTCTGTCTTGAGATTACTTTATTATTATTATTATTATTATTATTATTATTATTTCTACAGTATTTCTACAGTATTTCTACAGTATGCTTTACTCTTTAATCAATATCCGTGAAAATAAATTGCATTTCCAAAGCTCCAGTTCTAAGGTCTTATAAGTAAGCTGTGATATTCGAGGGACACAAACTCGGATCAGCTCAAATGACGTGAATGATTTGTGAATGCTGTGGACAAAATGTTTATTTCTGCTTTTACACCTGAACTTTGTTTGCATATATGAACGTCTCCAGCAACATTCTGCTTCACGTTCATATAATTACATAATCACACCCAGGAGCTGTCCACTATAAACAGTCTTCTGCTGTCTTCAACTAAGTAACTGCTCAAGTAGTGGGGATAAGTTGATGCTAGTTGTTGATGGAGAGGAGACATTTACTCATTCTGTTTCCTCATACAGATTTCACAGCCATAAAAAAGTGTTCTGGTAATGTTAAGCCAAATCTTATTTAAACTAGGAATGTCCCTAAGCCATCCTATACAATTGACTCTTCCTACTTGCACAAGACACCTTCATATGTGTTTCCGCCGGTTCATATTTTCTGTGGAGCTATATCAAACACAGCTATGGGAAAAGTCACTGGAACAGGAAATGGTACTGTATGCCACTTTCAAGAACCCAGGACTACAGTTATGCACAGTATATTATTGAGGGTGGTCTCTATTGCTGCACTATAGCTGCCTGTTCAGCAGGCAGGAGGGATAGCGCATCCCATCTCAATGGGTGAGCTTGTAGAGCGGTTATTTTCGCCGAATACAATTAAAAATAAATACAATTGAGCTCATGTGTTACTATTTACTTAGGCCTCCCTGGAACCCCCTCAATGACTCCTGAGGTTCCCCGGACCCCACTTTGAGAACCAGTGGCATGCACCCTTAACCCTCCCCAAGACCAACAGTAGGGCTTGGCAGTGACATGGACTATATACACATGGGGGGGAATTGACATATAACAACTGAATTGAGAAAAAAGAAGAAGCAAAGACTCACGTGGCAGTCTTTCTATCTCATTCATGAACTTGTTCTTCATGTGGTCATACTCATGGTGTGAGTGGTGCTCTGTTTGGGTGTGGACCGTGTGGTCATGGTGGTGAACAGGTTCTGGTGTTGCCTCCTTCGGCTCTGATTCTGAGTGCTCTTCTACGGCCCGCCGGGCACGCACCCCGACACTAGCCAACCTCATGACAGCTGTAAAACAGCAGAATATCTGAGTTATTTGGTGTTAATAAGTAACAGGCTGAGTGCAGTTACTCAGATTCTGTACATTAGTTATAGGCTCAATTCTTCGGTAGTGTGAAAGAAAAGTTAACTGAATTGCATAATCCGTACATGCTTATGCGTCATGTCTAGTACCATGGCTTCATACAGCACAGGACATCTCTAAGCCAGATGCTCAACATGGCTGACCTTAATCCCTCTGTTTTTGCACCCCACCCATAACCCACCATGTCTAACCTCTTCCATATCTCCCATACCCATTTGCCTCCTTTATTTCTGCATTTTCACCTTATCAGCATGTAATTGGAGTGAATGTTGTTGCTTTGACATTAATCCATATTCATTGACCCTTAAATAAAGAATGAATATGGCTTCCTCCATCCATTTACGCCACCGAAACTGAGGAGGTATTCCAGCTGTAGCAAAACTACAGTTACATCACAATAGTCCCAACATTTTTGCAAAGGAAAAATATTCAAAGAATTTGATGAAGAGTTGAATATATCAGGTTGGCATGGATTTAATAATCAAGCTCTTAGCTTACATATGATTCATGATAACTACTTTGTATGTATTTGATGTATTACCATGCTTTTTTAATTCTTTGTTCTTGCTTAATGTAAATCGCTCTGGATTAAGAGCGTCTGCTAAATGCCTAAATTGTAAATCAAATAACATTGTATTTAATATGCTGTTCTCATTTCTGGACCGTTTTACAGAAACAAACAAAACAATACCAATATCTTTTAGCTCACATTATGATGCAACTGTCTGCCGTTTATTCACAAGGCAAATACATATTTCATTCAAAATACAATATTTACCTTACCTGGTAACCTATTCCTTTAAATTCCTCTATATATTGACAAATATGTTGGAATGACTTTAATGTCAAAGTATTTTTTGGTTTCCCCCGTCTTGTTTGGAGTCCTTACACACCCATTGTCTCCTTGTTCATCAACCTGCCACCGACCATATCTCCCTCCCTGACCAAGTTAAAGCACTGGCAAATCACTAAAGCAGCGTTGGGATTTAATCCCCACCCCTACCCACCACCACCCTCCAACATGGACTCATGTCAAAATCACATCTGTTGCTTCGGCTACAAGGCAATAACTTCCTTTATTTCTACAGCTTTTATTCTTTTTTTTAAAGGACCTCAGCCTAACTGACCAGTTCAAGGATCCTCCTTGTTGAGATCCAGGAGTGACTGCTCACTCATTTAACTGATGAGGCACTGTTGTTGCGGTTGCAGTGAGATTGAAGTGCGTCCGTCTCTCCATCTCTTGCTAATCCTCTTGGCGTAGCTGTCCTGGTTGGTGTGGTCATTGTATTTACACACTGCTTTCACTGGACATTCCATCCTTTGGCTTATAGCATGTCCCTGTACTACTAAACACAGATCCTTACAGTGGTGGAAGAAGTACACACTTTATTTTTGAGTAAAAGTATCAATACCACAATGTAGAAATACTCTGTTACAAGTAAGTCTGGTATTCAGAGTTTACTTGAGTAAAGTAAAAGTATCGGCACCAAAATATAGGGCTGAATTTGTTAATGTATGTTTTTGCAATAATCAAAATAATTCAGTTAAAAATAGATAAACTAACAGAGCAAATGGAAATGAAAAACCTCCTTATAAGACAAAATACGAAAGTGGATTTTTAAATACTTTCATGGTGATCTATCAATTCCATTTTGTGCAAACTGTATGCAAGTTTTGCAAGTATTTCAAACACCCTGAACCTCACATTCCTGTTAGTAACCAAGTATGTGGTTTAGTCCTATTAAGGGATTGTCCTCTGTAATAATAAGGTGAGCAAGCAACACCAGAAGACGTGCTTTCAAATTATGCCAGTCATGTTCCATAAACAAGGACTTGATCAGATAACATGAAATATGAGCCAAGTATTTATATCATTATCCCATATGTTGTTCACACAGTATGAAAAGTCAACTTTGTACAGTTGTACATCAGTAGAAAAACTGAAACAGAAGATTAGAGCATTGGTCTTACTGCGATGCACACCGCTATGCAGGTGAAGCTTGCCCTTGTAACCTGCAATTTACTGAAAAACAGCAGACTGTAGGCTATAGTATAGTATCCAGACGACTCATGTTAAATATTAAGCACCCACTGGCCACCCAGCTATGATGACAAAGCATTTTTCTAGTCCCAAAGTCCCAGCGTTATCTATATGATGTCCTATATGTGCATACATGAGATTATAGGGTGTGTGTGTATATGTATAGAGTAGACAGTTGAGATGACCGTTTCTGTTTGGCTCATGGTGTCTTGAGTGTAGCACAACTGGTAATACAAGATTTAGATGCACACAAAAGTCAAAACAAGTCTTAATATAATCTTATTTTAATCAATTCAATTGTACTTTCTTCTGTTTGATCTGAAAATGTCAAACTCTTCAAAGAATTTCAATTGATCCAAATTCCAGTAGCACTGTAGTAACCAAAGTACGGTAGATTAACAAACTGTGATTGACTATGATGACAAAAATGATTTGAAATCATGCTGGAATGTAAAATACAAGGTGATCTGCAGATCTGTAAAGAGTCACTTGTTAATAGCTTAAAAAGGTTTAGCACCGGACTAATGAGGTCATTTTAACTGTTGAGGTATTTAATATTACTTTAGTACTTGACATACTTAGTTTATGCTACTGTGCTCAGTCAGGGGACGGACGTGATGCCTTGAAACAAAGTGGATGATTCCCGTCTTCCTATGGGTCTTACAGAGTGTGTTTGTCAAACAGGTATTCTCCCATAGCACCTTGGGACTCAGAGGAGGTGAGACGGGTCAAACTGCCGACGTAGTCTCCCAGTTTCTTGATGGTGTCATGGCTGTCGTCAAGGAATTTATCCTCGAGGAAGTCACACAACTGCCGAAAAAAAAGAAGACATGGCATACAGTTAATGTGATCCAAAACACTACAAGTGCAGTAAGTACTGTAAGCATGTACTGTAGAGCAGTGGTTCTCAAACCTTTTCATGTCAAGGACCCACAAATGAATTAATATATAGCCGTGGACCCCCATCAGAAAATAAATGTGTGACAGGGACCTCCCATCCAAAATATTCCAATGTTTTTTTTTCTTTTAAATGACAGATCTACAAGCTCTTTTTTTATGTTTTTTTTTGTGGCTTTCGTCTTTATTTTATATTTTTTATGGAGGGACAGACAGTAGGCTGACAGGAAATGGGGAGAGAGATGGGGGGGTGACATGCAGTAAAGGCCGTCGGGATCGGGAGTCGAACCCGCGGCACACTGCCAGACTGGATTACCAGCCAAGGTGCCTGGACTGCTGAGCCACGGCCCAGGCTAGATCTACAAGCTCATAATGCTTTGCATCGCAACGCGTTTTTCTGGGGACCCACCGGAACCCCGTCAAGGCCTCAGACACCACTTTGAGAACCACTGCTGTAGAGCATCTGAATGTAGTGATAAGCAGGTCCAATGAATACCACGCTTTCAAGTATGTTAATATCTAACCAGTTTATGTTCTCACAAATCGGTCACACAGGGACAACAATAAGCATTGCAACAGTTACATTATATCACATGTTATTTTCTAGGCATGTAAGTTAACGATATATTGTAAATCAATTAAAATTGATCAAACTGATTGCAATTTGAATCGTGATGCAAACAGTAGAGAAAAGTAAGAAAAGAAGAAAATACAGGATCTTTGTAAGAGAATTGATTAAAAAAAGGTTTTCAGCCATTTGCTACTGTATTGAAAAGAGAAGAGAAGAAAATTAAAAGAGAAAGAAAATACTGGATTTGTGTAAGATTCTTCGATTATTTGTCAATTTAGTCTTTAAAAAGAAATCGTGAAAAATCGTATTGTGAACGTAGTACCGTGATTGGAATTGTATTGTGAGTTCAGTGAATCATTACATGCCTATTATTTTCTAAAATAGGTGTAAAATACAATAGCTTGGACTTACATGAGCGTCACCGTGGTTACCAGCTCTGCGGTGCACCTCGAGGATAACCGTGTTAAGAGACTTCTGGTAGTCCAGAGAGAAGGACAGCGCATCCAGACCACCTCTCCAATCCTGTCTGCTTGGTTCCTACAATAAAATAAGTTGAAACTTCAATCAACACCAGAAATACATGAGACGAAAAGGTGAGAAAAAGGTCAGAAGAGATGGCCTTGAACACTTAAAACACCATATACTTGGTTGACCAGGGTCCCCCATCTGCATGTATGGCCAATTTATTCTGAATATTATAATTTGGATATTGCGTATATGAGTAATAGTCTGGAATGAAAAAAATCCATGCTCTCTTTTCTCCAGACCTGGAGATTCAAATCAAATTCAATACTTTCCATACTTGTGTGTAGGAAGCCAAACCAGGATGGATTGACACAGGGAGTCATGGCTCATGGGGGCTAACCAGGACGCTCTGAAAAATGGAGACGTGATGATGGCCGACTGACTAACCAGGATTGTATTCAGTAGAATCCGGCCACCTCTCATATTCTGATACTCCAGTAGCTTCTCTGCTTGCTCCCTCTCCTTCACCGACCGCTCCAGGAAAAAACTGGAGAAATTCGACAGGGCAACATCATCCCTGTCGAAATACATCCCCTACAGGAGAGTTGGGAGAAAATACACTGATGACAGCCAGCCTGTCGCAACAAAGCAATTTCTGTACGAATCATTTTAATTAGCTGTCCCTTGGCAGGTTGATGTTAAAAGGTTAAAAAGAAAAGGGGAAAAAAGACATTCAGAACACAATATTACAAAGCACATAGATTACATAAAAGCAAACCCATACATGTCCCAAAGGACTGCACAAATATATAAGCATTATTAAACATTGCTGACATAAATGATTTCAATGAATTGCCAAGCTTTTAAAGATTCTCTAGTCAGTTGGAAGGATGTCAAACTATCCATCTGACTTGTCCAACTATGCAATGCTCAAAATTAAAAGCACCTTTTGCAGTCACCTCTGAAATCCCTAGTAATAGTATATTTTATTTACAAAGTGTGTGGTGTAAGTACATTTAAGCCTTTTAAAAACGAATATTGCATATTACGCATAAGCACACCAGGTTTCGCAGACATTATTGGTTAAAATGTCAATGATGCTGATGGTAGGCTATCGATTTAACCAGTCTATTAACCTTTTATATAGAACTTTAGGCCAGGGATTGTAACACACTCAAATGCATTGCATCATGGTAAATGATTCTCTTATAAGAAATTGAGTTATCATACCAGAGAAAGGTAGGTGTAGGATGCAGTCAACTTGCGGTTGATGAGTTTGTTGATGTCTTCTTCACATTCGGAGTGGAAGTTTTGCTTCACCGTGGACTGCATGATTTCTAAAGAGGGAAAAAAAACAGTTCAGATGTTGAACACAAAGCATAAGGAGAGCAGCTATACCAAACAAAACGGTTCGATCCCCGTGAAACACTGCATCAGCCAGCCAGGTTATCCTATTTTAATGTTATACTACTAAATAGCAGAACATTGATAACGTGAACATTTTAGGAAGTAAGTTGACACATTTTGCGACGCCAGGGTTGAAGTGGTTATAAGCCTCATTGGTGATAAGCAACAGTGAAAGAAGAATACCGTTAAACACTGCTGTGTGTGTTCTGTGTTGTGATGTTGATGTCTGTCTGCACTCAAGTGTGATAACGACACCTTTTATGCGACACACACACTGTTTATAACAGCTTCAAGAACAGAACAGAGCGTCACTAGTTTTAGGGTGAATGGGTTCAGGGTGGGTTGTGTCTAATCACAGTACGCAAACCAATTTCCTACTCTTTACAATATCGCATTATTAGTGTGGTGATTGTTGTGTTAAAAAACAACAATGCAATGTGTATGTCCTGTCTTGGTTGTCTCTGCTAATCGAATTTAGCTTCTAGTCACTTACTTGCTTTGGTCCCAAGAAAGCAATCTGCCGTGACAGTGTTGTTGCAGGCTGGATACCTAAATGTCTGATTTGTCGTCGAACCACGATATTTGTTTTATTATTATTAAAACCAAGAAGCTGCATCAACAGTCCGACTAGCTTGCTAAGCTAGCTGGAAGTAGTAGCGAATAGCATAAAAATGCATAGGTTAGGAACCTGACGTCACAAACATAATGCGGGCCCGGTGGACTCACCGGCGGTGCATTTGCGTGTCCAAGGCAGCTACCGGTATATAAAGTTATATACCTGTATTTATAAATATATTACTTTGGACTTGTGACTTGAATATTCGTCCGTCGGAATAACTTCCGCATGGCAGTGACATCAGTGACTAGACCTTAGAGTATTATACATAGAGTATATATATAGGGTATTATATATGACTAGACCTTGTTATATAAACCAGCGTGATCTTATTATAAAGAGATATTTGACGCCATCTGCAGTATTGAAGATGTATAGCATCTTTCTGGCACTGTTTAGACTCCTGATGGAGGTGGATGAGGTGGACTGGAGAGTAGGGTTGCCACCTTTGAGATCTTGAAATAAGGGACACTCTTTACGCCTGCCACGGCCTTGCGGCACAGGCGTGTGCGGCAAGGTTGAAGCAATAAGTTGAAGCAATAGGTTGAAGCAATAGGTTGAAGCAATAAGTTGAAGCAATAGGTTGAAGCAATAAGTTGAAGCAATAGGTTGAAGCAATAGGTTGAAGCAATAGGTTGAAGCAATAAGTTGAAGCAATAGGTTGAAGCAATAGGTTGAAGCAATAAATTGAAGCAATAAGTTGAAGCAATAGGTTGAAGCAATAAGTTGAAGCAATAGGTTGAAGCAATAGGTTGAAGCAATAGGTTGAAGCAATAAGTTGAAGCAATACGTTGAAGCAATACGTTGAAGTTTCCCTTCAACTTATTGTTAATGCTATCCACAACTTTTGAAGTAGAATTTTGTTTTCCAAATGAGCATAACAACATAAAGAGTTCTGATTGTGAATCCGAGTGGTTCTTTAAATGGGCACAATATTTAATTATATTGATTTATATTTATATTAGACTTTAAAACTCAACATTATTAAACAATCAACTATAATAGTCTACTGAAATAGCAGGCTAACCTATCCCCACATCAGCAGCCAAGATGTGGGCTATTGGGCAGGTATTAGAAATACTACTGACATGTCATCTTGTAAAAACACGGATAAATAAGATGATAAATAATATAAGGTCCCATACCGAATCGATCTCAGGAGATGTTTGTCAAATGTCAAATGGATTTCGCCCTTACTGGATGTTTGGGCCATGAAGAACTGAAAATGAACTGAACATGAAGAACACGAAAAGATGAAATTACCTACCTAGGTTCCATCATGGAGTCAAATCTTTCCGGTGATAAAATGGCCACCAACGTAATAAAAAAAGTCAACCAAAGAACAAGATTCCTATACAGGATCTCCTCACTGGTCAACAAAAACACCTTGAAGACCCTAAAAGGAGCCCTCGTACAAGGTTTCCTCGACTATGCATGCACCTCCTGGACGGTACCACAGCACCTCAAAGGCCCTTAAAACAAGGTTCCAGACTTCCCAAAACAAACTGGTCAGGCTACTACTTGGCCTCACTCCCCGAACCCACCTGGCTGGAATGGCTACAGGACTCTATACTAGGAGCCCGCAGACCCCCATTAGAAAATATATGCCAGCAAAAAGAGAGGATTTTTACGCAGTGATTCTCAACCCATTTAATTTCAAGTACCAGTTTGACATGCATTAGTCTACGGACCCCCATTTAATGGCATTTCTATCTCTGGGCCCCAATTCATATTGTAAAATCAATGTTAATTTAACTCTGAGGGTCCATTTGGTTCCATTTGTACACTCTCAGAGTTACAGACCCATAAGGGTCCATTTGGTTCCAAACTATCATTTAGCTGGGGACCCCCTGGAACTCCCTCAAAGACCCCTGGGGGTCCCCGGACCCCACTTTGGGAACCACTGGTTTAGGCTACTTTAGGTACTGTGTGTGTGCCTCCTGCTAGAACAATTGTGCTGACTTTAATATTTCCTGTGTTTTGTTTTGTTCATTATTGTTAAATTCAGTGTTGACGTGTAGAGGCTATTTAGGAAAATAAGGAACAAACTGTGTTCCTTATTGGTTCAATAAGGGACGCATCATTTAATTCTCCAATAAGGGATGATTCTGTATTTTAAGGGACGGGTGGCAACCCTAGGAGAGGGTGCTGTGCTGCATACATAGGCCAGTCAGTCTAAGATTTAATTTGGCCCAAAATAAATTGCAATAGTAATCGTTCAAAAGTTTTTTATGATCCTCAGGGTCATCCAAATAACACATTAAAAATGGATGGATTTATTATTTTTTGGATCATGGTAAATTCAGGGGTTGAAAGTTGGGGTGCCATTAAAAACCTATAAGGCAAACATTTCTAATTGTAATTATGCTTTAAGTAGCATGTGACGTGTCAAACTAGGGGACGTTATTCATGATTCTGAATCCATTGCAAGCATTCGTTTTGCACGAAAAACACTCTTTGGGGTAAAACGGCCATGGCTGTCATCACAGCTGATGAGGTCATCACATTTGGGCAAGTGGCTATGGCCTAATTTAGGCCATAGCCTCAAGGAGTGTTTTTCGTGCAAAATGCTTGGAATTGATTCAGAATCATGAATATCCCCTAGTTTGACACGTCACATGCTACTTAAAGCCTAATTAAAATTAGACACCTTATAAACCTTATAGGTTTTTAATGGTACCCCAATTTTCAACCCCTGAATTTACCATGATCCAAACATTTTCAATCCATCAATTTTTAATATGTTATTTGGATGACCCTAAGGATGATTAAAAAAAACCTTGACCGATTACTTTTGCAATTTATTTTAGGTCACGCCCCTTTTTAGCGTAGATTGACTGGCCTAAAAAGCTGCAAGCAACTAAAAACCATGTTCATGACCTCCCACGTTTATGGGGTCAGTGGTGGAAGACGTTCTTCTTTTACTTAGGTAAAAGTAAAAATGTAAAAAAACACAGCTCATCTGCTGAAAAAACATAAGTAAAGGTGCTGGAGTCACAGAAGGATAATGAAAAAATGTAAGTGGATCTGTGCACAATCAATGTATTTATTTGCAAGCTTTCGGTCTATACTCTATACTGCTTGAAGAAGGTCAGTAATAGTATAAACCGAAAGCTTGAAAATAAATGCATTGATTGTGCACAAATCTGAGTGTGCGGAGCTTCCCTTTATTTTTTTCACTTAGGTAAAAGTAGCAATAGCCTACCACAATGTAGAAATACTCTGTTATAAAGGTCCTGTATACAAAAAAAACAAAAAAGTAAAAGTTTTTTTTTACTTGCTCACAAGTTGTGAGCAAGTATCTGCAATGCATTGTGACTCACAACGCATTGCATCGCGATGTGTGAACTTGTAAATCTGCTATTTCCGAATACCCTTTTTGTATTAATAATCTAAAAGTTAAAAGTCTAAATGAGGCTGTCAAATAATTTGCAGTATTCAATAACTGAGGTGTGCCGCTTGCAAACTTTAAATTATAAAATAGGAAAGTACATTTTGTATGTACCTCAAAATTGTATTTTTGTACAGTAATAGTAAATGTACTGTTACTTTCCACCATGGCCGCCTGATATGTTTGCAAGTAGTAATAAAATATTGTGATTTGTATGTCAACATGTTTGGTATGACTCCTACAGTCTGCCACTGGAAAACTCTGCCAATGGAAAGCTGTGATCACGTCCTGAAAATCTGCTTGCTCTTTGTGGATACTGATAACAGTGCACTTTGATGCAGGGAAGACTGTTGTTTAACCCCAAATAACAGTTACTCTGGCTCCTAGCCGTCATTTATAGGAGGCTAATATTCTTAGCTGCTATTTTTTAGTTTGATCAGTTTATTATTTGGTATCCTATTGTGAAGCACTTGTCTTAGCATAAATAAAGCTTTGCTTTGTATTTACTTACTAACGTACTTATTTTTTTACTTAATATTGTTCCATCCATAACCTTTACTTTGCTGTGGTGCTACTACAGGGGTACTGTTGAGTGGTTAGAAAAAACAACATAGTGGCACTGCAGTCAAATGGTTAGAGAAAGCAACATAGAATTAACATTATTTTTATTTTATTTTTTCTTCCCAGACCAGTCACTCTGGAACGTGGGCTGCTGTGGGGTAAGTAAATGAGGTATTTCTAATCTTTCAGTAACTGTTGTTGAAGTGCCCAGTGTTTGTGTCTAGGTAAATGTTCTCTCTAAAGTGGTCGCACAGGATGTAATAGCATGAAATAATCAGGATTTAATCTTAATACTTTATTTTTATTTTTGTGAAGATACCAGGTACCAAGGCCTACCACTATAATCTCTAGTCTTGAGCTTATTAACCCATTTAGGACTAAGGCCGATTCTAAAAACACCTTCTAAATCACAAAATTAAATAACAGAAGATGTGCTTATGGAATAAAATCTAAAGAAATATCTTTAAAAACTCCAAGGTAAATACAAATGTAAGTGAATGAGTGCCTAACATATGAGTATGAGTATCATATTTTATAATTCCAGTATTTCAGTTTGGTCCACATTTATTTACCTTTACTTCCTTCTACTGTTTCCTCATTAGACAAAGTTATCTTTAAAACATTTTATTGCCTTCTCTGACACATATAGTGGGTGTAATAAACAAGTTCAATGATATTAGGCTCTGCTGAAATATGTTGAGAAATGTAAACAAAAATGGTAGGCTTCTTTGAATAGCGCTCAGAATCTTAAAAGATAAGCTAGCTATTTTAATAAACAATTAAGTTTAAATGAATTTAACACTATATAGCTTAAGTAAATAATATAAAATCCCGTTCAGGACCCTGTGGAGGTGTTCGAAAATGCTTATCTTTCTTTAGTCACAAAGCTAATTACAAGCTTGCACTTTGACAGAGCAATACATTTGTTGACACAACTCTTATGATAATTTTACTGGGCTGAGATACATTTCACAAGTGGCAGGCCATCAAAGTTACTAAGGAAGTACCAGGCGGGGCAAAGGTCTCTGTGGTTTGTACTGGGCTGAAAATGAGAAGTAACAATAAATTAGGTCTCTGACAGCCATGAATGAGAATCAGAGGTGGCAACGAGGACAAGTGGAGGTTAAAAAAATTGGCACAGGTGGACTGAAGTAAATAGTGGACTAGTGTTGATTTTTTCCATCATATGACTGTTAATAGCCCGTAGAAACCTGGAATTGTTTCTTGTTGAAGTAAATAAAGGGAGGTCAGCAAGCTTATACTGTAGTAGCCTATAGCTTAATAACTACAGAATATGTAAGATGACTAAGTCTGTATCTTACAATTTTAAATTGGCTGCCTTGCTGCTGGGCCTCTGTCTAACTCACGTTTTGGTAAGTTTTATTTATCTTACATTGATTGTCATTGGATTGCATAGTTGTACTTTCATTATCAGTTACGAAACAATAGCCGAGTGTCAAATGACAATGAAGATAATGTGTGATTGTGAACACATATTTTGAAAAGGAGAGTAGAATATAATTGTTGTCTGATTGTTACAATCAGGTTGTAATCATAAGGTTTTATAGGTGAGCTATATAGGCTACTTTGAAACATGGAAATGCCTTTTTTAACGTGGTCTCCAGTAATGTGCTGTCACCAACTTCCTCATGGAAACTACAGCAGTAACATAGGAAACAACCCACTCTTAAGATAAAGGAAAATGTGCCTCAAATAATCCATTCTGTGCATACCCTAATGTAGATAGTGTGTAATTGTGTTGCTGTGTACTGCTCCATGACTTTATCTGTTAAAATAATGTGTAATGTAGTGCAATAATAGAAGATGTAATATAGCCCATAAAAGTTATTTTAACTTAAAGTATGTTGGGGTCAAGATTCAGAAGCCCTTGTTGTGTGTAGAATCTGAAGGAAAATGTCGAGTGTAGATGACTTCATTTTATCAATATATTTAATATTTTCTCACTAACATGTAATTACAGTGTAATAGTACAAAATAAAATAAAGTAAATCATACCATTAGGCTCTGACGCAAAACCTGGACTGCACTATATCCTTTACATCACAAGTTATCATACTATTATAATGATGATGTTTCTTGGCATCATCAATGTTAATACATATGTCTATTTGTTTTCATTACCGAGGCACTTTAGTGTCATTTGTTATTTCACTTTTTTCTTTGTGAAATTAGGTTGAGGTTAAGTAGGATCACACAAAGAGAAGGATTAAGGCAGACACAAAAAAGCCCCAAAAAGACTTTTAATAAGAGATAAGAGATATTTTTATTCAGAATTGTGGTTAATAGCTCATCAATACATACTGTCACTCATTCAGTGTGCATCATTCTACAAAATGATTGGAGATAGGCCTGTTAATAATAATATTATTAATAAGGATAAAGCATGGTTGGTAATTATCAGTTGGGGTAAGTCACGTGGCATGGTTTAGTATAGCTATTATTAACTGACAACAGAAAAAAGGAGAAATGACCCTGCTGTATCTGCACGAAAAGATTGCCTGTGTCAGTGTGGAACCACTGGGCCATTTTCTTTTCAAATCACATTTACACATCAATATCCCCAGTGTTCATTTAACTTTAAATATATTTTTCTTGTGTCCTAACAAACTGTATGATTCGATCTTCAGTGTGAAACCGAAGCTTATGAAAGTTCGACACTCTCACACACATCTCTGCCACATCCAGAGACAACCGCAACAAAAGCAGAACCTGGTAAGCAACCATGATATGCATCTGTGTCAATCTGTGGGTAGTGAGTGGTACATTTTCTGTTTACTTGATTTGGGAATTGTAATACAAGAATCGACTATTAAATCATTATTAAGGAACATGTTCAATTTTACAGCATGGCACTTATACCAAATTTACAATCAGAATTCTTTCCTATTTGTCATTCACCACTTGTTTTCTCTCCATTAATGATTGCCAATTTCTTTCCTATAGCTACCGAAAATGTGCATGATGTGATGGTGTTACGTGAAAATGGTACAGGTATGGAGTCTTTTGTTACAGATTGGGGACTATATACGTATCAGATTGCTTTTTATTAGTTCCCATCTTAATATGAGAAATATAAGTAAAGTTTGTTTAAAGCATTGCAATGAATTCGGCAAAAACATACAATTGAAAAAAATCACATAAACACTGACATTTATAATTCCTGCCTGTCATTTTATAATTGCATATTTTTCTTTCTTTCTTTTGCTTCAAACATCAAATTAAAATATCCTAGCCTACTGTATAACGATGACTTAAAAAAGAAAAAATCCCTTATCTCTTTGTCAGCTCCTCATAATGTAGATAGCAAACTGAGAACAACATAACTCTGAAATGGAGTACGGTGGATAACATTCTAACATACAGGATACAATACATTGAAAGTGGTTCCATTTGCACACTCTCAGTGTTACAGACCTGTAAGGGTCCTTTTGGAACCCACTCAAGGCACGCTGAGGGTCCCTGGACCCCACACCAGAAAACAGCTTTATTTAATATTAACTATATTTGCATCTAGTGTAAATTTAACTATTGGGCTGACTGTGCAGTTGATACTCTTTGTACTATAATCTAAAAATAAACATAATTTGTACAATAACAGCATGTCTTCTAATGGTGACAATTTCTCCACACCAGCTCCTGAAAATGTACATCACGTGACGGTGTTATGGCAAAATGAGACCAGTATAACTCTGCAATGGAGCAAGGTGGATAACATTCTAACATACAAGATACAATACAATGAAAGTGGTAACATCAACCCCACTGAGGAAGAAGTCAATGGATCAGCGGGACAAACAGTTGAACATGTGGTCTTAAATCTCACTAGTGGGACTACATATAACTTCACCCTCTTCACTGTGTCTGGTAATGTCAGCAGCTCTGGATTTGACTTTACAGCTGTTACAGGTAGGGGAGCATCTAATTACCATATCTTACTATGTATGTAGTTAGAACAGTGGTTCTCAGACTTTTTAATTACAAGGACCACCATAACTCTGAGCGTGTCCATTTGGTTCCATTTGCACACTCTCAGTGTTACAGACCTGTAAGGGTCCTTTTGGAACCCACTCAAGGTCCCTGGACCCCACACCAGAAAACAGCTTTATTTAATATTAACTATATTTGTATCTAGTGTCAATTTAACTATTGGGCTGACTGTGCAGTTGATACTCTTTGTACTATAATCTAAAAATAAACATAATTTGTACAATAACAGCATGTCTTCTAATGGTGACAATTTCTCCACACCAGCTCCTGAAAATGTACATCACGTGACGGTGTTATGGCAAAATGAGACCAGTATAACTCTGCAATGGAGCAAGGTGGATAACATTCTAACATACAAGATACAATACAATGAAAGTGGTAACATCAACCCCACTGAGGAAGAAGTCAATGGATCAGCGGGACAAACAGTTGAACATGTGGTCTTAAATCTCACTAGTGGGACTACATATAACTTCACCCTCTTCACTGTGTCTGGTAATGTCAGCAGCTCTGGATTTGACTTTACAGCTGTTACAGGTAGGGGAGCATCTAATTACCATATCTTACTATGTATGTAGTTAGAACAGTGGTTCTCAGACTTTTTAATTACAAGGACCACCATAACTCTGAGCGTGTCCATTTGGTTCCATTTGCACACTCTCAGTGTTACAGACCTGTAAGGGTCCTTTTGGAACCCACTCAAGGTCCCTGGACCCCACACCAGAAAACAGCTTTATTTAATATTAACTATATTTGTATCTAGTGTCAATTTAACTATTGGGCTGACTGTGCAGTTGATACTCTTTGTACTATAATCTAAAAATAAACATAATTTGTACAATAACAGCATGTCTTCTAATGGTGACAATTTCTCCACACCAGCTCCTGAAAATGTACATAACGTGACGGTGTTACGGCAAAATGAGACCAGTATAACTCTGCAATGGAGCACGGTGAAGAACATTCTAACATACAAGATACAATACAATGAAAGTGGTAACATCAACCCCACTGAGGAAGAAGTCAATGGATCAGCGGGACAAACATCATTTGATCATGTGGTCTTAAATCTCACTAACGGGACTGTTTATAACTTCATCCTCCTCACCCTGTTCAGTTATACCACCAGCACTGGATACCCCCTTAGAGCTGTAACTGGTAAGTGACTCTGGTTCCTTTACTTCTGTTATAGGCTACAAATAATTGAGACGTGTGTTTCATCGACAAGAATTGATATCTAAAGAAAAAGCATGAACCCTAGAAGACCCTAGTGTCTGTCCCACGAACATAAAAAACCCAATCTAGATTGGCTATTTTCAGCAAAGATATTTAGTATAAAAGGAGGAAACGAGGGGGTCTAATAATAATATGCCGGGGGGACTCTGTTGTAAGTAAAGTTAAGCCCTATATACTTTGTCGTATACAAACTATGTGTTGTAAGCTTGTAGTTATATTAACTTTTTTAAAGACTTTATAATGAAACGAAATATGGACACTAATGTGGTTAAAGTTTTGAAATATGAATTTGTAATCTAATCAATAAATCTGTAAGTGCAATATCCAGTGGTTGGGTTTTTTGTATGTTTCCTTACTTTCTTAGATTTAATGTAGTCCTACCGGTATGTATTTATGGGTCATAAATCATGTGACATATGACTAACCTAACTGTTTATTGTCTTATCATAATGTATTTGTATTTGTATTTTGCTGCTTATAATACAAATATCTTAATAGACTGACTAACCATCTGTTTCCATTCCAGCTCCTTGCAATGCACTGTATTTCAAAGCAGTTGACCAAAACGAGACCAGCATAACGCTGCAGTGGAGCAAAGTGAACAACATCAGTAATTATGTACTTAAGTTCAATGGAAATGAAACAGTTGTCAACGCATCAGGCGGAAGTGAAAGTGTGAAACTCCCTGTCTCGTCACTCATGATTGGAACTCTGTATAACTTCACTCTCTTGACTGTGTTTGAAGACGTCAACAGCAGTGGAGAAAACATTAGTGCAGCCACTGGTAAGATATCTTATTAAGTAGTTATATATTCCACGATTTCTAGTATCACAGTGAGTATTATTACTATTAGTAATAATTAGTTTTAAAGGTGCTGTAAGTGATATTTTATGGTTAAGATTGAAAGTAGAAAGTTAAAGCTCTATATTCTGACAGTAATTGGATCGATATACACAGACATTTTATTATATGAATTGGCCTTGAATTAAACTTTTAGTGTGTGCCTCTGACACACTTTAATGGACAGATTTTCATGTGATGAAATACTGTACACCATTTCAAAATGCACAGTATGCTGAACCTGTCCATCCATCAGGTCTAAAGTATTACTTGCTTTATTAGGGAAATTTACATGTAAGCTACTTCAGCTTATTATGGTAGGACTATTATCACTTTGTATTCTATGATTAGGGATACTATCTCTCTCTCTCTCTCTCTCTCTCTCTCTCTCTCTCTCTCTCTCTCTCTCTCTCTCTCTCTCTCTCTCTCTATATATATATATATATATATATATATATATATATATATATATATATATATATATATATATATATATATATATATATATAAAATAATTTCTAAATACAGACCTCAGACTAATGGCCATGTGTGCAATACAATATAATACTACCCTTTTCCTAATTTCCCTTTTTACTTCTATAGCTCCACGCATGGTAGATCAATTCAAAGCAGTTGGGCAAAATGAGACCAGTATCACTCTACAGTGGAGAAAAGTGAACAAGAGCGACTATGTACTTGACTTTAATGGAAGTGAGACATACCTCACTGCAGAAGATGAAAGTGAACCATTTACATACACTGTGTCACCTCTACATGCTACAAATGAATATAATTTCACTGTCGTCACTGTGCTGAACAATGTTAACAGCACTGGGCAAACCATCTCAGCAGTCACAGGTAAGTAAGATGTGGTTCTCATTTTCTTGTCAAGGAACCCAAAGCGATATGTAATTGGCCATGAACTGAACCCCTATTTGAAGACATGTTCCGTGGCCATGTACTATGAAAGTGAATTGAAAGCTTGCGATTACTTTAGTTCAGTTAATGACTTCAGACTTTCCTTATTCTCCTACCAGCTCCCTCAAATGTGCCTCGTGTCTCCACAAAACGCTTTTTGACCAATGTGACCCTGCAGTGGAATAAGGTCCATGAAAACACCACTTACATACTAGAGATTAATGGGAGCAGTATACTCATACCCAATCAGAGCTCAGTTGTGACCAGTGGTGAGCTGACATACACAGTCAAGCATCTCAAGCCTGGAACAGAATATAATTACACTCTCTACACTGTGTTCAAAGATGTCAACAGCAGTGGCTTTGAAGATGTCACAGTCACAGGTATAGTACTCATAATTATTTGTATATAATATAGGATATTGATTATGTTGCGACTAGCGTTTTGTTTAGGCGTGAAAGGATTACTCTGAATGTCTCATGTCATGTTCACAGTAGATGGTCATCAGTTCAAGTCTTATTACACGTACAAATGTTTTTATTTATTTACCACTCTTCATAGTCATAGACTGTACCGCATCACATTGGATTTCTGACAACTCATCAATCAAAGCAACGATTGAGGGTGTATTCTCATATGGAAACGCCACTAATGGATCAGGAACGCATCTGAGTCCAGGAGGTAGCAATGTGTCCTTTACTGGCTTGTACCCTGGCTCTACCTATGAGGTGGCTCTGTGGTACAAAGTGGAGGGACTTTCAGAATCATATCTACAGTGTGAACACAGCATAACCATAAGTGAGTCTAACTCTAAAATATCAAATTAATTTGTCCACATTATACGCTGTTTTAGAAGTTAGTACTGACATGAGCCTATTAAGGACAGTCGACTTGTTTTGTTCAGTTCCCCCAGATATTCAAGTACACTGTGACCAAGGGGCTGCTGCTTATGCTATTTTTCTGAGCTGGGATGTGCCGGAAGGGCGGTGGACCCAAGTGGAGGTGAATGTGACCGGAGATCATTACACTGTGGGAGAGAACAACGAGCTCACAGCAACTATTACTAGGTTACAACCTGCCAAGACCTACAAAGTGTCTGCAGTGTTTGCAGTGCAGTTCACAGAGTCTGGGATCTTGCGGAAGTTGCAGAGTAAAGTCGCGGAGACGACTTGCTCCACTTATAAAGGAGGTGCGTGACAGACAGACCTATTGCATTACATTATTTTCTGTCATCAGTTTAGACTAAAATCACACCCTCACTTTATCTTTTATAATTTCTGAAATTAGATGAATATAGTACATCAACTTAGTATTTTATGCAAATCTCAACGCAGAGCACCCCTAAACCAAGATTCATTTCTTGTAGGGGTCATAGCAGGATCTGTGATGGCCGTGCTGCTATTCTGTCTCCTGGTTTGTTTGGCTGTCTTCATTTGGCGCCGGAAACCAGATATTTTCAGGTTAATAATAGTTCATAGTTCATAGTTAATAATAATAAAAATAAAAACACCTCAAATATACTCTGAGAGAATACATAAATGGTTCATTCATATTGTTTCCTTCTCCCTCCGCAGGAAGGAATCATCATACATGGGCAGTTCCAAACGATCTAGTGTAAAATTCAAGTATGTATATGTATGCATGAGAATCAACGCTTTCAGTGTGGTGGAAAACACAAAAGCAGGGAAAGGCCTATGTAAGTCAGGGATACAAATTCACAAAAAATGATCCATCCATTGTTTTTCCAGTGATATTCCTGTGGAGAAGTTTCCGGATTACTTCTATGAAATGAGTAGGGATGAAGACAGAGCATTCAGCGAGGAATACGAGGTACTGTTCTGGACGCTGGTAATATAATACAGCCAGGTGACTCTGTTTGCTTACTGTATTTCTTCCATGTGTACATTTTGCTGTTGGGTGTACAGTTGATCTGTCTTTTGTATGTTGATTGTAGATTTAAATGCTAATTGCTAAATATATATTTCAATTATTATTTTCATGCAGAGGTTCATTCCAGTGGGAACGGAGCAGACACAGAAAACAGCAGATCTCCCAGAGAACAAGTCAAAGAATCGCTTCACCAATGTGCTGCCATGTAAGTCGGTCACATGAATGCTTGCTACATCATTCTATCAGCACTGCAGCTATATGAAGGCTTATAATGTTTTTGTCTGGTTTTAAAAGTGACTTCCTACTACTATGTAACCAAATAGTGTATTATGCCATTTGACTACACACACCCTACTTAGCCTGGTTCTTCATTTGTCCCACAATGCAATGCTGGACTTTGATTAAACCAAACTATTGGTTTCTCATTCTAGATGACTGGTCTCGGGTGAAGTTATCTACAATGCAACATGATGAGACCTCTGACTACGTCAATGCTTGTTATATGCCAGTAGGTGGTGGAACTTGACATCTGATCTGTTCGCTTAACCTTAAACTCTCTAAAAGTGCATTGTCCCATGATCTTATTTCCAGTTTATCTGTAAGAGAGCTAAATTAATGTCTATTTGTATTTACTATCGACCAGTTTGCCAGTAAGATAGGGTTTTCCATCCAGAGATGAAAGATCATAATGACCACTGTGTGAATGTGGCTAATTAGTTCAACTGCCGTTGTCAGTAAATTACCAATAATAGTATATGCTCGCATTCTAGATATTATCGTTGCTGTCGGGCAGAAACTTTATTGTAAGGGAAAATAACCAATCTACAAGCTTGCAATGCATTGTATCACATTACGTTGTCAGCTTATAGGATCTGCAATTTTCAGTGTTTATGAACATAAATGTGAGTTTTTAGAGCTTGTGACAAAATCATAAATAACTACTTCCATTGGAGCAGTTTCTTTTCCTTTTTCCTTTTCTGAAAAGTAACAGTTTACAAGATTTCTGCCCGACAGCAATAATATGTGCATATGACTTTAGATGTTTTTTGTTCTTAGGGTTATGGCAGTACCAGAAAGTACATTGATGTTTTTTGTTCTTAGGGTTATGGCAGTACCAGACAGTACATTGATGTTTTTTGTTCTTAGGGTTATGGCAGTACCAGACAGTACATTGATGTTTTTTGTTCTTAGGGTTATGGCAGTACCAGACAGTACATTGATGTGTTTTGTTCTTAGGGTTATGGCAGTACCAGACAGTACATTGATGTGTTTTGTTCTTAGGGTTATGGCAGTACCAGACAGTACATTGATGTTTGTTGTTCTTAGGGTTATGGCAGTACCAGACAGTACATTGATGTGTTTTGTTCTTAGGGTTATGGCAGTACCAGACAGTACATTGCTGCTCAGGGTCCTCTACCCTCCACAGTCAATGAATTCTGGAGGATGATATGGGAGCAAAGCGTGAAGGGCGTGGTCATGGTAACCAACTGCACTGAGGGGGGACGGGTGAGTTTTCAAGGAATGTCAGATAGTCCTATATTGTCACATTTATATCAAGAAAGTAAAGATTAAAAACTCAATAATCCATTGAAAATAATCGGTGCTCATGTTGTATTAGCTGACATGGAATGTTTTACATTTTTAAAATAATCAAGACTTTCTGGTTGGCTTTTTTTTCACCCAGTGTTGGTAGGACACTGGGTGAAAAGTAACTGAAGTTAATTTGCAATTATCTCCCCTGAACACTCGTTCAGTGGTAGAAATGTAGTCTGTCATGCAGCTGGGATTCAGATCTCAGATAGGACATACAGTAAAAGTTTATTACAAAAATAACAGCTCACTGAAATGTTGTAGGCTGGATTACCTATCTCAGTCAAGCCAAGCTGATTTTCATACATAGAAATGAATTGAATCTAATGGCTTCATTGAAAATAAAATGGAAAAACAACTATAGCTTTGGGAAATTCGCGAGTAATGTCAAGTATACCATCAGTTGTACACTACAGTCAATGGGCTAAACACAGCGGTGTGTTGTACCTTTATACGCTATATACATAGTATGCTGTGCCGAAGTTTGAAAAAAAGCATATACCGTCTGTTTCATCCATCCACGTGCCACGTATAGCCTATATGTGCGCATGTCGCACAGGGAATAATTATGGTATACCGCCTGAACAAAACTAGGCTACAGCATTGGCTAAACATGCCATACCATCGTTATGTTCCTTGGTTCGTTATAGTGTTGGTACCCAGATTTTGACTTTTAAATCAGTTTATAGCTTAGTTCATAGCTGCTTGGTCACATTTTATTCCACACATTGATGTCACTTGTTATAATATTCCTAATAATTTCAAAAACAACTTAATTATGTTACGTGGTGTGAACGCATAATTCTAAATCTGCAAATGAATATATACTAAACATGTTAATTAGATGATGAAATCATAATTTTCTGTTTGTTCACCCACCAGAAATGAACAGTGCTGAACAACAGTGTCAGCATTATGTTATATTCATATTCAATATTGTCCATCGTGCTTTTTGAATCCTACAAGTGAAGCCACAGTGGACAACTAGAAAGGTCGCAATTTTAAAAAATTGCAAAGTGTGGTTGCCGCAGTCGCTTACATAGTCCAACTCAAAAATACTTGAGTTGGACTTTTAGATCTTCCCATCTTAAGTGAATGGGGAAAATTAATTTACTAATTAATTAATATCAATTAAACTATACAACATTTCTCTTAGCAATGAGCAAGCACACCATTCCCGATGAAGTCGTCGATTTGACATATGCCTCAAGTGCGTACAGTCAAAACTGTGGGAGGAGTAGCGTTTCAAAAAAAGTCTTACTCTAGTAAAAATAAAGTGTTACAATTACAATAGTCTGGCAACCACACTAATAATAAATAAAGTGTTACAATTACAATAGTCTGGTTGCCCACACTAATGAATGAAAAGAAAAGGTAAGGGCCCATAGGCAACCACACTAATACAGTGTTACAATTACAATAGTCTGGTTGCCCTTTGGGCAACCACACTAATAATAATAATAATAATAATAAAGTGTTACAATTACAATAGTCTGGTTGCACTAACTAGCTTTGGGGATGCGTCAGAGCTGGATTCCTGAATGGGAAATTCTGGGCACAAGCCCTGCAGGGCCCAAAGAGCAGGGTGGCACTGTAGAAAATTAGGCCAATTAAGTCAGAGGCATTCACCCTGGAAATCTTAATTATAGCGGCTCTCATATAATGTTATGTATTGTTACATATACAAATAATAAAGTGGTGAAAGAACATAACCAGCTGATCAGTCAGTCTATCATATGATTCTAAAGTAAAGGGCCCCAGCACGAAAAGCTACTATAGTGTACCCACATACGGCCTGTTTTGAAACCGAATATACAAAAGATATTTTGACACTACTTTTCTTTCACTTAAAGGAGGAAACTGATGACAAAAAGATACAAAAAGAGAGAACTATGACTCATTTCGACTTCATGTTGACATATCCATGGTGCAGTAGATCATATCATGGAGATGCGGTCCGGTACGCTCTTAACCCATTTAGACCTGAAGACGTTTCTGCAAATGTCTTCTAAATCCTGACAGTTTTCTGAAAAGCCTATGTTTCTATGTCAGTCGTTCTTAAAGTTTTTCATGTCAAGGACCCCAAAAATATATGTAATTGGCCGCCGACCCCATCTGAAAATATGTTGTTCCAGGGATCCCCCATGAAGCAAAGATTGAGTTAAAAACGACTCTGACAGAATATATATTCAAAGATTTGCACCACATTTTCTCGATTTTTCAAAAATAGCAGACCTACAAGCTCGTAGCGCGGCACTCAGTGCCGCGCTATGAGCTTGTAGATCTGCTATTTTTCAATAGCTAAAGTATAACATACAATTTGATAGCATACAGTAGATCACCCAGGTTTTATGGTTTTTCAATCCCCACACGTGTATGTATAAGTGTTGCAACACTTAAAATGCAGAATATGAAATTTTAACGGTAATATCGTATATCGTATCGATATCGCAATATTTGGCATAAATACAGAGATATGAAATTTTGTCCCATAGAGTAGACAGAGTTACGACAACTCCGTTCACTTCATGGGGCCAGTCCTCTTCTACATAGACTTCTATTGGCGAATAGGGACACCGGAAGTTTACAGAATCTATTGTAGTCGATAGGGCTCGCGCGAGTACATGAACCACGTGACCGGGCTGTTTTCTGCCCCCTCAATGTCGCAACTCTGTCTATACTCTATGGCTCTGTTGTAATCCAAACGTACATGCGTGTGGGGATAGGGTGGCCTGGCTGGGTGTATGACTTGACTACCGCGGCCTGAATGATTCAGCCCTGCAGCCCTGGTGTGAGATATGATCTGGACAACAGATGTCAATATGAAGTTGAGGATAACATTGACCACTTCTGTGTCTTAGTCATACTTCTCTCTCCTTTCTTTCGTAATCTTTTTTTGTCAGACGGACAGCTTGGTCATATACTTCTCTCTTTGTTGACGTTTTGTTAACTCATCCTCCTGCCGTTAACCCAGTGGTGGAAAGTAACTTTACTTTAAGTACATTTACTCAAATACTGTACTTAAGTACAATTTTGAGGTATTTGTACTTTACTGTACTTTACTTGGACTGTATTCCATTTGAAAATAGCTGCTCTACAAGCTCACAATGCGTCGCGATGCGATGCATTGTGTGCGACCTCTCTTTTCTATTCAAATATGAATATAAACTGAAAAAGTGCAAAGTGTGGTTGCCGCAGTCGCTTACATAGGCCCCTCCCACTAATAGGAAAAAATACTTGAATGTGAGAAAATGCGAAAATCGCATTTTCCCATTCATGTCAATGGGGAAATTTAATTCACTAATAAATTAATATCAATTAAACTATACAACATTTCTCTTCAAAAAATACAAGCACATCCTTCCCGATGAAGCCGGTCAATTTGAGATATGGCTCAAGTGCGTGCTGCCAAAACTGTGGGAGGAGTAGTGTATCAAAAAAAAGGTTACTCTAGTGGAATAAAGAAAGTGTTACAATTGCAATAGTCTGGTTGCCCTTTGGGCAACCACACTAATAAAGTTTCTATTTTATTCTGTTTCCAACATTTCCATCTCCCAGGTCAAATGTGATCAGTACTGGCCACTGGATTCCACTCCTTGCCGATACGGAGACTTAATTGTCACCATCAATTCTGAGCACAGGGGAACCAACTGGACAATCAGAGAATTTGGAGTGAAACATGTAAGAGACATCTCAAACACTATTGAGCAGATGGTGACATTATGACACAAAAATATGCTATTGTTACAGACAGAATGAATGAAAGTTGCAAACATCTACTGTCATAGTCAAAATGTTTGGATTTGTTTCAACACTTTATTCTGCTGGTATCGGATACTGCCGTTATTGCTGTGGTAGCATTAAACAGGAACTTGTGAATGTGTGTGTGGGATTCTTCATCACAGATGGAAACCTCAGAGGAACGCACAGTGAAACAATTCCACTTCACAGCCTGGCCAGACCATGGAGTCCCAGAGGGAACAGAAGCTCTAATCCAGTTCAGGGGGCTGGTCAGGCAGCACATAGAGAGCGAGGGGGCCAGGGCACCAACCGTGGTTCACTGCAGGTACACTACATTGACTACAACACTGATATTCCTGTTGAGGGCATAGCCATCATTTTCCAAGAAGACCAGGACAAGGAGCCTATATGTATAACAATCTGTGTGAAGTGAGTGGTGCAATGAGTGAGTGAGTGAATTTTAAATGCTGGAAATGCAAATGTGAAACAGTACCAATGTATAATTTGGCATTCTCGTAATGCTAAATATGTTATACATTTTCAGTCCAGCCCACCCCAATATTCGCAAAATCTAGTAAATAATCTTGTGTCATGTCAGGAGTGGAAGAAGTCCACCCTGGTAAACTGCTCCAAGCTCTGGCTAAACAAATACAAATCATTCTGTCTCTCTGTCAGTGCTGGAGTGGGGAGGACCGGTACCATTATTGCCCTGGATGTGCTACTCCAGCAGCTAGAGCAGGAGGGGAAAGTGGGTGTAGCTTCCTTTGTTCACAAGATGAGACTGAGTCGGCCACTCATGGTGCAGACAGAGGTAAGACTTTAACCACTAAAGACCCTTGCTTAGTAAAACCTTGAAAATGACAGAACACGCTTACCGTCGCCGAAAAGTGTCTGTGCCCCAAGATTGTGTTAATAGTTGTCTCGATAGTTATAGATCACCAATTTTAACATGCTCAGGGACTATAAATGCAAATTAGCTTTTTTGCAATTCTCTCTGGCTCATTTACATTGCTGTGTGAAATGTTGATTTTGCACAATCCCTGTTAAAAAAGGACGCTGGAGTTCAAGTGGTTAACAGAGCTGTGCGAAATGACTTAATCACAATTATTTCAAACTTTTCCCTCTATTACGATTAATTAATTATTTAATTGAAAATAGCAGATATACAAGTTAACAGTGCATCGCACTGTGGCCTTGTGAGCTTGTAGATCAGCTATTTTGACTTTGTACACCACCATTGTATGACATATAAAACTAGTTTAAATGGTCAATCATGATTTGTCAATTCATCCATATAAGAAATAAAATATATACACCTGCTTTTCAATTCTTAATCTACAAGCAATATTAAGTTATTGGTTCTAAATATATATTCACATATACCATGAGCTATGTATACACTTGATGCCCAGGTGAAGCTTATACAAGATTTCTAGTAACTCGGGTCTATTCTTCCTTTCAGTCTCAGTATACATTCCTGCACCAATGCATCTTGAATTTCCTGGAGTCAAAGTCAACACCTGAAGAACCCCTATATGAGAACGCAGAGATGATATATGAAAATGCAACAGCACTTAAAGAGTTTCATCAATCGACCAAGACAAATGTTTGATCATTAAGTAATAAACTCTACATTCAGATATGGTACCACTGTATCAAGTTAACTATAATGTAATTCACATCTGTATAAACTATTGTTACTATTGCTTTTGTAAGTATCATTCTAATATAATTTGAATTTTAAGTATTCTATAATATTTTGTGAGCGTATACTCAGGGAAATCATGGCACTTTTTTTTAGGGGGGGGGGGGGGGGGACTATTGCCTTTTTCCTTTATTTACAATAAAATGTAAATTACATGAGAATAAATAATTGTATGAAAAAACAAAAAACATTTTTGGACAAACTTTTCCCCCCACAAAACCTGCAAAGGAGATGAAACATTCCATCTCTTGATACATTTCAGTTTAGCATACCTCTGTGGCCTACTGGCAGTGAGTGTTCATACAAAGGTTAGTGCTGATCTGTCCAGCACTTTGCAAGATTATCTCCGTGCACACACCGGCACACCATGGCAGGACCAATGCCATTGGTTCCCAAGGCTATTTACACACAAACCCTCTGACAGCTAGCCTCCTGCAAAGCCACACCATAAAAACCTACACAGTGGAAAAACGGCTCTCTGTATCTCTGATACATGATCAATGAACTTGATGGCTTCTATTCCAAAGCCTCAGTGTTGATGGCCACTCTGAAACAACCTTTGAGGGTGCATACGGCATAGACTGATTGTGTTTTAAAATCCCGAGTTCAGTACTGTAGTTGATGAACTGCCTGAAGACTAAATAGTCCCAATATTTCGCTACAATTTACAAACCTAGGCACCGGAAGTTCAACTCCCAAGAAAATTCAGAGAATACAAGGTATAAATTGTATATATATATATATATATATATATATATATATATATATATATATATATGTATGTACATATATTTATATGTATAAATGTATGTGCAGAGCAACTGAGTCAGAAAATGACATCATTACTGCTGTGACTAACCCTGTATACAGCTTGTATAGATTCTCTTCCAAATTGTGGAAGCACTGGCAGGCTTGTCTGCATGCTAGACATTGAAAAACTGTATTTTATTTTTTTGTACTGTACTTGTGTGATTTCTGATGTGTACTGTTTTCTATGTATTTTACTCTTCTGTGATATGGATCTCCCTGGGTCTGAAATAAAGCATTGATTGATATAAGTATTGTTTGGTCTACATAATATTAAAATACTTTACACAGTATTCTATAGACTTAAGACTATAACATAGTGAGCCTGAGCCATCCAGGTTAGCTATGTTGCTGATGTCAAGTCAGTATGCATGCAGCCTTGGAATCCTGTTACTAAAGTTCATTCATTCAATAACCCAGTAATTTACCGAAATCCAGTTCAATGACCCTTTTGAGACAACCTCAGTTTCGTCGGTCCGAAGGCGGGGCAGGAACAGAGAACTTCTTAGCAATATTGTGCAAGACACAACATGCCTTGATGACCAAAACCTTTTTGTCCAAAGCACTTTCTTTGGCAAAGCCCAGCTTCAAAAGGCACCCAAAACGCCTCTTCAAGGAATACAGAGTCTTCTGCATGACACTGTGAAGTTTGGCATGAGCAACGTTGAAGGACTTGTCATCTTCATTTAAGGGTTGTACAACAGGAGGCAGGACGTGTTTACTCAAGGCATAGTCCTTCCCAGCTTTAAAAGATAAAGAGGAAGGAGTTAATAATACTCTGTGGAAAGCAAAGCAGGGTTATTGAATCAGACAGTTTAGTGCTGTGGATAATGTTAACTATTCTTTGCACTTGACATAACAAAGCAATAAAAATGAATGTTGTATTTCTGCGTTATGCAACTAGACAACCTCCATCCTAAATCATGCGAGCTCAGTTCTGTCCAATGAGCAAAGTAAAATTGTTTGTGTGGCTTTGACTAGGGCTGGACTGGACTAGGCCTATCTCACACTACAGTGAGGATAGCCGCAATTTACAACACTAGATTTTTTTAATAATGGGGTGAATCTAGAGTTGCAATACCCTCCATTGACAGCTCATTGATCCAAATCGAATTTTCAATCTGCAAAGCGGTTGTTACATAAAAATCCACCGTAGACATGTTATGAGCTACTTTCTGGAGTTTCTGCTAATAAATTCAGTGGTGTGATATTTTTGAGCGATGGGCACAACATGTCTCCAACATGTAGCTTTGTGTGTCTGTCTGTCTCTATGTTTAGAGTACCAACAGGTGAGAAAGTGGCGTTGTTGAGCTTCACACTGTGCACAGGTTCATGATGGGAAGCTGAGTTTTTAGTGTAACACCAGTCTTTTTCAGCATGAGTGTCTCTGTGTTTGTCTGTACAGGAGTTCAGTACAGTAAGACGCCTGAGGGCGAGTGCATGCATCTGCCTGGGTGACAGCAGACTGCTGGGCGAACGCTGGCACTTTGGAATGGGGGGTCAGATCAACATATCTGCCTGGGTGACAGCAGACTGCTGGGCGAGCGCTGGCGCTTTGGAATGGGGGGGGGGGGTCAGCTCCATATATGGAGATCTAAGGGTTTGAGGTCAGATGTAGAGTTGCTGGCCAATATCATCAGGGATCTCCATCCCTGATGTCACGTGATCCATCCCTGATGTCACATGCTCTCTCACCCCGAGGGGTCAACCAACACACACACTGACGGGAAATGCACGATTGCATAGCAATTCCATTACAGTATAGTTCCACCGCTCACTTCACAGGTGTGATTCTTTTTGTGTTGGGATTTGGACGCACTCGTTTTTATTAACGGCTCGTGCTGCTGCCTTCTGCATTATGTGCAAATCAAATCAGGTGGTATGCAAGTCAAGGCCTAGCCCGTCTCCGGACCCCCCGGGTTGAGCTCCTTTGGACCCCTACCCCGTAGGGTCCGGTATCTCCGGCTTCAAGCGACATGGGATGCAATCTGACTTTCCCTGATTTACCCCTGTGCTGCGCTGTCGGTGTGACGCTGACATATTCCAAAAGCAGCATATGAACGCTATAGGAGACAACGAACCCTCTCACCCCCCCCACGAACGGCTCAGAAGCCGTTAAGTATTTTTAATGTTTGTACGACCGTTTTGGCAGCTCTGAAATTCTTCCTTATTGACATCCCATTGTCCTGCCTCCAGCGCCGGAACTGGCTATCTGCGCGTTGGCGCTGGAGGCGGGACAATGGGATGTCAATAAGGAAGTCAAGAGAGAATTTCAGAGCTGCCAAAACGGTCGTACAAACATTAAAAATACTTAACGGCTTCTGAGCCGTTCGCGGGGGGTGAGAGGGTTCGTTGTCTCCTATAGCGTTCATATGCTGCTTTTGGAATATGTCAGCGTCACACCGACAGCGCAGCACAGGGGTAAATCAGGGAAAGTCAGATTGCATCCCATGTCGCTTGAAGCCGGAGATACCGGACCCTACGGGGTAGGGGTCCAAAGGAGCTCAACCCGGGGGGTCCGGAGACGGGCTAGTCAAGGCCGTTCAGTCAGTGACTACAAGCTCTTTCAAACTCCAACACTTCACCTGCACAGAATTTCTTCACAGAAAGTAGCTCATGAAAACAAACACTTTGCAGATTGCCCTACAGCTGCAATGTTGGAAAGCTGTGATGTAGCCTATCATGTGCGTGTTAATTTACCAATAACCCGGTATAAATCTCCATCCACGTCTCCCTCCAATTCAATTTTCCTAAGAGATGAATCCCAGATGTCTTGTGGTGGGGTACTTCCCGCACGGCAGTTCTCTTCCACGCTCAGTAGGTTTCCATCGCAGTCGCATATCATTTGGATTGCGACTGTTGAGTGACCGAAGTTGTTCTGAAAAACTTGCAGGGCTGCCGTGTCCGATGTTTTGACCTTGAATTGCGCACACTCCAGGACGCCCAGCACCTTCGGTATCCCACAGAATCGCTCCATTTCGGACGCAACGTTGGCTCGGTCTTCGCCACCGAAAGGGAACGCGATAAAGTGATCGGCCATCCCCGAAATGACTTCAGACACGATGCGGATGACATCGGCGCAATCGACCCGTTTCGTGCCGGTTTTTTCTTGAATTGCGAGCGACAAAACGCCATGTGCGTAGTAGTTGAGCGTGATCATGATCATGCCGTCCGCGGACACCCCGGGTTTGGTCATTTGGATCTCCCGCTGCGTGCGGCCACGAATGTTGTCAGCGATGAACGAGATGCAGGCTCTGTTGAGGTGAAACGTCTGGAATAAAGCCTCGTCGTCGAAGTCATCGAAGCTGACCTCCGATGTCGAGTCACCATCATCCACAACACCGCTGCTCTCCATTAGTTCATTCTGAACCATCAGCCAAATGGTGGGATTAAAAAAGGCCATTGTTCTGTTGTTGTTCCGTCTATCGTAAAAAAGTAGTGAGGAAAGAGGAAGACACCGGAAGTACATGTGTTCAACGGAAGTGATTGCCACGAAAATAACTAATCTACAAGCCGACCAGCTGAGCTTTGTTAGCTTGTAGATCAGTTATTTGTTGGCGACACCGCTGTACGGCGGGCGGATGCACTTCTACTCTGTTAAATTTAGCAGCTTTAATTTAAGTTTTGATTGATTGGAATGTTTTTTTTACGATTGGTACAGGCAAGGATTAAATGTGATATATAACTAAATAACGCTTCTTTTGTTACATGTTTTCAAAAGTAGCCACATTTGTTGAGCCTATGCCTATCATGTATTGTGTAAATATAATCAAGTCCAACCAAGGTGTATTGATTTTTTTTATTTTTTTTTTTACATTTCCCATCATTGCCATAATCACTATTTGGTTGAATGACAGACCAATTTAATCAGATTAAATAATATAAGCATACAGCATAGAACCAACCATATACTTTATTCATTCATTGGATGCACACTCTGGTATAGCCTGGTTTGTGATATTAGTCTGGCTTATTAGCCAGGCTAACTCTGGTACACACAGTCATGAAGCCTACATTTGTCTGATTTAGGCCTACTGGCGAACATCTTTTATAAGACAAATGTCATTCAACTTTTTCAGCTGGAAATAATGTAACCCATGAGCAATTCAACAAATTCAACTTTGATTTCCTTTTTTATAGTGGTCCTTCAAAAAGCACTTGTGATAAAGATAACATGTAATGGAGGCAAAAATAATTTACAAGAGCAATAAACGTTATTGTCAAAGGACATCAGTGCACTGAAACAGTAAACTTCATGGAGAATTTCATGATTATAAATAACTAGGCTATAAATAAATAAAACACAAATAGAACTATATCTGTGATAGCTCAATATTAGCCGACCAATACATTGGTCAGCTAAGTTATGACTTTGGTAGTCTTGCGTTACCAGACTGTTGCCTCTTGCAATTTCCGAATAGTTGTCTGGCTACACGAGACTATAACTTTGGAGACAAGTAAAACATTTTGTTGACTTCACTGATGTCAACATCCTTTAGCCTGGGTATCCCCCCTTTCTGGCAGTCATCCATCCTCTGTGCTTTGGCATAGGTATCTGTCATGATCCAGAGACAAATACAAGAGTTTAGGCTGGGAGGGAAATATTAGAACGCAAGAAACTCCTGCCCACAATCTTGTTCTATTTTTAACCTCATGTACACAACTGCTACTATAATTATGCCATATGTATGTCTCAGAACATTTGATTGCTTGACTGTTTGTTTGCTTGCTGTTCCTTATAATCGCCATTCCTTTCCTCCTCCCACTACCTGAAAAAATGCAAATGCCTGTACTAAAAAAACCCGATATGAAATATGATGACAATAATGCTCATTATGATTCACAGGCATAACTAACCTGTGATGTTGTCCACTGAGTCGAGTGGAGCAGTATTGCACATGTTGATCCCAAACAACAGCACCACAGCCACGGTTAATGCAACCAGCAAGTAGATTGGAACAGCAAGGGCCCAGTATCTACACAACATGCAAATCAAGATGTATCACCATAACCCATTAAAGACTTGAGGCTGATTCTACAAATTCTTCTGAATCAGTAGTTCTCACACTTTCAAGATTCTTCAAAAAAGTTCAAAAATATTCAATGAAAATTCTAAAATTACATAGATGCTTTCTCAGTTTTAATGGTTACTGAAAATGGAACACATGGATTAAGATCTCTTTTTCAAGTGGGAACTAGCCAAGAGGCAGAAATAAAATTACACTTCAATGCGGCATCGTAGATGACAAATTACAGAACAGACCATGAATTTGATACACCTCAAAGTACCTATAACATATAATACAAAAGATGTCCACGTAGTTCCTATTAAATACAAAATAAAGCTGAATCATAAACATACAAATAAATCACATTGCAGCATGTGATGAGGCACTTTCCATATAGTAATACAATATTTTATCAATTTGTTTTAAAGCGAAGTCACATACCGGTATTTCCCAATTCCCATAGCCATACTTACTTTTGAGGCCAGTATGTAAGCCCTACTGAATGAAGCCACTCATCTGGAATGTACGCCCATAGACAATACACAACTGCAGAGTAAGAGTGACATGTTTATTAATTTATATATATTGAATGTAACTGAACATAGGTGTGGCTGATCTATTGTAAATAATGAAAGTTCACAAGAACACAGATGGATTAAAGCAAGCTACAACATATTTGTCAGTACCTTTTATAGAAAAATACATGACTGACTTACAGAAACCAAACTGGGAACCAAGATACAGAACAAAGCCATAGATGGCCCTCTCGGGTAGGGGAGAGGGAGAATTCGCCACCATCATCTGAAACAACAATAAAGACTGAATAACACAATTTTAATACTTCCAAGTCAGCCAGGATACCACCCATGGGCCATGACCAACATTTGCATTTTAAAACAAAATGTCAGACACCAGAGGGACAAAAACAAAGAAAAGCTCTCATTTGGCCCTTGCCAAACAGCTACTCACCCTCAACTCTTCTCAATATATTCCAAGATATTTATCCAAGATCCAAGTTAATAGATATATAGCTAGCTTTACTAAACGGTTTACATTTCTGAAAAACGACCAACCAAGGATCTAACCAGAGTTTAAAATAAGGAAATAACATCTATGTCAAAGACCCTCCCACTGGTCCAATGCGATATTATGCTCGTAATGCAACGTACGTTGGTCACAATGGCAGTTCCATATTATGCTAATAAATACGGTTGCCTATTTATGTCTACTATGTATATAGGATGTATATAAAATAAGTAATTCAATAATTTTAAACATGGGTAATTGTTGACTTGCTGTGTACGTGAGAATAAATACTAGTATTTGTTATCGCATGTTACTACAAATGATTCCGACGAGCACGTCTTGATGTAACACACACCACGGAAGTACACAACACAGCATGGCACGCTTGTTTCAGCACTCAGCAGCAAGTAAGTAAGTAGACTAATAGAGTACTACAGTAACTTCGACAACATGTTGGGAAAAAATAACTCAGTTATTGTTATCGGAATTGAGTAGATTTTAGAGTCTAAGAAAAATAAAGTGTGACAGAACTGAGTGACTAGTTTTGCGTGGCTTGAAACGTGGAGGTAGCTATAGTTACAAGTTAGCAAGTCTGCATGCAAGCGGTGTGCAACGTTACTCTAGAACCAAAAAGATACAAAAACAAACCTCAGAGACGATCATGTCAAATGTAAAGCCAAACAAATCAGCCTCTGCTGCCACAGCTAAAGCAGGGCAATCTGGAAAGAAAGGCAACGCCAAGGAGAGAAAGCGATCCTGGATGCAAAATAAACACTACGCTAAAAAGAATAAGCCACCCCCCAAGGACCCAGGGAAGCCTAACATACCTCCCAAGGATGCCCAGGAGTTCTCTGCCAACTGGAAGCAGTTGTTAGGGGTAAGGGTTTGGACAGCTGTCATATTTTAATCTTTGGTTGTTTCACCACCATAACAGTATTATTTCAATCATTTACTGTACTTGTTCTGAATGTTATTTCCTATTTCCTGCAGCTGCTTAAGGACAATCCACCAGAGAAGAAGGAGCCCATGAAGCAGAGTCCTGCTTTAAAAACAGCAGGGCCACTGACAAACCCCCCAAAAGATACCTCTAAGAACCACACCACTCACACACAATCAAAGACTATAAAAACAGGGGAAAATGCATCTATTCCTAACAAACTCGTGCCAGAGGACTCACAAGTGAATGTCAATGGTCCAGCTGCCTCAAATCAACCGCAATCTAAAGCCATCAAAAGGAAACAGGAGGGTGGAAAAACATTTTCGGATCACACAACCAAGAAAAAGAAAGTTGCACCGGAAGAGAAGAAGCCCACAGAGTAAGTATACAGCTCTAAATTCATATATTTTGCTATAAAGCTGCAATAACATGTCACATTTCATGAACCCCAACATCCCTGACCGGCATCTCAAAAGATGTGAGCCAAAATTTATGTATGAACATTCAGCAAAAATAGCAGATCTACAAGCTCACAATAATAAATAATATGGCAAAACTAACTGCTACAACTTGTCCTGCATCATTCTTGGAAAGCAGTTATTTTCAACGAAATAACTTTTTTATTACCGTGCAGCACAATATAAATGAACTGTTGAGCTAACTGTGAAGCTAAGAAACATTTCCGGCAGCTTCTGTCACTGACGCACTCTTTTCCGCTGTGCCGTAGAGCGGACCTTTGGTTTGACGACGTTGACCCTGATGACGTCGAGGAGGCGTTTGGAGCAGAGGCGGCAGACATTATGAGGAAGAAGAAAGGCATTCAGAAGTCCTCCTCCAAGGACACAGAAAGTGCCCTGGTCAAAGAAAGAGCATTCGAGGGGTGAGTTACAGCACACTGTCAGCTACATTAAAATAATACTATGCCATGGGCATGTGATGTTCTACTGTGCTGTATTCTTTAGAAACACTAATATTGAAAGCGGAAAAACTAAAAATACAAAGGGATTTACTTTTTTGTATCAGTAGTAACTGCTATTACTAGTACTACCAGTACTAACTGTCTATTATTGTCTTGCCCCTGAAACAGAAGACAATAGCCTTTTTTATTCATAAATTAACCCTTATTTAACCACATAGAGACTTTGTGAGATTTAAAAATGTATCTTTTAAGAGATAAATCACAAGAGCAGATACATTAGGATTAATACGAGGCCCTTACCATCTAAGCTCCTCACACATACAAGGCATTGGGATAACAAAACGGTAGTGATCAAGGCACTTTTTTATCTTCTGTTGTCTACTATGGCAACCATCAGCATCACAAGAGCAGTGGCCATGGACTGTGAGATGGTGGGAGTGGGGCCTGATGGAGAGGACAGCATAGTGGCACGCGTGTCCCTCGTCAACCAGTTCGGGAAGTGCATCTACGACAAATACGTCAAGCCCACAGAGGAAGTCATAGACTACAGGACGCCGTTCAGTGGCATCCGACCAGAGGACATAGTAAATGGTAATTTGACAACGTTCATATTTGTGCTTCTGAAATTCACTTGACACAAATGCCAAGACCTTTTTGTCACTCTGTGGTCACGTTTTCCTTTTAGGTCAATATTGCTTCATATTTTTAAGCTCCTATGCACAGCTTATTGTGCGTATGTGTGTCTGTCCGTTTAGCACGGAATGTACTCAGCTGATTGGCTGAGCATGGAATGTTATGTATGATGATAAGCTCACCCCTCACTCACACAAGTGTGATTTCTTTCCTAATACACTATGTTCTGAGTTGGTATACATGCGTCTTCCATGTCATTCTGTGCTGTAGGGGAGGAAGTGCTTACTGTCCAGAAGGAGGTTGCTGATATCCTGAAGGGTAGAGTTCTGGTGGGCCATGCTGTACACAATGACATAAAGGTTAGCCTGCTGCCTAATGGCCGTGACCAGACCAGCTTCAGTTGTTGTTTTTAGCAGTGATGAACCAACTCTAAATTCTCTTTCAGATTTTACTCTTGGATCACCCCAAAAAGAACATTAGAGACACCCAGAAATATAAGCCTTTTAAGAAGGAAGTGAAGGTACTGAAATATTACCCTACTTGCTGCAGAGGATTTTGTGTTTCGGCTCCTGAGATGATTTGTTCTGACTGAGTAATGGGATGTTTTGTTTTTCTCTCTTTTAGAGTAGTCGACCCTCGCTGAAACTCCTCAGCAAGAAAATACTTAATGTGGATGTCCAAAAGGGGGAACATTCATCCGTAAGTTAACCTCAAAAACAGTCCTCTTTGACATTCCTATACTTTTCCAAATTAATTGTGATATTGGCCACCCATACAGCCTTTATATTGAATTATTATTCATTATTTGCTCAGCTTTCTCATGAGAAGTCTCATGTAAAATGATCTTTGAGGCTAACGCTAACCATTGTCTTTCTGTACTACAGTTACGATGAACATCACTGCATGAATTGGAATGTAATGAACTGCATATTAATATAACTACCCTATAATCTTTAATTGATTTATACATATTTTTCTCTCATCTGCTATTTTTCTTCTATTGTGACTGAGAGCAATGCACCACATCACATTGTGGTATGTGAACTTACTTCAAACTGTGATGTCATTACTCTATCTATTCCATTGATTTCTAGGTCCAAGATGCCCAGGCCACCATGAGGCTGTACACAATTGTGAAGAAAAGGTGGGAAGCAGACATAAGAGATAAATATAGGAAAAGAGAATCATACAAAGAACATAAAAAGGAAGCCCCAGTCCCTGGTGAACACGTTTAACCATCTCACCTGGCCCTGGAAGGACCATACCAGTCTAATTTTGACTTCTAACCCAAGTGTATCAGTGTAGTAGATCTCACACTATATTTAAACTGTCATTCACTGCCCTTGATTTTGAAACGGTGTTGAAAATCAGTATGCGTCTCTAAGGTTTTTAGGTATTGGTAATTCAAAAAAGAGTTCCTTACACATTCGCTGCATTTCAAACTGACATTTTTAGCTTTAAACAATACAGTGAGATAACACTGACAGAAATGTTCAAGTACATTCTGTAAAATTTATTGAAAACAAACCAAACACAATCTCTAAAAACGAAAGCAATTTGGGGTCAATGTGGCCTTATGTAGTAACACTGGTATGGTTCTTTAAAAGGGAACCAGTCTGCAAGAAGAGAGATGTTGCTACTGGACCAAGGGGTCAAGGACCCAAGATGATGAGTTTGTTTGCAGTAGGCAAAGCCATGATATGCACACTGTCAGCATATGCAGTTGTCCTTGGTGAGGATGTAATAATAATAAACTTTGTTTTAAAAGGCCATAAAGAGCTTTACACTCACTAAGACAACACAATCAGAAATTAAAATCGTTTGGAAAATGGAAATGCCTGCCAGTAAAGTAATTTACTGAAAATGCAGGATACCCAGACTAGTTTAAGATCTGTTTTAAAATGGTATGCTGTGGTCAAATTAGGCCAAACTTGTACACATGGACCAGCAATCTTATTAAAGATTAATTAGCCCATGACAATTTAGTTTTGAGCTGTGTTTCAGGTATATTTTATATATTGTACGTTGAAGAATTGTCTCCCACACCATGGTTTTGTATCTCAATCCTTTTGGTTTGGAGCAGGTGCTGACTTCTGGAAACTATCATGATTCATGAATAAAAATGTAAGAGAAATCAACAATTTATTTTTCAAGGTATGGAAACGGAACAATTTTGCATAAAGAGTTAAGATGAAAGCAATTCTAGAAACATCAGTGCTTGATTGTCCAATCTCCAGATTACATATCGAAGACAAAAACAAACCAAATTCACATCACTACACAGATTGTTAAAGCGAGAGGTGTCAGGTTACCGGGTATTTTATAATGGCTGAGCGGCGTAGTGAGACCCGACGTGATAGCGGAGGGTCTCCTACCCTGCCAGCCATTATAAAATACCCGGTAGGCTGGGACCTCACGTGGCTTACTTTTCTAAAACGGTTACAAACATTTAGCATTATTAATGTCATAAAACTATTAAATTCACAAAAGTAGTTATGCAGCCCAGTCACGTGACCATGTCCATTCCTTCTCTAAGCTTCCTTGGTTATCACAAGGAAGCTTTGAGAAGGAAAGGAAATGGTCACGTGACTGGGCTGTGCCATGACACCTTCATGCCATGGACATTTTCATGGGAGCAAAACTCACACCGGAAGTTCAATGAATACATGGCAGTGAATGGAGCCGGCTGGACCAGCTCATAACAAACATCATTTCTGAACAATTGAGACCTTTGTCATATAATCGGTTCAAGAATATAAACGAAGACAAATCACAGGTTGTTTTCTAATCACTTGCTTTTCGATGTGCACAGTATATAATTTTATCTGAGGATCTAAACAGCAGGAGGTATCGTTTCTGGCTCGGAGGTATCGCGATATTTGGCTGCCAGACAGGAAACGGTGGGAAGTCTCGCGATACTTGGTACGTTCAGAAAGGTACTTTGTGCTCTTTAGATACCATACCTCTATAAAAATTACAGTGAACACAGCAGACAATGTGTTATATGTCTTCTGTTGTTTTCCAGAAGCGATTCCTTTACATAAGGTCTGTCATTCAGAAATAGTGTTTGTTCATGAGCTGGTCACTGAGCTCTCATGACTCCAGTGCATTCTGCTGAACTTCCGGGTGTAGTTTGGCTTCGTTTGGCTCATAGACATATAAAGGTAGACGCCCCTTTCAGCTGTGGTGCGTATGTGCTCAAGGGAGGGCAAAAACTTCCCGAGATTCCTTGCGAAGCACCGTGGAAGCATGAGTGTGTGTCACAGAGCGCATGTACTGACTGTTATAAAGATGTGCTGTGATTGGCCAGTAGTCACTTGAGTGGCAGCGTGACATAGCATGCCTTCCACTCTTGCGGCGTCCTTCCTCCCCCAGTGTAAATTCATCCGCCCTCCCGTCGACACACATGGCTCCAATGAACTGCAGCGGCCAATGAGGCATCTATTTTTTAAATATCTATGGTTTGTTTCCCATGAAAGCATCAACACCTGTGGTGTTGCTCAGTTTCTGTTCAGATTAGCTCATATTAGTAAGCCTTGAGCCTATCTCCCCTGGAGTCCTGGACATGACTCTAGTATGTCGCAGGGACATATCCCTGGCCGGGGATCGAACCCCAACCTCCCAGTCCCAGGGCGGACATTCTAACCACAAGGTCACTGTGCTGGTTAGCTCATAGTCGGGAAGAAACTGCCACATGTTCCGAAGATCTTATCAGCAATTTAATTCAGCAGACATAAGATAGAGGAACTTAATGACTACCATCCATGATAAATTATGAAATTCAAACATTCACATCAATTAGGGGTTTGATTATTTTATTAGTGTATGCATAATTTTGCTAAATGTTCATCAAAAGTTAAGACAAACATCTAGAAGTGTGGTGTGTACTGAATTTGTAATTATTTGGCCACAATCCACAACAATTAGATTGTATTCACTTTATTTTGATTGATTATTGATCATTATTTGTTTCCAGTTCACACATTACACATCACCATATGATATGATACAGTGGCTCATCTAATATCTAATAATGCTTTGCCAAATCTACAATAAAGCAATGGTTTCAATAAGTAAGTCAAAAACATTTATCTATCTAAGGTGGTTCCTAGCTAAATGATGCAGAGTTGGTAACCAAATGGGCCCTTATGTCGGTACATTTATAGATCATGTAAATTGAAACCAAATGGACCCTTACGTGGGTAACATTTAGTTTCATTGTACACGCTCAAGAGTTAAATTATTGGTAAACATTGCATTACTTAATTTACAAGAAGTCTACACAATGATTGTTCTTTTGATCATTTGCCTGTTATCTCTCCTATTGTGGACAAAATCATATCCAACGATAACAAAATATTCTAAATAGAATAAATAATGGACCTTGATATGAAAACAATTGAAAACCACTGAATTAAGGAGCCCCCTCTGTTGTCCCTGCCATCTTCTGTTCCTCCTCCTGTTTCTGCAGTGTGGCGTAGGCCTGTTGATCTCCCCTGTGAGGGAGGGAGAAAATAAAAAGAGGACAAATATGAAGACAAGAAGGTAGTGCAAAGACAGCTCATACTGTACTGTATGACCAGAGGGGTTTACTCAAAACATGACATGTATGAATAACATAGGTGGGCTACAACCTTAAAGCGTAACAAATATTCTAATTCATCCCAAAGAGATGCACATTGTTCCAAAAATCGCTTATCTGATTTGCTTCTGTCAAAACTCCACTGTAATTATTTCTCTAGTCTAGTGATTTCTCAAGGCATTTTGCCTATGGCTTTTTCCTTGAACGTTTGATGGGTCTTACCTTTTGCCCAGAGAGGCGAGGCCATACAGAACACCTGCAGCAAATGCAACAGCATTTCCAAACAACGTGGTAATAGAGAAACTGATGAATATGGGAACCAGAGCCATTCTGTAGATTAGAAATGAATGGAAACATTAAATCAGTTGATGCGAGACATTTTAAGTACATTGTAGATCAATTAACTAGACCTAAAATTAGGTGTTGCAACTCAGTTTTGAGAAGTAATTCTGTTTTATAATGCCACTGTGATCTACTAAAGGCAAATACAAAAGGCCTTATTATTTTTCTCACCCACAGTAGAAGACACCTTTCTGCCAGGACTTGAGTTTATTGGCCCGTGTTGCTATTACGTTAGAATACTCTACAAACTGACAGCAAAATGGTACTTCACAAAGGAACAGCAGAAAGGCATTCAACCTTGAGAGACAGGAGGTGAGGAAAAGCAGCAGTAAATTATCTTGTGCATACAATTTGCATACCTTTTATACATTGATAACAAATAAACAGGCCTTGAAAGTGATAATCAAAACGATTATTGGTCCACATACAGTTGTTGCTTAGTAGCTTAAGACTTACATCATCCAGACTCCAGCAATAATGCTTAATGGATGCACAGTAACACAGTTCCATATCCCTAGGGTGGCACAGGCTATGAGACGGAAAGGAAACTGTGTTAATAATGAGAAGAATAATTACTACAGCATAGGGAAATTACACAATGACTTGCCTGTGGGGAAGGTTGCACATGTGAAATATAATTCATGATGGAATGAAAAGGTTGTTGTGACAGACAGAAATGGGCTTGTTTTCTGTGCTTTTTTTTGTAATTTTCTCCTCGAATTAATTAGGACAGCCCAGCGTGGTCAAATAGATATCAGCTGGAACCCCAAACAGAAAAGAGTATCGTGCCAGTTGCCTATTTGGTCTGCTGTCCCAACACACATGCATCCTGAATAATACAGAGCCCATTGAATATGCAACGTTCCAATGGCTGAATGTGATACAGACCCATTTACTCTGGTGACATAGTAGGCTACCTAATGTGACAGAGAGAAGGATGGGTGGGGGAAGGGAGGAGGCCAGCAGTAAACTGCAAAATATCACTCTCAGTATTGTCTGAGTCAATAAATCCTTCCTGGAACACACAGGTTTACATAAAATTAAGACTTACACTAAACACTGAGCTCACATAGATCTTCTAACTAGATGGAAAGTGATGGGGAACAACTCCAATGCTGGTCTGGCCCAGCAGTGTCAGAACCTAGGTGTTGTATCTATCACTTCCCACTGCTTTCCCCTTTCCTTTCATTGCAGTTCAAAGGCCCACTAGGTGAATTATGGAAAGAACAGTGTGCCTCAGAATCATGGCCAATTTTTAATACAACCTGTAAGGAAGGTAGTGTCAGTCATATCTGCTACATTAACTTCAAATTACAGCTAAATAGCATGCTAAATGTAACTTTTAAGTGGCATTTCCACTCAGGTTTAGGTCCACAGAGCTGACCATTACGCTTATCATGATCACGCAGGCGTGTCCAGAAGGTGTGGTAAGCAGATCTGTCATTATTCCCTACAAACAATTAACTATCAGCGACTTACATATTCCTCCAATAACCCCAGCGATTTTGCAGAGACATCGGTACCACCATGATATGTCTTCTCCTTCCTCCGGGGAAGTTTTGGTCGGCGCAGCAGTAGCCTCGTCGGTGCTCATTGTGTCTGGCTACCTAGTTGCCTTCATGCATCATTTAGATGTGTCACAGCCCAGTGCCCACCTAACCACAAATACTTGTTTGCAATAATCCAGTGAACTTCATCTTAGGTTATTTAGCAGTTATATCACTATGTGCAAAAACAGCAGTAATGGTACAGTAGAAGAAAGTTAGGGCTGGGCAATATTTCAACATCAATATTGTGATATGAGACGAGATATCGTCTGGGATTCATATCATGATATGGTATAAATGTTGTCTTCTGGATATTAGAGGCTGCTTTACAGTATGTAATTTCCTGAATTCATATGGCTGTTTCTAGTTGTTCAACCCACTTAGTTATTATAATTAATTTCTGATGATTATTTATCAAAAGTATCATTGTATAAATAGTTTGTGAAGCCAATGGTCATTGTCAGGATATCAATATCGATGTACTTGGTCATGAATATTTATTTGATTTGTGTCACACAGCCCTAATGCAAGTAAGTTAATACCCAAACAAGTTGTTTTTTTGTTTTGTTTTTTGACACAACCCAGATCTGGCCTTGACCATTATAGTGCAGTACTGATAGGTCCCTGAGGGAGTCCCCCATGTAGAGGATAATAACACAGACAAATGGAGGTAGCATTTCACGAGCCCAAACATTCTGTAGCTCGATTGAATGTTGATTGACTTGACTGGACAGGACAGGACAGAGCTTCAGTATTGATTACATTGGAGTACACAGTAATCAATTAAGGCACTCTTTGGAAAGTACAAATACATAACGGAAGAATCTAGCAGTGTTCCCATTCTCTTTCTGGTGAAGGTTTCATGTTTCTTTTCTATTCACTACACTATTTTATTACTTGAATTTGGCATACATCATTTTATAATTAGAATCCTTTTTTCTTGTCACATCACAGTTTTATAGGTGTAAAGCATTGGGTGTTGAATGAGAATGAGAATGACAGTAGAGGTAACGAGATAAAAAAGGTTAAAAAGAACAAATAAAGATAAATACTGTTGGCATATGTGAAAGCAGATATGTTTGCATATATGCAGGTGTGTTATTTTGAAACATTAGCATGCAGGTGGAACAAAAAGGAACAGCAGGTACAATATAAGGTGCTGTTTCAAAGACCAGGTTATTTTTCTTTCTTCTTTTTTTTTGTAACAATATAATTTTTCTGCATGGCCTATACCTTATGTATATCAAACTCTGACTGGTGCTTAGTGAATGATTACCATTTTTAATCTGTAGTCTCCCCCTCTAGTTTAGTGCACATGATGCAGTTTCATTCTAAAAGGAAGTGCAAAACTCGACTACAGTTCCTGGCAGGGCAAATCAAAACTTTATATGACCCAATTTACTGTATACAGATAGGTCTGAAAGTCCAGAGGATGAATGATGGGAAATTTCTACTTGTGTGCCAACTACAGTAAACTTCCTCTGTGTTCATTTAACCACTTGAACCCTGGCATCTATATTTTGGGGCATGTACTGCGTACAGTAGATGCAAATCTTCCAATTGAACCACATGTAAATGAATGGGATGAAGAACAAGTAGGCGATGTCTGACAGGTGTACAAGCTGGAAGAATTTATCTAAACATTTCTTCTTATTTTTTTTAATGTTTTTTGTGGCTTTCGCCTTTATTTTATATTTTTTATGGAGGGACAGACAGTAAGCTGACAGGAAATGGGGAGAGAGATGGGTGGAAGACATGCAGTAAAGGCCATCGGGAGTCGAACACGCGGCACAATGCCAGACTGCATTGCCAGCCAAGGTGCCTGGACCACTGTTGCACCACTGATCTAAACATTTCTGTTAAAGCTTGATTTCATACTTCATACATATACCAAAAATGGCTTTGCATAAATGAGGTTTGAGTTTGACACCACAGTATTGTTTGTTTAAAACTGATGACTTTATACTGCATTATTTGAACCATAATGGTTCAATGAATTGATGTTTAATGTTGTGAAGGGGTTTCCAAAATGTGTTTCCCCGAATATAACACAATATAACGGTGCAAATAGTGATGTACAGTAGATCTGTAGATCATTATAGCAGATCCACAAGCATTATAGCAGAGCTACCATCTCACAATGCGAGCTTGTAGATCTGCCATTTTCACAATTTCTTATAAAATGTATTGTCAGATATAGGAAACTTAAAACAAAATGTGATATTTACTCATGACCCCAAAATATGGTCCTGTGTGTGTGTGTGTGTGTGTGTGTGTGTAAACATTTTATTTTTTAAATATTATTACCAGTAAGACGCCTGGGGGCGAGAAGCACGCATCCGCTTCGTTGACGGCAGACTGCTGGGCGAGCGCTGGCACCCAGCAGTTAGGTGAAAGCCTTCGTTATTTCACCTAGAGCTCCATATATGGAGACAACCTATAACTCCATGTATGGAGACAACCTATAACTCCATGTATGGAGACAACCTATAACTATGGAGACAACAGCGATATCCAGCACTGATGTCACCTGGGGGCTTGCCTGGAGTGACCAGGGGGCTGATGTCACAATGACCTGGGGGCTTGCCTGGGGTGACCAGGGGGCTGATGTCACGATGACCTGGGGGCTTGCCTGGGGTGAGTGACGGGGATATGAGTTAGGTAACGTGTCAGAGTGACGGGAATTGTTGTGAGTGATGTCACAAAAACGCAAGGTTTCATAGTTATTAGCGACCTTCGGTTGCAATTATTTGTATTATTTGTATTTATTTATTTGTCCCAGAACAGATGTTTGGAGTACATTATACAGTAGCTCAGCTCTGTGTTTTGAACAGTCCAGGTTAGGTGCCTTGCTCAGTGGCTTGACTAAGATGGACGTCCGGGCAAGTAATCAAACCACCATTTCTTCTTTTGCAATCAGCCTCAATCAATCAATCAATCAATCACCTCATGGCCAGCAATCCTTTCTCCTGTGGGCTTTCTGTGTGATTACTTTTCTGAAGCTTCTTTCATAGCCTTATATAGGCCTACCTAGAGGAGCCCCTCTTAACAAGTAACAACTGTATACATATAATAACATGCAGTAGTACAACATATACTGTAACATAACCTGCTGTAACATATGACATGCAAAAGGACTTGCTCTTAATAATGAACTACTGGGTCACATTCTATTAATTTGAAGTATATTGATCCCATTGGTTTTCCATGCATCCAACAGATATTATTCTTAGCTGAATATTGGCTTAATCCAAATGCTATTACTCATATATTGGAAAGTAATAGATGATAATCATTGCACATTATTTACCCTTAAATCACGTTACATCTTTTTAAACTATAGATTTTCTGCTATGAAGCCATTTGTTTTGCTTGACACCTTCACACCATTCCTTATTAATTAATATTAAAGGCAAGGATAGTATACGTTCACAATAACAAGTCATTGTCCATGGCAGTCTGCCCCTCCCCATAAATGGCTGCAACCCTTTTCTTGGCCACATGATGTCTCCCCAGGTCTGAAGCCTGAGGACCTCTGTGTGCATGTGCTATTCAACGCTGCCACCAAGAGGCTAAAATTGGATGTCTCTGATGACTGTTCAGTTTTTAGTGTGAAGAGTTAAATGAATAATATATATGCCACATTCATTATTTCTGCCATGCAGGTTGACAAAATCAGAATGTAGACTGCTATTTTTGATGAAGCAGTGTATGGAAGAGGAAGAGGTTCTTATCTTATCGGTTTATGTTTGGTGAAGCAGGATGCAAGTCAACTATAGTATATAGTTTAATATATAGGCATTTTGAAGGGGTGGAAAAACATCAGACTTTCTTAGTGAACCGTCTGCACCAGTCTACCAATTATGCATTATTTACATGAACTATTCATAGAATCAGGATGATCCCCTTCAGTTTTCCGATGCAGCTGTGATCTGTCCATGTGTAAAATGATTAAAATTCCAGGAGCAACAATGGTATTTGTGACATTAAATACTTTATTAGTCAGAAATGTAAACAGCAGCACAAGTTATAGTCAGACACTAAGGCTATAATGGATAGCATCTGACAATGATGGGAAGAATATCAAGATTCTTCCCATCATTGTCAGATGCTATTGCAATACCTTTTGGATCTATAATTGCTCCAAAAGAAATATGCACTGAGCAACAAGTTATAGAAAGAGACGCAGCAGTGTCGGCTATAAGCTGCAATATAACATCTGGGACATCACATCTTACAGTTTCTTTGGCACTCTTTAACAGCCACGTCTTAACCACTTTCAACCTGGCATGGCTATTTTGGGCATGTCAAAGCACATTCCAAAAGAAAAAAAAATATATATAGCAGGTTACAAGCTCCTACATGAGCTTGTAGATCAGATAGCCATGTGTTCACTATATTTTTGAAGTGGTTAAAGACGGGTATAGGCTACTTTATTATTTTTATTTTATTATTATTTAGAAAAGAGAATAAGATTAGAGAATGTTTGGCTGCTATCTGAACAAAAAACTGGGCCTTTTACTGAAACAGAAGTAAACACATGATTCTACAAGCTACTAATTTAGGCCTAGGCTACTACTAATCGCATCATCATCATGGGAATACTAACTAGGCTAATCACCACAATCTTAATTCACTGATTGAAGGTCATATTCTTTCCAGAGAGGATGTCTAAAATGTACACATTCTATACATTTGTAAACTGCTTCATGGTACCGGTCTGTCGATGTCAGCAGCCAAGGATGGTAACCTCAGATGGTCAAGATGGTGTTTGCGTTCGTTTGAGCAGGCAGATTATTTGTGTGCAACAGCATTGCCCCTGCAAGAAAAATGAAATGAATAACAATATTCAACAACACAATCACTATCCCAGGGTGTGGGTGTGGCTATTTGGTATTGATTATTTATTTAGTAATCAAGTTCAACAACACCATATCAGAAATTAGCCTGCATATTATTCAGTGGGGTCCTCCTCCCTCCCACCCTCTATATATTTGTCCAATATAATCCGCCCACATGTATCGTCTGAGGGGGGGAAATAGTGCAGAAGGTGACGCTCCTCCAAAGCAACAGGGAGAGACAGCGAGAGAGGGAAACGTGTGCGTGAAGAAATACTGGGTGCACAGTGTCTCCATCACCAGAGAGCTATATCTCCATTGAAACATTTGGGAGGGGGAGATAGAGGAAGGCTTGAATGGTAGCTACACCCTGCGCCTGGAAGCGTAGAGACATTAAAAGAAAAAAAAGGGCTGGCATTTATTTATTTTTCTGGCAATAACGTGAGGTGGGAGAAAGAGGGGCACTGCACTGGTCTGGTATCGAGGAAAATAGATTCAGAGGGACATCTGCTTCATTTCATACAAGAGACTCATTCCTTGCCATCATCAGCATGACCATATAAGCTATAAGTAATAATCGGCAATAAAAGAAACACCTGCTTTTCAACAGGCGCGCGCAATCCTATTTTGATGTATTATAATCGGGGGGGAAAGATCTCCTGAATGCCTGCGAGAAACTGGATACTCTCTCTGAAATCATAAGAACAATTTAAAGAAAGAAAGCTACATTTTGATTGTTCTTTTGGGTTAATGTGCGTGTTTTTGCACGCGCACGAAACGAACCCGAACCAAAAGCAAGTGAGTATTAACCGTGTCTGGTGTATATGTCTGTATTTTTGGTGGCATTATTCTGCGTTTATACAACCTCCAATCAATGCACAATTAAAGCTCTTTTTTTTGGGCCTGCTTTAAAGAAAAGAAGAAAGAAAAAACACCGTGTAGGCCAACGCAACCCTACATTCAACAAGTATATCTGCGCTAAGTGCAACATTTTCATGTAACCTCAGTGAAATGTGTTTTAATCAATATCGTGAGCACTCAGGCCAATACTGTACCAATTGGTCGATTTGTCTCAAAGCCCACCAGTGTAGCCTATAGCTGTTATTTCCTACAATGACAATAATAACTCCGACACAGTCCGATATTCCGATTTAATTGCACACGCACTGATTATGGCGACCGATATTTCACACTGTATTCCCTAAATCCTATTGCACAAAGGGTGGGTGTTTCCCCATCCAGAATAGATCACAGCAGTTTCATGTCCCTATATATGCTTTCATCAACATCATATTGTGTGTTAGTTTGTGTATCATCATGTGTGTGTTCGCGTGGTATCCGTGTGCAGTGTATGAATTGTTGTCTATAGGCATCTGACTGTGTGTTGACCTGTCTTCTGTGTTATGTGTTCATGGGTGTGTGTGTGTATTGTTGTAGTATTTATTGTGGTAGCGAGAGTGTCAAGGCCTGAAATGGAAGGTTGATTTGAACCATTGGAGGTGGAGTGGGGGGAGGAGGGAGGAGGAGGAGGGGGGGGGCTCACAGACATATACAGAGAACTAGGTGTGATGGAATGGGCCGAGAGAGAGAGAGTGTGTGTGTGTGTGTGTGTGTGTGTGTGTGTGTGTGTGTGTGTGTGTGTGTGTGTGTGTGTGTGAGGGGGCGGGGGGGGGGGGTAGTACCTCAGTGGAAGCACACATAGGAAGGACACGGTGTCATCGACATCTCACATACAGGACATCAACGGAGGCAGTTAAAAGTCTAGACGTGCTCCTCTTACATGATCAATAAATATACCCCAGCATTTTCTTTTTAAATTGACTTGACGGGGCAGCACTCAACCCTTATTTCCCTCCACCTTACTGGGATCTCACGGTGGTGTCCCTTCTGTCGTGTACTATGCTGTGCTTTTCTCAACCCTGCATTATAAATCTGCAGTTGATGCTATTTTTAGACTTCAGGGTAACCCAGAAAATACCCCTTCTATTTGAGAGAGAAAAATCCCTACAACCCCCACACGCCACCCCCCCCCCCCCCCCCCCCCCCCAGACAGAAGGAGGCTGCCAGTGGCTGTTGATTGGTGGAGCAGTGATGGGGGCAGAGAGGTATGGTGTACTGTGTGATATGGGGGGGTATAAATCTATTTTAAGAATGTGATTGAATTATCTGTGTCGTGCTCTTGCCTCTGACCCTTCCCTCGTAGTGATGGCTTCTGTCCCTGCACCCTGCCATCCTGTGTCCTGCAACACAAGTCCTGTTATCCAGAGATGTCCTCTTTCTCACCTATAATGTGTCTATGGAGACACCTTTCTTGTTCCGGGAACTAATTAATTCTCTGATCAAGTTAACCTTTTAAATTTAAACCCTCCAAGTCTCAGGCGTTTGACCTTCAGGCTTACCTCAAACAAATCTCACATACTGTGTATGTCTTGATGGATAACTTAATTTACATCTCATCCTTTCCTTTCCTCACTCCTCTTCTACTATTCTGTTCCCCCCTGCCTTTGCTTTCATTTCCTTTAACGTGTTTTCATTTAAAATCCTTTGTCTTCTCCTGGACTGCTCGTCTAATTCCTCGTCTAATCTGTCACTCCCCTAAGAGCCCCTCCCCTCGGTTTAATTGGTGTCCAGTTCACAGGTCAGAGATCTGTGCAGTAATACTTTCTCCCGCATCCCCTTTGGTATATCATTCCAGTTCCACCGCTGCCTCTTAATCATTCAGGAAGGGCAGCATCGTTAATTAGGACTGGACGGATTTAAAGGACTTGCAAAACAATGATGGGACATGTGGTGTTAAAGACCTTTGGTCCTGATGCAAATTCTCTCAGAGACCCTGACATGTATTTATTTATTTATTTGTGGGCTTGGATAGCCACTTATCTGTAATTAGCTCAGATATGCTTGTGCCCCAAAATAGAATCACTTCCCGTCTGGATACCTTATCCCATGGCTCTTTCCTGCCAGCCATTCAGTCGAGCATGAGGATCTTTCTACCTCTGCTGGACTGCTTGTAGTTTCCTTATTATTTCACCCACAAAGGGGTGCTATAGTGTCTCCTCTTCTCTATTGTCCTGCCCTGCAACATACTATTACATTCTCACAACTCTCTACAAGCACAATGTCTTGCCTTTCACATTTGGCTAGTAAAGTCTCACACACTACACGACATGGTGATAAATACTTACTATAGTAAAAAATAAATAAAAACTCTAAATTGCTAGCAGGCTTAAGCCTGATGCATACTTTTCCAGTTATTTTAAAACCACATTTCTAGCAGGCTCAAGCCTGATTCATACTTTGCTGCACAACTGTGTGCACGTAACCAACCTACAAGCTCACCACACTTTGTCGTGCAAATGACATGTGAGCTTGCACGTCTGTCGCCTGCTATTGTCAGTGTGCGACACTGCCGTGCGACAGAGCATATATTAGACTTTGGCCTTGTGTATTAATCATCCCTAGTGGCAGCTAAGAGGAGACGTCTGAGAGCACGAGCCTCTCTCCCGAGAGTTGACTCCGAAGCAGCAGTAGCTTATAGGCAGTGATTGAACAATATGCACAATGACAAGACCCCCGGGGAGGCTGATGATGTTGCAGTACATGCGGATTGGTCGCATAGTAGGAGGCACAGCCACCCCACCGGTGGCACGGCATAGATAAGCTTTTACTGCCTCCGGTAGATTGCTATTTCCCTTTCTGCTTGCTTAATTGATTGGCTATTCAATTCGCATTCAGGGATTTGCCTGTTGGTGAGCTTTATTATGCCAAGAGATGTTCTGTCCCACCAACCCCCCGCCTCTTGTCTGCGTGCTGTAACTGAGGGTCTCTCTCTCTCAATACTGTATATATCACTCTGCTTTTCGCTCTGTTTCTGTCATGGTACCATCTTCCCCCTGTCTCCATATACTGTACAACTGCATGCACTCACACACAGTCTCTAGGCAAAGCTGTGATTTTCTCTTTCCATTCAAGCCCTTTCCGGTATTCTCATTGCACACACTGCACCAACCCGCCCATCTCCACCAGTACCTTTTACCAAAGACGTGCACTGCACACACAGAGAGAGAGAGCGATAGAGAGAGAGAGAGAGAGAGAGAGAGAGAGAGAGAGAGAGAGAGAGAGACACCATGCAGTGACACCACGCCGCTCAAAAAAGGGGGAGGTGACCGCAGTGATTCGCCGGCGATGCAGTGCCACAGTTTCTCCTGATGGGGTCTCCTCAACACTGGGGAGTAAATGCAAGAGCAGAGGGAGATAAGGTAGCACTGAAGCTGTGCTGCGGTGCAGGAAGGGAGGGAGAGTAGTGATGTGCAGGGAACAGCATGAAACCTTGTGCTTACATCCTTTGATGATGAGGAAGCGAGGGGTGGGGGGGGTGGGCTTGCGGCACAAACACACACATATACTTGCATGTGTGTGGACACACGTGCTTATATATGCATTAGAAAGCACACAATTCTTCCCCCAATGGTGCATTCACACACACACACACACACACACACACACACACACACACACACACACACATGCATGTGTCTATTTCTATTCTCAGCCCCTCTCTCTCGTGTTTTGTCCCCCATGCAGCCTCCATCTTCTACCTTCATCCCTCCAATTCCATTCAGGTGCATCAAACGGCACTATCCTGAACCACTGCAAGATCTCTCTCCAACTCACTCCCTCCCTCCCTCCCTCACCGTGTCTTTCTCGCTCACCAACCCTCACCTTTTTCACATCACCCCTTCGTGTGTGTCCCCTCTGCATTTTGCATCCTCGTCAAAGCCATTGAATCCCCAACCCTGATTTTTTTGTATTGCCCCTCTTTCATTTTTCCCATAATTGTTCATATAATCCCCCCCATACACACACTTCACGTCACGTCACCTCTCCTTCCCCTGCCTTATTTTTTTCCCTTTCCCCTAACAACACCCCTCCTCTTCTCTCTCTCTCTCTCTCTCTCTCTCACTCTCAACCTTTCTGTCTCTCTCTCTGTGATTGGTAAAGGTTTTTTTTGCTTTCTCTGCCAACTGGTGGGTATATGTTCCGCATAGTCAGCAGCACTCCTCCAAATTCCTCTCTGCCTCTGCACTCTCTCTCTCTGTGTCTCGCTCTCTGTCAGTCTCTCTCCCTCTGTCCCTCCTTCTCTCTTTGTCTCTCTCTGCAGCTCTCTCTCACTGTGTGTCTCTCTCTCTCTCTGTGTCTGTCTGTCTCTCTCTCTCTCTGCGTCTCTCTCTCTCTCTCCTTGTTACTCTAGTCTCTACCGCTCTCTCCCTCTTCACTCTCCTCCCCTCCCCCCTGTTACTGCTGGTACCTCACAGTCAATGCGTCCCATGATCCCACACCCTCCCCCTCTTGCTGCAGTGTTTCTGCTAATATATATTAGCGTCAGTGCAGCCGTCATCGGTACCGTGCACTCTCTACTTCTTTCTCTGCCCCAATATCTCCTCTATCTGTTGCAGAAATGCACATTCCCCCCCAGGCTGAGTATCATTAAGCTGCATTTGCCCTGCATGTATGCAGCACTCGCCACCAGGTGAGAGTGTGTGAGGCTCTCTCTCTAGTTTCCCCCATCTCTCTTTCTGTGTGTGTGTGTGTGTGTGTGTGTGTGTGTGTGTGTGTGTGTGTGTGTGTGTGTGTGTGTGTGTGTGTGTGTGTGTGTGTGTGTGTGTGTGTGTGTGTGTGTGTGTGTGTGTGTGCATGCACATGCGCGTGTGCGTTCTTGTGTGTGTGTGTGTGTAACGGCAGTAGTAGCAGGGTGTCGCAGGACACGGTGGCCAAGTCAGGAAATGCTGCAGGAGAGAGAGAGAAAGGGATAGAGAGACATAGAGAGAGAGAAGGGAAAAGAGAGAGGAATTGTTCTGCTCTTCTACCTCTCACCATGTTCTCTCCTCTTCTTTGCTATTCTCTCGTTTTTCCGCTTCCTGAAGCATCCAAACTCCCTCTCTCTTTGCCCCTTCTCTTGTTTTCTCAATCCTCATTGGATGTTGAGATCTTTCCTCCATTTTAAACCCCACTCTCACCTTCCTCTGCCTTTAGCCCCCTCCTCATGTTTTTGGAGCAGTCGCATTGCTGCCTGTGATCAAAGTGCTGAGGCCAGCTCTTAAAGAGCCTTCTGAGCCGAAAAAACCTCGGACTGAAGGCAGCATTGAAGGCAGATGAAACTAGGAGGTATTTAATCTCATAAGCCTTGAACTCAATAAGCTCTTTTATCTGGCATTGTGTTGACGACAACTTTTAATTTGTCACGTGGACATTTCATTTTGAAATCTCAGAGGGATGTGAAACAGATTCCTGTGTGTAAGGACCCATGGGATGGCATTCTACCCCAGCTAACCTCCAAATCATTTTGCTGCATAAATGAACACTTAAGCGCATTTATGCAATCAATATGTGCCCCCCCCCCCCCCCCCCCCCCTCATTCTGACTGCAATGTGAACAAAAAGCAGTTAGAGACTTGCGGCTGTCCACATATAAAATATTAAGTAGCTCAGTAATGACCTACAAGCTACTTATATGAAGTAGTTGCCGGGATTTCCAGTCAAAGGGTCATCTAAGTGGTAAATACCAGACACTATATGATAAAAGCTGCTCCTCAGAAGTTATAGGAGTAGCAGTCATGGAAGCACTCGGACCGCCCCGTCCTGTCCTGTGCTTTACAGTGCAGAGCTGTCCATGGTCCTGAAAACCATCCCACAACACAAGCACTCTCTTGCTTGGAAGAATGCCCCGCAGGACGAAGAGAACAGTCTGTACGGATCCCTATTCACTGTCTCAACTTTCATCCATTATTATTGGATGATTGGTGCCTAAAAATGACCACTTAATAAGTGTCTTGATATCAATTGCTAGATTAAATACACATGGTGTATAATCGCGGTATTCATTTAACTCTGAAGAGTGTAAAAATGGAACTAAATGCACCCTATTTGTTTCCATTTCCATGCACTTGTATGCACTTGCAAAAGAAGAATTGGGGTTACTGCAGCAAAGACTGAAGTGTTGACGTAAAAGTGGCATGAACTCTTAGGACACTGAGGACACTGATTTTGTGATCTGGATGTCTAGCACTACTGGTCTCAGATCTGTTTCCAAATTGTGATTTCATTCCCATGCAGTTCTGAATAAATCTTACCTGAGTGCTGCGTGTCTCTGGGGTCCTCGAGAAAAATACATTCAACTGAGAAAAAAAAAGATAAAAAAGAAAAGAAATTAAGAAAAGTTACAAAATCAATTTGAAGAACAAGAAAAGGAACTTCAAAATAAGATTTGAAGAGAGACCAAGTTTCACATGACAAAAAAGTTTTCAGAAACATAACAAGTACACTTAAACAGACAAAACAAAGGAACTGTCAGAAGAAAGACACGGGTAAAAAAAATACTGCATTATGATAGACTCCAAGAGAGTGAGAGAACAGAAGTTGAACCGAAGTAAGAGAGGATTACTTTGGGAAGGGACAAGAATGGTGAGGTTGAAACATGGTACAGCAAAGAGGGAGCAAATTAGGAAAGAAAGAATGCACACACGGGTAGAGGAAGAGGACAGAAGTAGTTGGCGTGCAGAGGAGAAAGCATGAGAGAGAGCGGGGACCAGGAGAGGACAGAGAGGAGCGTGTTGTGTGAGCAAGAGGAGGTGAAGGAAAAGTGAAGCCTCGATTCTCCTCAATGAAATGTGATTCCTTTATGCGGAATATGAGAGAGAGCGAGAAAGAAAGGGAGAGAGTGCAATACAGAGAGGGAGGGAGAGAGAGAGAGAGAGAGAGGAGGAGGGTAGACGAAGAGCGCCGGAGAGAGAGAGAGAGAGAGAGAGATGGGGGAGGGCTGGAGAAAGCGAGAGCTCAGGAGAGCGGGGGGAGGGGGTGTAGAGGACGAGAGTGGCGTATTTTGTGAACGGAGGAAAAAAAGGTTAACAACACAGGTACGGTACAGTGGATGTGGAGACCGAGGGTCGTCATCTGTAAGTGTGGCTTCTCTCTAGAGCGCCGTGCACGAGCCGTGGGAACACGGCACACCGGGTGCAAAGCGGGGGTTCTTTGGGGGGGTAGGGGGGGGAGAAACCTTGTATCTTTCAACCTTTTGTTTTTTCGTCAAATAATGCCCTGCTTTATCATCCGAGTGTCGCACAAAATGAGTGAAATAATAATGAGCTCTATACACAAGCACACAGTGAGCTTGTTCATCATCTAAATCTAAATGTTTTTAAAATAAGAATGAAAAAGGAGCGGTATTGACATACAAGGTTTCCAGCAAGGAAATAACTGTATTTTTTGCTGCAGCGGAATGCATTCACTTTTACTCTGTGCTCTCTCCTTCCCAATGCCAACCCCCCTCGTCTCCCTCACTGCTTTCCCTTCTCCCAAGGGGGGGCCTCCCCCCTCCTCATCTCCATTACTGGGGAAGAGTCACTAGCTGTTTGTCGTAACCGCCCGCGGCGAGGGACTAAGTGCATTCACCCTTTTTTTTGTTTAACCCTTTCGTTTTCCGAGTGTCCGACTGCCTATTTATCACCATCACAGCTTTCTCTTTCTCCTCTCTCTGCCTCTCTCTCTCTCTCTCTCTCTCTCTCTGTTACTCCCCATTCCCAGGAATATGCCTCTGCCTGGCTTGCTTTCCAGTTTGCAATTTAGTCCGTCCTCTGTCATCCCTCCATTTAAAAAGCCAGATTTATGGCGTACCCTCCCCTCTCTCTCTGTCTCAGTCACACCCATGACTTTCACCTCCCTTCTACCTTCCCCTCTTTCTCTCTGTCCACACACGCACGCACGCACGCACGCACGCACGCACGCACGCACGCACGCACACACGCACACACACACACACACACACACACACCGATATGTGTTGAGCCTGCCTGGTTTACACCTCGTCATACGTCGGTGTCACTTGCAGAAAACAGACAGTCTCTGCTGCAAGCTTCATGTATACTGGCTATTTTTGATGCACCACACCATCGTACGATGGAGCCTAAATTAGGCATTACAGTGCAGTGTGTGACAGTGGCATGGTGTGAATGTTAAGGCAGTGGGAGGCAGTGGAGAGAGCGCTGCAGTGTAGTGTTTAGCATGCTCGTAGACTGATTGAGAAGATCCAGCATTAGCAGGGACGCCGCACTCTTGGGAGGCAATTAACACATGTGCACGCACGCACGCACGCATGCGCACACACACACACACACACACACACACACACACACACACACACACACACACACACACAAGAAGGCACTCTTTGGACAGGAGGCAGGGGAGCTGGAGGGAGGCATATCTCCAATTTAATACCCACTTTCGTTCTCCCCTTTCTCTCACTTTCATTCCCCTCACTTTTATTGCTACCCGCCACCCCCCAATTCCTCCCGAGTCCTGACACATACTCACGTGCAACACACACACACACACACACACACACACACACACACACACACACACACACACACACACACACACACACACACACCACACACACACACAGTGCCATATACTAGTCTCACCCCCTCTTCCAAGGCTCACAGTGGCCTAATTATAGGGAGAGGATTTTGAATGAACTAAATTGAATCTGGATCAATGCTCACAGCAATAACAATGGGACCTACATGGTTCAATGACACATAGGAAACATTAATGGTTAAATGATGATTCAGTCCTTTTAAGGGACTGAACATTGTGCTTGGAGGTTGTATCACGCAACAATGACTTTATGCTGTTTGTTCATGGTGACTGTGGTTCATTTGACTATAGCTTTAAGAATTGTGGTGTTTCCTGTTGAGTTATATAAATTGACTAGAAGCCACCTGCTCAAAATGACTGTTTAAACAGGTGTGGTCTTCTGATAATGACTTCAAAACCAATCTTTCTCATATCTGTCAACCCAGACAAGGTCATTTTGTGCCACTCTCTCTGCAAATGATTATCCTATACACGTGAACTGCATATCTCCTGTATGCAAGTAATTCTCAGTTTACAACGAAATGTTGATGTTTTTATCCACATCTTCGGCTTCTGCTAAAATTCTGTCCTTCTCTCTCTCCTGCAGACTCCTCCCTCCTCCTCCCTTCGGTTTCTCTCATCCTCTTCCCCCCCTCCCCCCGGTCCTCTATGCTCAGTTCGGTGTGTGTATCTTCTTTTAAAGGGCGCAAGGGTGGGAACAAGTCGTCCAACAAAGCATGTTACAGCGCAGACATGACTTGTCCGTCGGAAAGCGAGAAAATTGTGATAAACTGCGGCGGAGTGCGGCATGAGACTTACCGGAGCACCCTAAAAACGTTGCCCGGCACGCGCCTATCGTGGCTCACCGATCCGGACGCCTTCAGCAACTTCGACTACGACCCCAAATTGGACGAGTTCTTCTTCGACCGGCACCCGTCCGTTTTTTCCTTCATCCTCAACTATTACCGCACGGGGAAATTGCACTGTCCGAACGACGTGTGCGGACCGCTGTTCGAGGAGGAGCTCGCCTTCTGGGGCATCGATGAGACGGACGTGGAGGCGTGCTGCTGGATGAACTACCGGCAGCACAGGGATGCTGAGGAGGCGCTGGACAGCTTTGAGAACCCCGAGCCGGAGGACCCGGACGACGACCCCGCTCTGTGCGGCGCGGATGGGGACCTGAAAAGACTGTGCATGGCGGAGGAAGCGAGGAGAGCAGGCTGGTGGAAAACCTGGCGGCCTAGAATTTGGGCTCTTTTTGAAGACCCATATTCCTCCAAATATGCCCGGGTGAGTTACTCCCATGGTCTTTCTAAAGGGAGCTTGTTTTTTCACCATTTCATCATAGCCCCTCACTTCATATAATGTGGTCACCGTTAAAGTGGTGAGTTTCAAAAACTTTGTGAAAAATGTATCCGCCCATATGTTGAATAGGCTCCATTTCCCTTCACAATCAACTGCAGACCACTTATAAAGCTACCTATGTCATCCATCACTTTATTCTATATTAAATGGCAGGATATATAGACTCAAGGATATTGAATAATTGATGTTGATAGCATAAGGGGAAAAAGGAAAATGGTATGGCCAGTAAACCTAATGGTAGATCGGTACCAGTTGATTCCAAATTAGTTTTTTGTCAAATGCATCACTTTCATTTCATACTCGTGTACATGTACATATTTCATATTAGATGAGCTTATAGTTGCACAGTGAATGCTTTTTGTTATGGCTATCATAATTCCAATAGGCTATACTTGTATGTTGCCAGAACAGATTTAATATATATATGCTTCGAAAAGCAGCATCGGCTGCATCTCCTGCATCCAAATGCCTTCATTAGGCTGTATTTGTCTGTTTATGATGCGCATAAGCATGCCGTATTTCATGTTAGTCTTTATTTATTGAAGCGCTTCACAGAGGAGGCTCATGAGACCCAGAAGCCCCTGTGTTGAAGTACATGTCTCCTTCCCCATTTGCCCTTGATAGTGATACTGCTCTGTGTGATGGGCTGTTTTCATTGTCAGTCTCCTGTCTCAGTCAGTCACATCCCAAATGTCTTTTCACAAACGAGTGCTTTATTGAAATATTACTCATGCAAATAGTTGAATCACTTTGATGTTTGACGTTTGATCGTTTTCCCTCTTGATGAGTGTTATGGCCTCCAAACAAATATGCAAAACTAACAAGTGGCTCAAATTGGAGGCCTCAACATAAAGAAGGACATCACAGAATGAACAAGTTTTAGAGAATAATATCAAATACAGTACTATTTTAACAAACTCGATACAGTCTATCTATATCTGATCTCTGTTTTATGCATGTTAAATGCATTTAATGCCTGCTTTTTGGTGAAGACATAATGGTGATTACCATATGTTTCTTTCTACATTCTGGTGGCGTTAACAGGTCTTTTCCCTCTGCATAAGGAGTGTAATAATCTATAGATACTGGGAAAGGATACACACTACTTTATTCAAAGCCAGACAACCTGCAGTGGTCAGATTAACATGCCATCATGTAAAAAAACAAACAGATATTGTATGTTCGTGTTGCAATTGTTGCATACTCAGCAACAGGCACTGTGTTGTTGTGTACACAGCATGCATTCAGTTACATCATAGATGGCAACATGGGCTGCAAACACATGCTCTGTCGCTCTTTTTCTTTTAGCACTCAGACACATATTCACTCGTGGTACTACTGCATGAGCCCACATACCAGGACTGTGGTCTCCCTAGAGGAAAAGCAAAGTGTCAAGCAGTGATGGACAGACAGATAGTCTGGATTAGGCAACTTGATCTGTTCTCATGATCTCTCATAGGACATAGGATCAGGTGGCAGGATGTAGCCCGTCCGAGTGTCATCCTCCTCGCCCCATCGGACGGAACTCCGCCGATGGGATCAATTAATAAACCCCCCTGATTTCACCTATATCACAATGTTCACTTCACATGTGTGCTGAAAGAGGTCTAGAGATTTTTTGACTTGATGGTGTTTATTGGAGCCGCTTTGGTAGGAACCACATCATAGCTTTCTCAAAATGGAAGACCGATAGCCAAACGGGAAAAGATTAGAGTGTCTGCTGCTCAGTGCTTCAAACATGCATGTTTAAGAGAAACGCTGTGTGGACCAAGAAGCATGGACTGGGGCGTTGGACAGTGAATCGACTGCTTTACCTAAATTAACTGCACATTCAGGTGCCGTTCCCATCACTTGCAAACAGGTCAATCTAGCTGCTGCCCCCATCGCCTCATCGCCAACTAAGGCAGCAACGAATTATATAATGTACAGTACACAACACTTGCTGGTTTGCAGTGACCACTGTCTCATTTTTTTGTGACTGGGGGGGGGGGGCATGTACAGTAGAGCACATAGCAGGTAATACTGTAGGTGGGACTCATCGCCATGGCTACGCACTCGGCACCCAGCTCTATTTGTGGGGTGAAGGCAGCCCCGCTTCTCCCTGTAGGTGTAAAATGCCAACGCTATACCGTACATCGAACGGCGCTGTGACCCAGATCGCTCGGGGGCTTTTTCTGGTATTTTTTTTTACACCCCTCTTTGTCTGCCTTTCTAAAGGTATCCCAGTCCATCAAGGCAGAACCTACCGTGCGTGGTATGCCTGCGTGATGTACCTTATATGGGGGGGGGGGAGTGAGAGACAGACAGAGAGAGAGAGTGGAGGGGGTCTGCATATGAAGAGGAGGGTTAAGAGAGAGTGAGCCAGATGGATGAGAAAAAGCTGGGGAGAGAGAGGGAGAGATGAGGCATTGCTATACAAATACAATGGGACAGATAAGAGAGGCAGAGATGGAGTAGAAGAATGGGATGGTAGGGTAAATAAAAGGAGAGAGCGAGAGAGCTTCCTCTAATGATTTAAGGGGTTTTGTTTGTATGTGTGTGATGTAATGCATCAGCAATCAATGTACCGATCAGTGATGTTATTCAAATTTTCGCTCCACATGAAGGGCTCGTGTTTTTCTGATCCTCCTCTCCACCCCCTAACCCCCCTTGGCATGATATTGTGGGGTTCGCTCGTGGACATAGTGTATAGTGCACGCACACACACAGAGACACGCTATGCTGGTGTCTGTGCAGGCTTTTCTGCTGCAGCAGACATGGGGAGCGAGAGGAGGGGGAGCGCTAGAGAGAGAGATAGAGAAAGGTGTGTGTGTGTGTGTGTGTGTGTGTGTGTGTGTGTGTGTGTGTGTGTGTGTGTGTGTGTGTGTGTGTGTGTGTGTGTGTGTGTGTGTGTGTGTGTGTGTGTGTGTGTGTGTGTGTGTGTGTGTGTGTGTGTGTGGGGCAGAGCAAGGGAGATAGTGAAAGAGAGAGAAATGGGGGGAAAGGAGAGTGAAAGCAACAGAGGAAAGGAGAGTGAAAGAGTAGGACAGAGAAAGGAGTGCGTGCGTGTGCGTGTGCGTGCGTGCGTGCGTGCGTGCGTGCGTGCTGTGGGGTGTTGTGAGATAAAGGGGAGTGAGTCGAAAACCAGGCAGCAGTGGAGAGAGAGAGACATTGGATGATGGGGGTGGGGACCCTTGTCTTGGCATCTTCGATCAGCTATATGAAGGCTCTAGCCATCCAATCTTACTTCCATGTCCCTGCTGCCTGCCTATTGATTGATATTTTATTGATTATCTTCTCTTTTTGTCTTTTTTTACGACATGGCTCTGCAAGAGGCTAGCCGTCTGTGACAGGGTCTCTGTGTGTGTTTGATTGTCCGGAGCTAATCTCACAAACCGCTGGACCGATCAGCGACAGTCCCTTTTCAAGTACATTTTTCACATAATTTAAAAAAATATTAAACTTGATTTGTTTAGAAAATGTTAAGCCAATCCTTTCTCTCCAGCTCTCTTCTTCACCCATTAAAGGGGGTGATTAGGCTTAAAGGGGGATTTGACCAGCTGGATTGTATGATAACATTGCCGTTAACCCAGACTCGGGCATGATTTACACATGCATGCATCTCTGTTTTAAAATGATGTGCTACAATGCATGGTTTTGTTTTCACTTCTAATTTCTTAATGGATTGCACCGCAATTTGCATGAGCGGCAATGGAGACTCGGATGATCGCCTGGAGTATATAAACCTGTCACATGAGTCGTCACACGTGTGACAAATTCTGATCACATCTGACCAGTTAGCAGCACAGTAAGGCTAGTACTTTGGCTTGGACATCCATAGTTTTGAACAGAGGTTTTCAATTCATATAACTTCCAAACAGGAATGAGCCTAATTAAATAACAAAGGATTTACTGATAGCCACGTCAATGTGTTGTTACTAGTGCACTAGAGCTAATCTAATTTGATCTCATCACTTGTCAGTTGTCACACTGGCTATACGTTACTGTTCTAACATGATGGGGGGTTTTATTGACCACGTGAATATGATCAATACGAGACAAGGTTTTCTGATTATTGAAGTAATAGTGAATCACCAGGTTAACCACAAGCCCTATTTCAAGCCCTGTTTCAAAATCAGTGAACATTTTTGTTTTAACAATATAATAATAATATTATATACTTATTATATATTATATATAGTTACTATAACTATAATGACACGCCCAAAATAGGGCCTTGAAATTGAAAATGGTTAAAGCGTTTAGCGTGCATGTTAAATAAGAATTGGAACATTGCGTAGTATTGAAGCACAACCATAGACACGGAACATTTTAATAATCACCTGATTAAATTGTTCATTTGTACCAATGTCTGGATATAGTAATACTTTTAACATTTTTGTCAGTACGGACAATATCGTTGTACAAAATTTGATAAATTGTCTCCCCACCCCACAATTAGCGTGCTTCTATGCTAAGGTGTGAATCAATATGAATTATCCTTGTATCCATCTTGCTTAATGTAGGCTAGTTTAAAGCCATGTTGTGCACATCCAATTGTCGCCAAGACAAGAAAACATCCGCACACAACTTGTAGCTCTGTTTATTTCAGAGCTGCAAGCTGTGTTTTCTTTTATTCGCTGTTGCTTAATGTCGTCCCACTGTGTCACAGGTGTAGTCATTTTTGGCCACTCTATAGCATCCAAAGAGGAAATAACTGCCCCAGTCAGCATATCTCCTGACAAAGCACCATTTGTAGCTCAGCATGTACAACATGTCCACCCCCGCCCCGGTCCTCCCACATCGGACTAGTGTTATTCTGTTTTGGTCTATTGCTGTTTTTGGGGAGTTGAAGCTCTGTGCCCAGGCCTGGCTGTCCAGACCAGAGTCCCTCTGAAGGTCATACTTTGTGGTTCACTGTTTGTTGTTCTTCTCCGCTGTGTTGAGTCCTGGAAAGCACCGGCTGTTGTACCCCATGGTCAGGTTGTCTCTCTCTGGGTAGAGAGGCACTGCGCTGGACAGAAAATAGAAATCAGACCAAGGATCCCCATAGATTTAAAATTGTGTACATTACATTTCTCTTCTCTTTCTTAAATTTGATTTGTTTTTATTTCAGTTTGGGCAACTTCACAGAATTATAACATACATATTTCTTACAACTGCTTTTTTTCACACAACCTCAGCTGTTTCACACTTTCATAGAATATATATATATATATATATATTATATACACACAAACAAATTCGTATACATTTACAAATATTCACAATAAAACAAGGAAATAAAATACAAGTAAAGAGATAAAAAACAACAGAGCGTCAACAACAATGGGAAGTGAACAACGAACAATACTGAATACAGACATGACTGTGGACAGAGGCAAGGCAAGCATATGAACGTGCCAGAAGGTCTGGGGAGAAGTGTATTTGGTGAATTGTTACTCAAGATTCCAGTACCTAGACACAAATATATTGTGTGAATTGATTCGATTGTCAGACACTCCCTGGAGACACGTCACGTGGACATTAAAATCATCCGGTTGGTTGCCCCGCCCCCTTCCCCCACACCTGCTAACCGTAAACAGACTAAAGCAGACTCCATTAGGCTACCAGCTCTCTTTATTTATGTTTGGAAGTAAAAGAGTGAATAAATCAACTTGCAGCGTCGTCGCACCTTGTTGACAAAATTGACTCCAGTCCTGTGTAATGCACGTTGCACGTTGCCTATTAACGGATAACAGTTAGTTCATGGAAAAAAGAGATCACAAATATGCAGAGAATACCTGTTTTAGACGGCTCTAACATTTCATGTAAGATAACAACATACTGTCCTCCTAAATGTAACCTCCTATACACAGGTTTAATGTTTGTCTTTAGTTCAATGTTTGTTTTGTAAACGCCATTGACAATGAAGGGAAAATTTACGTCATAATGTGCCTCATTATGTCATATTGTCTCTTTATTGTTAATGGCGTTTAATGTTTGTGTTTGCACCGTTTGTTTTACATCACCATTACATCACCTAATCAACTTGAGTTAGACTTTAATATATTAGCACCCCTCACTTCACACGGGTGGGATCTTTCCATTATACATAGGTCACAGGGGTTGACCTAAGGTGTCAGAGGCACTTGCCTGTCGGGCAAGTACACGTCATTTTCTACTTGTCCAAAGGTCAAACTCCACTTGCCTGAACGTTTTATTTACTTGCCACGGGCAGTCGGCCAACCGTTAGTGTCAACTCCTGGGTCACTTCTAATTTGGCATAGCCTTGCAAGTTTCTTTCTCCACATCAACCGTTTATTTTGCACCAGAGTTGAGTAACGCCACCTGACCCCACAAGTCTGGTGGGAGTTCTTTGAGATTCGTGTCGAAGGTGACTGTCGATAGTGTGTGGAACGAGTTCCCAACCAATCATGGCTGGCCTCTACCTCTCTCCCCCCCTTTCAGTTCCGTGATTGGTGCATGCCCCCGAGGTTCACTGCGTGCTGTGTTCTCAGTGACAGCACAGCTGTCATCATCAAAGAGCTAGATGTGATTTTTCTCACGTTAACCCAAGGGGGCAGTGAGGCTATTCAACGTTGAAGCTCTGGGTCCTAGTGGTAGGAGGAGGGACTACAGGCGGACCCGTGGATTCATGACCGGGAAACCCCGTGCAGCTGGGCTTTAACGTTGAGCGCTCGGTTGCCCTACGTCACTCAGGACCTCAAAGTTGAGGTCCTGGGAGGGACTTCCGGCAGTCTTCCGGGTGCTTCAAAACGCCACTGAGCAACTTCCACTGACATGAATAGCTGGGGGGGCGGAGCTTCGCGCCAGTTCAGTCTCTATTATATATATACTCTATGCGTTAACCACTTGAGCCGCAGCGTCCATATTCTGGGTGTTCCCCCCAGAATATTAGCCAAAAATAGCAGATCTACAAGATCACAAGACGTTCCAACGCAAACACAGGTCCAGTTTACTAGCCTCAGGCCCAGCCTTATTCATCTGCAAAGAGAAAAGCCTGGTCACAACCTAAGGCAGAGAGTGCATAGCCGGAAGTGTCGGGCCGGAACATCAGTCAGATGTATTTCCCCCGGATACGATATTTTTCGACCAATCACAACTTGTTTCATTTATGGAGAATGTAAATACAAAAAGATTTGTAAGTCTAGAGGGTTTTCGTGGTTAAAGGGATGCCTCTCTCAGCTTAAATCAAAACAAAAAAGCTCTTATCGTACTTGATGAGATCACCTGGTGAAGGTGCAGTCATCCATGATCAGCCATTTCGGCTTTGTCTATTTAGAAAGTGATGTCAGAAAACGGTCGATGAAAATAGGTGAACATTTGGTGAAAATAGTTGATCTAAGCTCAGCTGGTAGATCAGCTATAGCCGGCTATTCTCGCGATTTGACATACAACAAAGTATATAGGATTTGAATGGCGCAAGAGTGAACAATTAAGATTTTGGCACTCCCTGTTCTGAACTGTCTTCATTCAAACCTAGCCTCTAATGAAGGCCTATTTCACAGTGTTCCTCTTCCCAGTGGGTTGACCTTTTTTATTTTGCAATTTTTTTTGGAATAGTTAAAATGGCCAGTCTAAAAGCTCACAACGTGTCAATGTAGATTGGCTAGTTGATCTATTCAAAAATGTTTTTCAAAATAGTAAAAAAAGGCAAAGAAGTTTAGGGATAAGGTGTTTAGCGGTGACGAAATTGGAGTCCATATCTCATCTGTTTGGTGGTAAATGAATCCCCTCATCACTAGGGAGAGGATGAGAATGTGTTCTTGTACCATACACAGTCACAGTCTAGGGAGAGGATGAGAATGTGTGCTTGTACCACACAGTCAAATCCTCAGTGTTCATTCAACTATGGCTGTAAAAATGGCATCTTTTACGCCCTTAGAGTGAAATGAACACTGGGGGTTTTACTGTGTACAGCACGTAAACAACACAGGTCTGAAAATAGCCATCTGCCACCTCTGCGGTGGCTTTTGTCTGGGCCTGTCCGGTTAGACCCCCATCCCCACCCCCGCACCACCACCGGCCTTTTACAGAGATGAGGAGGACACACTCTTAAGTGCTCAACAAGTTTATGACGGTCCAGCATCTTTTGTCAGGACAGGGCTCATGGGAAGGGCATTACAAATGATTAGCCAAATTGCCTTTCCTGTGCCGACCCCCCAACCATTTTTGTGAAATCCATCGTATTCTTTTTCAGTTTTCTGTGATGCAAGTCTTTTGGCCCCTGGCCTTCTTCGCGTTGTGTTCATATCCCTAGAAATGTTTTCTGTAATGTGACCACCGTCTGTTGGTGATATTTTACTATGCATACAGTGCAGAACACACAGCCATTGTATTGACCCACAGTGATGCCTTTAAAGACAAACAAAATTGAGTCATGGTTGTCAGAATAACTATCCGCCTCTTTTTTCCCCCCACAGTTTTGTTTATTCAATATTTCAGGGTATACAGTAAATCAAATAATATGACAGTATATGTGACACACCCATACGGAACATTCTTCTTCACCTGCTATAGGAAGTGTTGCATTAAAAACAGGAGCAATTAGCCGGTTGTGCATTGATCACAATGCCTCTGCTGCTAAACAGGCTTCCTGCATCCCATCCCAAAGCCTTCCTCTCTCTCTCTCTCTCTCTCACTCTCTCTCTCCCCTTCACTCCCTTTCCGCTATCTTACTCTTCTCTCCATTTGACCCTCCTCATTAATGTGCTGAGTCAGCGCCCGGTGCCGCTGTGTGTGGCCGCTGGTCAATTAGTTATAACCTGTGGTCACCCCTGCGTACCTTCCGCCTTGCACTTTACATTTTAAAATGTTTTTGGAACACTGGCGTGCATGGCTGGAAGGCTTGCCTTGCGTGGCGCCATGGGTCAGTTATGGTGGCGGCCGGGTGTCTGAATCCTCTAACTGGGGCATCATCCAGTCAAAACACACGAGGAACGGAAACTCGGCAGGGTCTGGCGAAGAGAAGTGTGTGATGTATTCTCACGCACACGCACAGCCCACGCAGCCTCATCACATACACTTGCACACATTCAAATGCATATAGCGTAGGAACTGGCGCGTGCATATTATTTCCCTGCACAATCCTTTTCTGTTGCATGCACGCCTCGACACAATCTTCTACCCTAAGGTAGAAGATTCGCTCTTCGCTTTGCACCAAAAACGGCAGAGTCCTAAATAAATCACGAGCACTTTCAACAGACACTGTAAATAAACAAAGACTCAACATGGTATAGAAATATCGCACTTAGATGCAGTATACCTTACACTCTTTAAGACACGTGTGAGTGAATATAAATCCCTCACGCTGCATTCACACAGACACATTGGCCTTTACTCTGTATGTGTAGCCGCCCATAAAGCATTCTGCTGGGCACTTAACAGAATAGCCATAAATCACTACATGTGACACACCTCCACACATACAGTAACCCATAAGCACCCATTGAGTTCCCCCATATATGTGTGTCACGATCCCAACCTCAATATCATGGCGGCACGTGGACAACGCGGCCACATGCAGCGGGCCTGCAATGTGAATGGCCAAGAAGTAATCAACAGATAATGATTGAACCTTCGGAATCAGCTATCCGCTTCGATCTAAAGAAGCTTTAGTAAATAAAGTGTATATCTATTTGTGTCTGTAACCGATCATGTCATCTGCATGATGGGATTGGGGATTTTTCACAATACATTTGTTCTGCTTCAAAATACCCTTCACTTTAACCAAACCATTTTGATAACAATGCCATGGCTCTTACTGTATGTATCTGGTTAAAGGCTTTGCAAGTGTTGCATGCATGGCTGGACACGTGCCATTGCTTTGCTTCTGCCCTCGCCCCGTGGCACTTAAACAGTCAAGCAGGATCCCTGCTCATTCCCTTGGAAAATGACATTGGATCGTGTATGTGGTCCTGTGTGACCATCTGCTTCGTCGTGATTAGTCCAAGTGGCAACGGAGTGGAGGCAGAGAGGGCACACACCAAATGAATGACCAATGCAAGGGGCAATGCAGTGAATGGAGCACTCTTTCAATTGTCTCTTTGGGGGAGGGGGTTTTGGAACCCCAGATGTGTTTGTCAGATTAGGGCAGCCTCACAGGCAGAGTAGGGGCTACTGTGTAGCGTTTCACATGCAGTCGTGTCACCCCTGTGACTTTCCTTTTCTTCTTACGATGCATTGATTTATTTATTTCTGGTAACAAAGCTCCCAGTTAGATTAAGGACAGTGGTACAGTAGATGCAGAGGGATGGGTAGAGGGAGGGAGGGAGGGAGAGAAGGAGAGGGAGAGACAAAAGGGGGACAAGAAAAAGGAGGAGGAGTAGAACGGAGGAGGAGGAGATGTAGGTGGTCAGGCAGGCATTCTGTCATCACAGCTAATAGACTAGGAGCATCATTGCCAAACTAGCTTTCAGCCTTTCAGACGATATAAGCCGGACAGGGGGGGGGGGACATGAGAGGAGGTGGGACGGATGGAGCGACGGCAGAGGGACGGAGGGCGGGATTACAGGGTGGGGGTAGCTGAGCAGGTGTGTGTGTGTGTGTGGGTGTGTGTGTATGGGTGGGTGTGTGTGTGTGGGGGGGGGGGGGGGGGGGGGGCATGCATGTACGTGAGTGTGTGTGTGTATGTGTATGTGTCGCAAGGACAAACGCACATAGCTGCAGTGATCTGAATCGAATACAAAGCAGACGAGAGGACAAGGAGAAAGCAGCAGAGACGTTCACCTCCGCACTGTTTGCTTGTCTCGAAATGTTTGACAGGACTGCAGTGGGAATGAAATGGAGGGAACATAGGGCTGCAGAGCAGATACGACACTGTGACGCGTCAGCCAGAGAGATGTGTGTGTGTATGTGTGTGTGTGTGTGTGTGTGTGTGTGTGTGTGTGTGTGTGTGCGCACCTGCCCGCGTGTGTGTCTGTGGCTCTGTGCAGTGTGCACATGCGCGCGCATGTGTGTGTAGGAGAGCTCACCGATTCAACACAGTATAGCGTGTCGCCTGTCGGGGAGTTGAGTCATCCGGGGAATCACTGAAACAGAAGTGTTGCGATCGAAATTTCCCATAATCTTTTTTTTAATAAATAATTGTGCTGAGCTAGAAGATTCAGTATCTGAAAATGCAGTTTGATGGCTGACAGATCAGCTGATTAGCACACTATAGGTTAATGGCAGTCCGTATAGCTCATCCCACCATCAAGTGTTGCCCACATGGCGTTCATACACAGTACATACAGGACAGATGGTTGCACAATGCACATGTTACTCATGGAATGCAAATGCACACTTTCCAAATTCACACTTGCACGTGTTGTTCCATCCTTGTCCTTCACTATATCTCACATACGGTGTTCACGTGTAGGGTGATCCCTAGTTGGGGCTCTATGTCTCACACCATCTCCCCTTCTCTTGGCATGGGGCCCACCGACTCGTCCCCCCATCGCACCATGTCGCCTTTAGTGCCCTGGGGTGCTGACATGACTGGCGCTACTCTGAACCATAGACTGTGCTCTGAACACCTCTCTCTACTGGATCTTATGTGGTGGTGTAAAGTACATTTAGGCTACTCAAATACTGTACCTACAATTATTTGACAACTTTAGTTATTAGTTACTTTTTATGATTATTATTACAAAACAATGAAAACATACATTATACAACTTCAGCCCTCTATACATGTTGGCCATTTGAAAATAGCCGATCTACAAGCTTGATGAGATGCAATGTGAGCTTGCTATTTTCAAATACATTTAGACTGTTTTTCGTCTGTGGCATTCAATTACAGACTTGTACTTATATTTTGGTAGTATTTCTACAATGCACTTTTGATACTTTAAGATATGTGAGCACTTTTTCCACCACTCCTCTGACAGACATACTGCATCTTATGTGGCGCTTCGCCTGGCACTTTTTTTTGATATCGGTCCCTTCCTTCGGGTAGACATCAGATAGCCCCCCCACCCCACCGGTGCTTCTGAGAGGAAGGAGGGCCCTTAGATGGTAGATAACTTGTGATGGTTCCCTATCTGCCCTGTCCTCCCTCATTGTGTTCCGGCTATTGTATGTCTGTGATTTACAGGGGTCAGCGATCTGCCGTTTTGAAGCATGTCTACGACCCGCTGGATCAATGTACCACATTATTCCTTAATGGTAGGGCCACCACACACAAACCCATCGAGCCCAGCTCTCCTTGGGTTGATCACTGCTGTGATTATGGCCAGAAAGATGCTGAGGTAGGGCCGCTGCAATATAGTAAGCCCAGTACAAGATACACGATACTGTGGTGGCCGTGATATTCGTTGATACATTGTGCAGTGTTATATGCCAGCATAATTTAGGCTTACTTGAGCAGCTTTGAGGTTGGGAGGTTGTAAGCTGCTAAAAGCTCCAGTGATAATTCATAATTCAGCATTGAGAGAATAGACATCGCTGAAGAAATGACATGACCGTCTCTCTCTCTCTCTCTCTCTCTCTCTCTCTCTCTCTCTCTCTCTCTCTCTCTCTCTCTCTCTCTCTCTCGTGAACTCTCTGCATGTGCATCACTTTTGTTCAGACTGCAGGCAAATCCCATTTGTTTCTCAAATCTGATCTTTAGGACTGACTGTCCTAAAGATGTTGTATTTATGTATTCAGACATTGCTGAACATTGCTAAAATCTAGCAGATGTATAATAGATGGGCTATTTCGTGGAGCGACATCGTCGTACAAGTACTTATAAATCGTGTACAGACTCAGGCACATCTTCAAACCACCTAGAAATGTGGTTCAAATCTTATTATCAAAAATCTGTTTCCATGTGGCTCCTTGCTGTTCAGATTTGAAAAACAATCTGATTTCAATCTGGATTGAGAAAGTCTCTGTCCATGCCGCACACTTCCCCTCTTTTGACAAATGACTTCCAGACGTACCATATATGTCACGTTTGTGTGCTCAGTCAGTTTGCCCTTCATGGGCGGCTCTCTACTCCACATCGCTAAACTAACTTCCATTCCACAGCCCTTGTCCACGTCCAGATTTTCAGATCACCTTTCAGTGTCTCCTTATCACTGCTGACTCTGCGATAGTGGTCGCTCATTTGCTTTGCCCTCTGGGAAGGATTCCACGCACTGAATCTAATCGGCTGCTGTATTGTTATACTGAGACCCTGATCCAATATCACCGTATGAAACTGATATTGGAGTGTTTTTTACACTTTACGTTTTTATGTTGCAGTTCTGTTATTTTCGGTGTGCTCGACAGTTTTTGAAAATGTGTGAACATTTCTGAAAATCTTTGGAAACCTTTGAAAATGTTTTAAATAGATCTTTCTGTCTAAAGTCACACCCCCATCACACACTTTGTGGATAAAGGATATACTTAACTATGTCAAATTGGAAAGAATCAGATGTTTGCTGGGTGGCTCCCTGAAAAAGTTCACTAAAATGTGGGACCCTTTTTTTAGACTATAATTAGACTCCCTGATATCTCAGACTGACTGATTGTCATTTATAGAATAGGTGGCATGTCAGATGGCGGGGATCGACTAATATTCATATAATTTACCAGTAATTTATCATTATCACTATTATGTTTTTTTTAAATTATTATTTTACATTCTGTAATTTCTTTTGCTTTAGGTTGTTTCCCTTCATTTTTGTCTTGTCTTTCATTTTTGTGTCTATAGTATTTTGTCTTGTCCTTGTGGAAGTCTTGCCTAATGCTGTTGATTATACAGTTTCTTGATCACTTTCACCTTTATGCCCTCTGTGTAAAATGGAAATCTTCAATAAACAAATTGTGGAAAAAGAAAATGTTTTAAATAATTTGAACAATTTTGCCTATAATGACGTGCCCAAAATAGGGACCCCAGGGACTAACTCGGTCCGAGTATTGGTCCGAGACGGGATTTACTTCCCGTCTACCAAATGCATTCGCCACAAATAGCAGATCGGCAAGCTCACATTATTGCGACACGTTGTGTGAGCTTGTAGATCCGCTATTTCTGGCGAATGTTCCCCTGAGAATTGGGATGCTGAGGTTCACGTGGTCAACAACACCCATAATTGTTACATACATGTCAGGATGAAGGTCATCAGCATCATTCTACCTGAAAACAACAGGTACAGCACAGTTGTCTTTTTCTAAAACATCTAGCAACCCCAATGCCGATGATGATCACAGTTTGGGATGGGGGGGTGGGGGGGTATGTATGGCAGTTAGTATAGAGAGCAGTATTTGGCGGAGCCCTGTCCTTGGTGCCTGAAAGCAGAGGCTAACGCAGTGGTTGTCATGGCGACAGAGAGAGAGAGAGAGACAGCCAGGGAGGGCTGCTGCTGGTAATACTGTAATGATAAAGCTCTTCTGGATTGTGCCGCAGTAAACACAGCGCCACTTGGGTCCCGTTAGAGAAGAGCGCAGCGTGCGGCCGCGCATGCAAAACCGCCTGTAGTGCTAACATGGTTCCCGACCGTCGTTCGGTGGTTATATAATTTACATTCCATTGATCACTGACCCTTTCCTTTTCTTCATCCGTTTCTCTCTCTCTACACACCACCTGTTCCTTCCCTCTCTTTTATGGTATCATACTCTATTCTCTTTCTTTATTATCACCCCCCTACTCTCTCTCTCTTTCTTTATTATCACCCCCCTACTCTCTCTCTCTTTCTTTATTATCACCCCCCTACTCTCTCTCTCTTTCTTTATTATCACCCCCCTACTCTCTCTCTCTTTCTTTATTATCACCCCCCTACTCTCTCTCTCTCTTTCTTTATTATCACCCCCCTACTCTCTCTCTCTCTTTCTTTATTATCACCCCCATACTCTCTCTCTCTCTTTCTTTATTATCACCCCCCTACTCTCTCTCTCTCTCTTTCTTTATTATCACCCCCTATACTCTCTCTCTCTCTTTCTTTATTATCACCCCCTATACTCTCTCTCTCTTTCTTTATTATCACCCCCCTACTCTCTCTCTCTCTTTCTTTATTATCACCCCCTACTCTCTCTCTCTTTCTTTATTATCACCCCCCTACTCTCTCTCTCTTTCTTTATTATCACCCCCTACTCTCTCTCTTTCTTTATTATCACCCCCCTACTCTCTCTCTCTTTCTTTATTATCACCCCCCTACTCTCTCTCTCTCTTTCTTTATTATCACCCCCCTACTCTCTCTCTCTCTTTCTTTATTATCACCCCCCTACTCTCTCTCTTTCTTTATTATCACCCCCCTACTCTCTCTCTCTCTTTCTTTATTATCACCCCCCTACTCTCTCTCTCTCTCTTTCTTTATTATCACCCCCCTACTCTCTCTCTCTCTTTCTTTATTATCACCCCCTACTCTCTCTCTCTCTTTCTTTATTATCACACCCTACTCTCTCTCTTTCTTTATTATCACCCCCCTACTCTCTCTCTCTTTCTTTATTATCACCCCCTACTCTCTCTCTCTCTTTCTTTATTATCACCCCCCTACTCTCTCTCTCTCTTTCTTTATTATCACCCCCTACTCTCTCTCTCTCTTTCTTTATTATCACACCCTACTCTCTCTCTTTCTTTATTATCACCCCCTACTCTCTCTTTCTCTTTCTTTATTATCACCCCCCTACTCTCTCTCTTTCTTTATTATCACCCCCCTACTCTCTCTCTCTCTTTCTTTATTATCACCCCCCTACTCTCTCTCTCTTTCTTTATTATCACTTTTTCATCAACTCCCTTCCAACATTGTCTCATTGCCCCCCCCCCCCCCACCACCACACACACACACACACACACACACACACACACACACACACACACACACACACACACACACACACACACACACACACACACACACACACACCTTATACCCCCCTGTCCCCTCTCTTTTATATTCATGTTGATGATATTTCCAAATTGGATTTCAGTGCCCAGAGATCTAGTTGGTGCTTGAAGGTCATTGGGGCTGCTTACATTTAGTGCATGCCATGTGCTGCCTCTGCCACACCGGCTCCTCTGTTTGAATACATAGTACTATACTAAAATGGTGTGCTCATATACGGGCTTTTCAGAGCAAAAACACATACATACAGTACACACGCACACACACACACACACACACACACACACACACACACACACACACACACACACACACACACACACACACACTGACACACACACACACACACATACCCCAACCTGAATATTATCTTTAGAACCCTAACTCGAATACAAATGACCTGTTCCCTCATGGGGATCAGAAGAATTTCCCCGCATGGGTCGATCATTTCTGGTCTTACTATCCTCGGGGGGTATTGTGCATTGCATTGTATTGTATTGTATTGTATTGTGTTACACTATCAGTGCATTGCAGTGTACTGTTGTCACTATGACTGAAGGGAAGACAACAGAGAGAAAGTGCCATAGGACAGGAGATAAATAAGTGCAAAGTGACAGAATGATACTCTACTTCATCGTCCTCGTCCACGCCCCCTCTCTATCTCTCTCTCTCTATCTCTGTCCCTCTCTCACTTTCGCTCGTTCTCTGTCTGTCTGTCCATTCTTCAATGTTGCCTCAATGCAGTGTTCATGTACAGTAGGTAACAGTCACTGGCTATCTGCGATCGGCCAGCGGGCACACACCTCCTGCGCCTATAGGCTGTTTGTCTCAATCTGCTTGCGAGTCATGTCCGCACACACGTGCACCAGGCAGGTACTTAGTATACGCGAACACATGTTCATCCATACACGCACACACACACACACACACACACACACACACACACACACACACACACACACACACACACACACACACACACACACACACACACACACACACACAGGTGCACGTGTAGCCTACACATGTAATCTCACCGTGCACAGTATATGTGCGCAGTGCATGTAACACATAATAATGGTAAAGAAGGGTACACGCAGCAGACACACTTATCACACTCACACAGCGTACATGTCGGTACACAAAGACTTGATGAATAGCTTCAAGTGCATTTCATTAATGGCGTTGCAGTGGCCCTGTCTAGGTTCTCTCTCACACAATGGATCTGCGCTCGGCGCCACTGTAGAGTCAGAATGCATTGGCTGTTGTGATGGATTGATCCATTATCGATGTGGTGTCCAGATCTTACAGTTGCATTCATTGCATTCTGCCACATCACTTGAATTACTGTTGCATTCACTTACAGACGGGATTATGGTTAATAGCTCTCTGACGCCTTAGATTTCAAACACACGTGATATACATTTTGGCTAAACACAACTTAATTATCCTGTCAGATGATAAATGATAAAGAATAATCGTCATACTGGCTCTAAATTAAACAAAGGAAGTGAAACAATTATAGTATCCTCCTTCCTTCCTCCTATACAAACATACCTGTATATATACAGTCAAGAGAAACATGGACATGAAGACGATCTATCTAGTTTGTGTTTTGTTTTTTTTCAATTGTGTTTTAAGCAGAGATTCAAAAGGAGACGCTGATTTCTGCTGGCAGGGCATTTCCAGAGTGTAGCAGCAATGACAGCAAAGGCTCAGTCACATTTGTTTTGACATTTGGAAAATGCTGAAGCCATCAGACTGCACTTTACACAGTGCTTCTCTAGTCTCCCGTACACTAAGCCGCAGTGCCGTTACAATGTATGCCTCACACACTCATTCATACACATTTCACACACTGATGGCAGAGGCAGTCATGCAAGGAACCAACCTACTTGTCACCAGCAGTAAGGAGATCAGTGTCTTGCTTAAGGACACTATGACACAGCGCTCATGGGAACCTTCCGATTCCCAGCCCTGAGCCTCTGAAGTGACTAAATGTGACCAAAGTAATTACACCTCTATAGGTCAAATGTGACATTAATTTTCATTCAGACCCGTGCGACATATGCTAAGAACTTGCTTTCGCCTTCCCCGTTAGGGTTAGGGTTACCATTAACATTTGCTGTTAACATTACCCCATAACCTTTGAGAACTTTGAGAACTTTCCTCTGTCTCTGTCTGTCTCTCTCTGTCTTTCTTTGTGTCTTTCTCTCTCTCTTTCCCCTTTCATTTCCTTCTTCCCACTATAATTCCACCAGCGATGTCTCAGCTCTTCCTCCTCGTTGTCTTTTTGGAAGCTCTCCTGACTTGACATGGTCAGGTCACTTCTGTATGATCAGACTGATGAGCTGGCCTGGCCTAACCACGCTCCATTCTGTCATTCTAAAAATGAAAGGTTACAGCCGTGTTTGGATTGTCCCGTCTTGTGGGACCTGTATTATTTGTTATCGTCTTTATTGCACTCTGTCCCCAGTCAGTTTAAACCCCTTGAGTGTTTTCTCTTGTCCACTCCACGGCAAACTCCAATCAGTGTTAATGTAGTGTAAGTGATATTTGCTTTGGTCGAAATTAAAAGTATTTTGTGGTCAAAGCTCTATATTCTGATATAGTTATCATTGCTATAGAGTGTTTATTCAATAACAGGGGTCTCGCCGTCTCTCCAGATGTTTAATATACAGACAATACATTTTCAAGTGGGTTGCCAATTTCAGCCAGTCAGGAAAGGATACCCATTTAGCAGCTTCAGTTGCATAGCGTTCCAGTTTCAATTGTGTTTGCTCAATTAATTGTGTCATCACTTCCAATTTCACTTGTTTATCCTGTGTCCTATATGAGTTTGGATAAAATTGGTATCCTGACCTGAAAATGTATTTTCTGCTTACTATAGAGCTGGAGAGACAGGGAGACCCCTATTACTGAACAAACAGCATATTAGAAAACATATTTTAACATCCATCCATCCATCCTTCAACTGCTTATCCGGAATCAGGTTGTGGGGGTAACAGTTCCAATAGAGAGCTCCGGACTTGCCTTTCCAGAGCATTATTAGCAAGTTCCTCCTGGGAGAGCCCAAGGCGTTCCATGGCTAGTATGGGAATATAATCCCCCCATCTGGTCCTTAATTGGTCTGCCAGGGGGTCTCATCTCAGTGGGATGTGCAGCCAGGACCTCCCTTGGGAGATGCTTGGGAGGCCTCCGTACTAGAAGCCCGAACTACCTACTGTAAGCTGGCTCCTTTCCAAGTCAAGGGGCAGTGATTCTACTCACTCAGATGACTGAAATTCTCACCCTATCTCTAATATAAGGGAGGGGCCAACCAGCCGTGAGAAAACTAATTTTGGCCACTTACTGTATGTCCACGATCTTATTCTGAAACATAAAAACATCACTGCACCTTTAACTCTTGAGAGCGGGAAGATGGACCCACGTGAGTTAAATGAACCTCAGGATTTTACAGTGACCTTCCATATCATGTGGTGTTCTCTGTGTTTGCTCTGCCTCCCTTCCACTTGTCATGAGCCCCCCTTGCTGTGTGTCCACCTGTGTAGATATGAAGTGACTGTATTTGTGTGTGCGTGCGTGCGTGCGTGCGTGCGTGCGTACAGTGCGCGTGTTCACGCTCAGAGTGTATACGTCAGTGAGACAATGTCGGAGGGAGTTGATGAAAACTAGTGATGTGCTAGCAGTGCTTGGATGGATGGCAACCTTTTCTGGAGCAGGGCCTACTTGAAAATCTCCAAAGTGTTCGCAGCCCCCCATCTGACCACTTGTGTTAAGTGCTCATATGGGTGGACCCTGTGCATTTTCATTTTTATTTGAAAATGCACGTTTATTTTAATAATCAATCGATTGTGTTCCGGCTTGGATCAATGGAACTAACGTTCCTACTTATTGGCATCACAAAGCAAACACAATTTTCAAGGATTGCAGTATGTTATGTTATATAATCAGTAAGATCTTAGTGTTTTGCCAGTCATTTGGCGGCCCACATGCAGGGTGGATTCACAGAGCCCTAACAAAACACTGGGGGTCCCCTGCAAAATGTATTCATACAGCATTACAATAATTTTAACAGCTTTATCCATTTATAAGTTTTTGGCCAAAGACATATCAATTTGGTGGTCCTTAATGAACAAGTTTGGGAACCACTAGTGAACGATAACATGCAGCTACCTCCAACCTTCCCAGGCCCCCATACCTCAGCTATACCTCCAACCTTCCCAGGCCCCCATACCTCATTACCTCCAACCTTCCCAGGCCCCCATACCTCAGCTACCTCCAACCTTCCCAGGCCCCCATACCTCATTACCTCCAACCTTCCCAGGCCCCCATACCTCCAACCTTCCCAGGCCCCCATACCTCATTACCTCCAACCTTCCCAGGCCCCCATACCTCAGCTACCTCCAACCTTCCCAGGCCCCCATACCTCAGCTACCTCCAACCTTCCCAGGCCCCCATACCTCAGCTACCTCCAACCTTCCCAGGCCCCCATACCTCATTACCTCCAACCTTCCCAGGCCCCCATACCTCATTACCTCCAACCTTCCCAGGCCCCCATACCTCAGCTACCTCCAACCTTCCCAGGCCCCCATACCTCAGCTACCTCCAACCTTCCCAGGCCCCCATACCTCATTACCTCCAACCTTCCCAGGCCCCCATACCTCAGCTACCTCCAACCTTCCCAGGCCCCCATACCTCAGCTACCTCCAACCTTCCCAGGCCCCCATACCTCAGCTACCTCCAACCTTCCCAGGCCCCCATACCTCATTACCGCCAAACTCTCTTTCTTTCTCCCTTACACTTCTTATCATGAACACACCACTGTAAACAACACAAAGAAACCGACGGCACCATTAAACACAAGGAACAACATAACACCACCGGCACCATTAAACACAAGGAACAACATAACACCACCGGCACCATTAAACACAAGGAACAACATAACGCCACCGGGCAAAGCCCCTGATTCGTGATCACAAAGGCTCTCTCCGCCGTTCTCCGCCAATGAGGGAGCGTCTTCTAGAGCAGGTCCCTCCGGTGCTATCCTGCTTCCGTGGGACCGACGGGAGCTCTTGTGGGGGTGGAGGGGTGGGTGGCTGGGTGGCTGAACGACAGTCGCGCACATGCGTGTGTGTGTGTGTGTGTGTGCATGCGTGCGTGCGCGCATGTTCGCGATACAGAGGAGGAGAGCACTGCCATAATCGGAGGAAAGTAGGTCAGACACCCGACTAGCAATGAGGAGAAAAGAGGTAGGGAAAGAGAGAAGATATAGAAAGATATTTTCTTGTTATTCCAGAATATGTTTTACATGAAGGGGAACAGCAGGTGCTGTAATAGCAATAACACAACTAAGAAAAGAAAACTTGATAAAAACACAAATTCAAAATGTAAAGTTTACCACAAAAAACATTATGTTTATGTTCATCCAGGGGATATACTAGGTTCTGGTCCCCTACCTTTTTCCATCTACACCAAATCTCTTAGTCGAAAAAGCATATCTGGCCTGGGCCATGGCTCAGCGGTCCAGGCACCTTGGCTGGCAATCCAGTCTGGCAGTGTGCCGTGGGTTCGACTCCCGATCCCGACGGCCTTTGCTGCATGTCATCCCCCCGTCTCTCTCCCCGTTTCCTGTCGGCCTACTGTCTGTCCCTCCATGGGAAATGTAGAACAAAGGCGAAAGCCACAAAAAAACATTTAAAAAAAATAAAAAGCATATCTACAAGCTCACAACACGTCACGACACGACACATTGTGAGTTTAAAAGATCCAGGCTTCGGTTATGGTTAGGTTAGGTTAGGTTAAGTTATGCCGACTTATTTGTGCGGTGATGTTGCATCTAAGTATACCTTAGGGTTAGGCTTAGAAATGGTCCCCAAAAAGGGTCAATATGGCATTCATAAAATTGTGTGTGTGTGTGTGTGTGTGTGTGTGTGTGTGTGTGTGTGTGTGTGTGTGTGTGTGTGTGTGTGTGTGTGTGTGTGTGTGTGTGTGTGTGTGTGAAATAAAGCGAGATAATGAGAGTATCAGGGGAGTTGAGACCAGCTGGAAAAGAGGAAAACAAAACCTGCAACAGACATGATGCACATGTGTTCATTTGAGTGTAATAATAATTTACACTCTTGAAGTGAGACTAACACTGAGTTATTAGCTGTAAATACTCTAGATAGATACTGTACATAGACAATTATTGATCCTGAAGTAGATATAGATAGGCTACTTACTCCCAAGCACCAAATGTTTTGTGAACCAAAAATATGATTATTGCAGAGTAGTGTAACTGGAGGTTCATGTTACAGAATATCACAGCATAACATAACATGCCAGGCCAGTTTAACACCATAAGTTCTCTGTATGGTAGAACCTCATATTGCCTTTCCTGGAAGGTACTACTTTTGCACCTAATCCAGGGGTTTGCAACCTTTCAGGTTTGATTGATAATACAATATTTACAATATTTGCTTACTGGATGCCGGGCACTGCACTCCCATCGGGTCGTCTGCAACGCACGTGGCGATTTGTACGGCGATTCCCTGCATTTATTATATAATTGTTTACCATTAGGTGTCCTATCCGACACCAGTGTCACAATTATCTCAATTGAAGAGTAGGGAGACCACCTCCAGCCACTGCAGATGTGTTATATAATTATATTGTAATGTATACACATCCTCTACCATACAGATTGGTTAAAACAATGAAATATAATACTCATGCAAGGTCTGTCATGAAGGCACTGCATAGGCCCTGAAAGAAGAATCACACCAGCACTCCTTTCTTTCAGTTTTGCGTCACTGTGTTGTATAGCTCTTGATATTATGTTTGTGCATAACACTGGAAATATGCATATAGACACGCACAATACACTGAGGGCACTCAGACATCCTACATACTGTATATAGCCTCCACTCAAGTATGAATTACCTCTCCCTTTTCCTCCTCTGGCTATGTCTGTGCTTTATTATTTATTTGGTAATGCACAAAGTATACTGCATCTATAAATATCCACTACAGGGCAGACGGAGTAGAGCAGCAACTGTGCAGCAGCCGTAGCCAAGTTAACTGGTTTTTATCAGCATGCCAATGGTGGAAGAAGTAGGCCTACCTATATATTCAAAATATTGGAGGATCAGTCCAGGTTGGAATAGTTGGGGATAAACAAGAACGCTGATGTTGAGAGGGTTTATACATGTGCGGTGGAGGGATGAGGTGTATATGGAGTACTGGAAGAAGGATGCTGAAGATGGAGCTGCCAGGCAAGAGGAAGGAGGCCAAAAGGGGAGGTTTATGGATGCAGTGAGAGAGCACACAGTATGCAGGTGGCTGGAGTGACCATAGGAAAATGCAGAGAATAGAAAATGGATGGAAACCGATGATCCACTCCGGCGACCCCTGATGGGAATTCACAGCGAAATGAAGATTACTGTATACCCAGTCTCACACTGATTTGTGAATGACCCCAAAAAGTGAGCATGTCTTTTAAGATTGACGGTAAAGATAATAACAGGAGAGGGGCGGTCACTCTTCATCTCAGTGACTGAACTGTCCAGGCAGAATGCAGATCACTGTTGGTATATTGGTATACTTTGTTTTGTTTTCCATCCAAGATATTTTGCCCTAAGGAGATAGTTTTGGCAGCTTGACACTAACAGATCCTAGTATGGGTATTATGCAGCCGACCACAATACTCTGTAGGGGAGGAAGGGATTGTTAATTACTTAAAGTGATGGCGGTGTGGGTAATTCAGACAGTGATGGAATCTATGGCTGACAAACAGTATGGACACAGATACTATTATCTGCATTTCATTGGCACTTCCCCATGATTTTGCTTCTTGTTGCAGACTTAAACATCATGCACTTGGACCATGCAAATTATTCTATAGTTAGAAGAACAACCGAAATGAGTTACATTTGAACACTGCTAACACAGATATGCAGTATACTGCATGAAATACTGCATCAGATTGTTAGAGCCTTTGAGCATGTGCTCTGCTGCACTATGTCTTACACTCTTATGTATCTATAATTCATCTGGCTTATCCTTACACTCCCTTTCCTTTCCTTCATTTCTCTCTGGCACTGCAGTATCAATATGGTCAGTAGGTCTCACCCTGCCCAGGCAACGTCTCCCATTTGCGTTTGGCATCTGCAGGTTTATAATACATGTTGTCTTATTGTGTTACCCACTGTGTAAAGACATGGGAATATAACACGCTAAGAAGACACGAAAAGTGTCCCAATCCTTGGGCTGTACAGTATGTAAAGGACAAATTGATATAGGCTATATTAGGCCACAGATCACCATATGTCTGGTAAAAACCACAACTGAAGATTTTTGTTGTTAGATTAGATTTAGTTCACAATATGCTATTCTACATGGTGGGGAGATGTGGCGAATGATGCAGGAAGTAAATGATAGTCATTCGTATGCGTTCTCTCATTGGGCTAACTTCTAGCCTGTGAAATAAAGTGACCTTAAACTGTTCTATATTTTGCCATGGAAACCCCCCCCCAAGGACCCCTGGGGGGTCCCCGGAGACCACTTTGAGAACCACTGGGTATAGATGACAATGACAAACATTACAGCCTTACAGGCCACTAGGTTAGCCTGAAGGTCAACAATTAAGTCACTTAAGCATGTAATCCGGCGTCATGCAAGTCCGTATGTATCTCTATTCCACAGAGAAATCCCCTCCAGTGGCTGAAACTCATTGTTGAACATCCACCAGTTGGTGCTGTCTGGTTAGTGTAAGGTCACTGAAATTGTGCTTGCATTGTACTTGCATTTGTCGCTGATTCATCATCTTTTTCTTGCTACATCTGTTTCTCTCTCCCAACCCTCCCCGTCCTCTGTCACGCCCCGTCTCTCCTTCTGCTTCCTTCCCAACAGTATGTGGCATTTGGCTCCCTACTCTTCATCCTCATCTCCATCTCCACATTCTGCATGGAGACGCACGAGGCCTTCAACACAATCTACAACCACACGGAGAACGTCACGGTGGGCAACGTGACCCGCGAGGAGATCGTGTATGAAGTGGTGACCGACAGCTGGCTGACTTATGTCGAGGGCATGTGCGTCATCTGGTTCACCATCGAGGTCATTCTCCGCGTCACCTTCTGCCCGAGCAAGAGCGAGTTCTTCAGGAGCTACCTGAACATCATCGACTTCATCGCCATCATGCCCTTCTACCTGGAGGTGGGTCTCAGTGGTCTGTCCTCCAAAGCTGCCAAGGACGTCCTGGGGTTCCTCCGCGTGGTCCGATTCGTCCGTATCCTCCGTATCTTCAAACTGACCCGCCACTTTGTCGGCCTCCGTGTCCTGGGTCACACCCTCCGAGCCAGCACCAATGAGTTCCTCCTGCTCATCATCTTCTTAGCCCTCGGTGTCCTCATCTTCGCCACGATGATCTACTATGCTGAGCGCATTGGCGCCGACCCCGATGACCCCACGGCCAGTGCCCACACTAACTTCAAGAACATCCCTATTGGTTTCTGGTGGGCCGTGGTCACCATGACTACACTGGGCTACGGAGACATGTACCCCGAGACGTGGTCAGGCATGTTGGTGGGCGCTCTGTGTGCCTTGGCCGGTGTGCTGACTATCGCCATGCCCGTGCCAGTCATTGTCAACAACTTCGGCATGTACTACTCCCTGGCCATGGCCAAGCAGAAGCTTCCCAAGAAGAAGAACAAACACATCCCGAGAGCGCCTCAACCTGGCTCCCCCAACTACTGTAAACCGGATGCCCTGGCAATGGCTACCGCATCGCCACAAAGGATTCTGGGAAATGTCCTAGGCGGTGTGATCGGTGTGTCTGGAGGTTTAGGGGGTGACTGCCCTCTCGCCCAAGAGGAGATCATAGAGATCAACAGAGGTGAGCTATTTACATTAACAGCTGAATTATTTTGAGTAAATAGAGGTATGTGAGTGACATTGCCTAAGTTTGTTATCAACCCAAATGTAGGCCTTTCTGAAGTGTGCCAGGCTTCTTCTGCGAGGTAAGTGGTGACTGGATATTATGGCTGGAAATGCAGAGACAGGTGGTGGAGTTACTGTAGCGCAGTCAAGAAGTGATGCACTGTTTCTTCTGGAGGAGCCACTCTTGCTGGCCCAAGTCATGTGTAATTTATGATCAACTGTTGGCCCACAGTCGCCTTGAGGCACCCATCTGGCAGTGACGAACAAACACCACGCCAGTGAAAATGAACTCAATTATCTGTTAAAACAGACTAATGCATCTTAGCTCGGGTTGACTTCACATATTCTTTGTGACTGAAATTAGGAGGATGATTTGGCTCTCTGCTTGCATTTTCCATGCCCGAACTCCAGGCTTCACTAACGGCCATAATGTACATTTAATGTGTTTTTTTTACTATCTTAAGTCATCAGAGAGCCAGTAATAATGGGGTTTTATTACATAAGCACTTTGAACATCCCTCCCTGTCTGGCGTTCCTCCACACTTCCTCCATAAAGGTTGTGCGTGTAGATTTCTGGAGCAGGAGCTCATGTCATATATTAGATATGACAGCTGGGCCTAAGTCTAGTCACCCTGCAGCCTTCACGTCCTTCACCAACTCTCTCTGCTCTGAACGCACCAGCTTACCACAATGTCAAGATGTGTTCATGATCTCTGAAACAGTTGTCCCAAAAGTCTATAAACATTAAATGTCACCGTGCCAAAATGTTGGAGAATCAAATGTCATAAGTAACTGTGACATATTTTTTTAATCGAGGCTACATGCCAAAATAGTCACTTTGTACTAACAATTATGCAGTGGTATGCAAATATGTGGTCAAAAACAAGAAGATGGAAATTCAGTAATTGCAGTGTCCCACCAAAATGTCTATTCACAAATGGATTTGTTTGCTTGGTTACCTTGTATTAAACCTGAAATGAGTGAACAGTCTAATAAACATAAATGTACAGTGAGCATATGAATGAATATACATTTGAATATACGGTATTATGTACATTCATTTAATATAAATGATATAGTTGATTGAATATACGTATATATGTTTGGTTCAATATTGATAAAACCCACACCAGACTTTGGTTAAAGACATTTTCAAATAGGGAGGTTAGAGTTCAAGTGTTTAATTAATAATTAGTCCTTCCGGAAATTGCACATTGCAAACACAATATACACGCCCCAGGGATTTTCTTTTAATGGACAATAAAGTGTCATCATTATAATCGAACCACACTGCTTTGTTTCTCAAAGTTGCGCTCAAAGAAGATAATTTGCGCTGATTTATTATAGTTTTACAAAGGTGTTTCTATAGGTCTGTCACAATTATTACATAATCGTCTAATCGCAATTATTTGAGATCGTTGAATAATCGAATAAAAATTCATATATTTTCAGACATTTTCAGATCTGAAAAGATCGTCTATTTATACTTATTTAAGTATAAAGTTATTAAAATTGTCACATCTGCCCTGATGTGCAACTTCAAAGCCTAAGAGCCAAAACAGAACTGTACTTTTTTTTTTATCCATTATGTTCCCAGTGTTTAATGAAACAAAAACACAATTTCATAATGGTTGACAGCCCTAAGTGTTTCTCCATGTCCCTTCATGCTGGCTGTGTTTCTGCTATGTGCTTCCCCGCTGTCTCCGCCACCTCCAGACTCCAAGCAGAACGGCGACGCAGCTTCCGCGGCCCTGGCTAACGAGGACTGCCCCACCATCGACCAGGTGCTGAGCCCAGACGAGAGGAGCCCCGCGGGGAGAGGAGGCGGCAGCGCCGGTCTTACCCGGGAACGCTACCAGCAGGACCGGGCCTGCTTCCTGCTCAACCCCAGGGAATTCCGCGCCACAGATGGGAATGTGCGGAAAGGTACGTTTCCCACCAGGGGATAGATGTATGAACACGCACTGCTTACGCACAACACGAGCCACACAGCAAAAGACGTCAGAGACAATATGGGACCATACTGGCCCCCTCTGTTCAGTTAATGTATGCACTAAACAGGCTTGTGCAACCGGGATAGATAAGTGCACTGCATAGTATGAGATACACTTTCATTATTTCCTCATCCGTGGTGAGAGAGGAACATTTTGTCAACTAATCAGATAGACATGAGAGCCTATAGATCTAACATAAGAACTGTGGGAGCCGCAGCTATGCTTATGTGACAGGAGGCCCCATTCACAGCTAACGATGAAACATTCATGCGTATTCTCACACACACACACGCACACGCACATGCACACACACACACACGCACACAGTACATTTTAGCTCTTCTGCTCTGCTCTGTTTGTTTCCACCTCTTCACATCCACGTTGTCTCTGTTTCCATCACAGCTCGGTATCATCTTTTTTGATTTCTGTTGTTCCATATTCACATGGCGGACATGTTGTTCTTATGTCGTACTCAGGTATGACGTAAGAGCAAAATGGCTGCCATGTTGATATGGGACAATTGTCACAGGTTTTCTGTCCCTCTACCCGTCTACATATCTCTCAGCTCTGTCTCAGAGTGTTTATTTGTCCATCTCTCCATGCAGTCTGGATTTGTTTGGGGTTTTTTATGTGTCTCGTCTGCACACATTCATTCATGCTCATAAATGATCTCACATCTCTCTGTCTTCTGAATCAGTCAAGACAGTTAACCATGCATTAATTTGACTTCTTGTCACTTATGTTTTCTTTCTCTCCCTGTTCCCCTCTCTCGCTCTCTCTTTCTCTCTCTATCTCTCTCTATCTCTCTCTCCCCTTCCTCCTGCCTAACTTTTGTTTTGTCTTGTACCCCCTCCCACCCCCCCCCCCCCCCCCATGATGATACTCCCTCCCCTGCCCTAAATCCACACCTCCCTGCTCCTTTTCTTCTCTGCCCCGTCTTTGAATCCATATCTTCCTTCCCCTCCTCTTTTCCTTTGTGGTGCACCTCATTCCCTCCGTCCTTTGCCTTTATTTATTGTTTTACCCTGGGTCTGTTCTTATTATCTCCCGCTTATTTCTGAAAACCTGGCAACCGCAATTCATTTTTTTAAACCGTTCTGTTTGTTTTCTTTGTTTTGTACTGTTGCAATCCAACCACCACCACCAACTACCTGCACTAAAACACTCCCTCACACCTTCCAAACTTCCAAAACCCCCCTTGTTAACAAACTAGAGGCAGCGGCCCTGGCAACCAGCCCAGACTCCCCTCTGACTGAGGATTGGTATAAACTGGAAGGGTCTCTGTTACAGCAGGACCTCAATGCAAACTCCACCTCCTCCTGGATCAAACCATAGGCCAACAGAGGTAACACCAAAACAATTTAATGAGAGAGCCCTTAGCCTAGTCGAACCTTTATCAAAACCTACAGGAAAATATGTCATCCTACTAACATGAGATACCGTAGCATGTTTTGCAGCTGCTCACTTGGAAAATAGGGTTTTCGCCGGTGACATACACATTTTGACACCAACACTTGAACACTGACACCTGCATTCGCGCACACTGTGCGTGCATAGTTCCAAATCACAAACATACGCCACTGTGTCCACTGTGTTGTGTCTCTATGTTCAGTGGCGTTTTAAATATCATCTCTGACGTGTCTTCTATGTGACTGACTGAAAGTGTGAATGTGATAATTATGTGAGAATTTAAAGTATTACTTTACATTAGGTAGTCGATAACGACAGCTGTGCTAAGGTTGGGTATAGCACTTTGTTTTATATATTTTACAGTCCCATCGTTGTAATTAGCAAGATATTTTATCCAGCCAAACCATCCAACTTCTATGGGCTAACAGTTTTATGAACTCAACGATAATCTTGCAATTAACTGAACATCCATTATGCTTGCTTAACACTTACTCATACAAAATGTACAAGATGGAAAATAGAGTTATGGGGAAACTAATCAGGGACTACATTACAGCGTCCGTAATGGTTAGGCCCGGGTGTTCACGTGTAAATGAATACACAGTCTGAGTGTTAATGTAACTCTGAGCGTGCAAATGTACAGTAGGTTACATTTGCAGTTGCTTGCTCAGAGTTACATTAAGACTGACAATTTTACTGTGCAGGCACTTCAAGCAGCATGTTCTTGAGTACGCCCTTGTGGGCAGATTCAGACCGCTTAATGCATAGCGGTCAACCAATGCAGCAGTGTGTGTGTGCGTGTGTCTGTGTGTGTGTGTGTTAGTGCAAGCATGCCTGGGTGTGTGTTTGTGTATAAGAGCTTGTGCGGTTTACAGTGAGTGTTTTGTGTTAACGAATTAATAATAACTACTAATAACAAAACGACAACAAAAACAAAGCAGTGAAGAAGAAGAAGAGACCAGTCGTGGGTCCTGTTGTTGTCTGATGTGCCTGTGTGTTGTTGTTTTCTCCCTTCAGGTTGTGTCATATCACGCGTTTGTATGTGGGCTTATTCATTCTTACATGTTCCTTATACACCGTGTCCCTGTCCTTCTCAATGCCGTCTGAGTGTTGTGTTCGTGTTTCGTCGTGTGGCTTTCTTTTATTTTCCTTTCGTGTATTTTGTTTTTATTGTGTCGTTATTTTTTGTGTCACTCTCTCGACCTCACAGACCTAAACCCTGGCGACATTCACTGCATTCTTTTTTAGGACTTTCCTTCTTGAAGGAATTCTGAAAATACAATACGTTGTCATGCGCTGAACTTAAGTCATCATTGAATATTAATTTCAGCTAAAAGTAAGTAAAGTACTATCTGGAATACAGTGCCGAACGTGCACAAGAATATACATACTTAATATGTACATATCAAGTGTTTTCTATAGATCAATTGGCCTGCCTTGATTGTCACGTTTGTGACACTGAATGCAGTGTAGAACAATGGGGCGTAAGGTCACTGGGGTCAGCAGGGAGCTGTTAAAGGTCACTGGATAGTACACTATGACACATACCGCGCCGAAACACAGAGCACATTTTGGTTGCTGGCTTTCATTGAGCCAGACAGTCCCAATTTAATTTTACGAAAGTAATGCATTACAAAGCTGGCTTCCAGTATGTGGCATTGTGGGCGTGTTATGGGTCTGAACTGAAGTGCTATTCCCCTGATCGCGTAACTGTGTTTTCAGTGCCTAGTGTGGTTCAAAGATCAAGACTTCATGTACTGTATTTGTACGGTGCAGACCTCGATGATAGTCCAAATAATATTTGTTCACAAAACTGCACTTGGCGACTGAAGCACGTATACACACCGACTGACCAGACAGACAGACTCAATGACAGACTTGCTTGAAAACTGTCTCGATGCTGCCTTAAGGTAAGCATGCATTGAGCTGTCAAAGCCCTACACACAAAGATCCTTGATATTCCTTCAGTTTTCTGATTCAACGGTTCTTTCTTATATATATAAAAAACACAAGTGCCAGAATAAGTCCTTTAAAATAAAATAGAAGTCTTGCTTTCAAAAAGCTGCATTGGTGGCAGTCATATTCCAAGTTCTAATCAGGTTTTTTAAAGGCAGTGTGCATGTTTTTGGGCAGCTATACATTAGCACTCCTCACTTCTGTTAGTGGTTCCACAGTCTTGGGGTGTTGTAGATAGTACATACTTAAGAAGTTGTTGCCAATTTATGATCCGTCTCCTCTCTTTGATTTTTTGTCCATTTTGACCTCTTACGCACAAAATGAAATATGCATGGCTCAGTAAGGTCAAGCAGTCAATTAGCCCTCTGATTGTCTGCTCTCTATCACTGTTTAGACCTTGTTCAATAAGCTCTTTCTCTTTGGGAACTCCCTCTATTTCTGCATCCTCTCTCTCTCTCTCTCTCTCTCTCTCTCTCTCTCTCTCTCTCTCTCTCTCTTTCTCTCTCCGTTTTGTTCTTTGTGTTTGTTTTTGTGTTTACGAGTGCCTAGTTTTTTTCCCCTTCTTTTTTCTGTACATATTAATGTCTGTCCTATGTATTCTGACATATCTCTATAGTGTTTGTGAAGTGGGTTTTCTGCATCAGTGTTGTTTTAGGTGTGTGTTATTATGTGTGTGGTCTTTTCATTCTTTTCATTTGTGTGAACCTTTGCCAACGTTATTTTGTGCATTATTATGTATATATTTTCTTGTTAGTCTTTTATGTGTTTTGCGTAGGTGTTTTTGATTGTCTTTGTCTTTTTGTGTTTTTTTCGGTACAGTTAGTTCTCTCTACTTTCAGTTCTACCATCATCCCTTGTCCTTCTTTGAAGAATTGGAATGATAAAGGTGGGAAGGAAATTACCAGCAAAACATTGGAATAGATGCCAGTTGTTCTGGAATGTTTAGCTCATTCACTATGATTCCCAGTCTTACTGATGACCATTTCCCAAAGCATTCCTTGGTTTGATTTATTTGTGGGTAGGCCACTCAGTTCCATTAATTTCAGTCTAGTGAAACTTAGACATGAGATTCTGCAACATTTATTTGGTCATAGTCGGTTTATTAAATATTAATGCATGCTAAAGTGCAGAATGATTTGACAAGACTTACTGAAAATAGTCCCCGGAAAAACAATTCAAGTGTCTTTTATTTTTTAATGCAAACAGAATCAGCAGCAGAAACAGAGAATTTGATGGTGGGTTTATGAGCTGAAAGAAAGAAGAATGCCAAAATATCTTTATTTTTCCACATTCTTTAAAAAAAAAAGGTCAGCAGTAATGTTGAATGTACGGTGAGTTCAATGGGCTAAATATGCCAGAACAGTTAATTTTCTTTGGAAAGAATGACAGAAATCTCACTGGTTCACTCATTCATGACCTAATACTCAATACTCACATACGTATTATGGATTGTAGGCTCTAATTATTATCCATATCAGTATGCATGCCCACAATTAATACAATTTCACTGAGGCCATTTTTTTAATTACAACACCAGACTTAGTAGAAATCATATCACGTTTTTAATCCGGTGTATAGTGCAGAGACATTCTGTTGGAGAGATCTCACTTCCTAGCCACTACAGTCAGTCTTCCAGAGTGATTGCAAAAGGAAGCAGCAGATTACATTTAAACTAGGGCCTTCGTTTCATATCATATCAACAGTTGTCAACATCGTCAACCTGTGTTTCATTGTCTTCCGTGTTGTTTCCTGTAGTGTTTTCCCTGTGCATGCATGTACTAACCAGTGTTCACTTTGTACTTTTCACAGTGTCTCTTCATGACAACACTGCAAAAAGTCAACCGTGGCCAGATTCTTACCATAATTCGGATAAAAAAATGATATAGTGTATATACATTTGTAAAATATTTAATAACTTAGATGTAATTTACAAGAACATTCAAAATACATCCCAGGCATGTACAAGTTGAAATGGCATAATAAATAATAATAATAATGAATGGCATTTTTATAGCGCTTTTCCAAGTGCTCAAAGCGCTTTACAATGGTTCATTCATTCATACATTGCATTCATACATGCAGGCATGTAGAACATTGTGGCTTCTGTCGTGGTCCAGAAGCGATCAATAGATCTAATGTAATCGGAGCTTGCGGCATCTTTAACAAGTTGCTGATCATCTCATGTATGAATATGATATAGTATGACACCATAACCTTCTGGCTTCAAGGATAGCATTGGAATGCTTTGGCAATTCCTGGACATGCACTAAAGTCATTCAGAACACTGCTTACAGTATATTAATTTACAAAGTCACGCACGCACGCACGCACACACACACAGACACACACAGGCACACACAGACACACACAGAGACACACACAGACACACTCTTCAAATTCTGTCCTGTGTTTCCATAATCAGACCTGTACATTTTCCAGAATGTGTATTTTCTTGGTGAGAAATCTGGCCAGAACATTTGCACTTCTCCTTTTATCTCAGTCCCTCTGTGTGTGGGTGTGTGTGTGTTTTCCCCTCAGACCATTTATCCCCTCTGTGATTAACACTCATTCTCCATCCCATTCCCAGGCCGCGAGTGCAGTGCAAATGTAACAAAAGTCTGACAGTAGGTAGGTACTTACACCCTCCAGAGTGTAAATTAAGTGTGAATTTAGGTAGGTAATATTATGTCAACATCAACCACAGTTGACGGGGAGACTTGCGCGTTTCCCTGATGGGGAATCCCAGAGCGCACTTGCTCAACGCCAAGCCTTCTGGTGATTTTGCTGTGAAGTAGTGAGCAGACCCTCTCGTAGGCTCATCAAGTCTCAATTTAATTCAAGTCTGCTTGGTACAGTATTTATGTTATCTCTGCAGCAGACTCGGTTGCTTAAAGCTAGAGTCTGTACGTTTAATGTCTGTCCCAATGGAGAAAGGTAGCCTAATTGCGGCAATGTCTACTAATGAACTACAATAAAGACACAGTTAAAAAGAGAGGATCCGGGCACTCAAAGTTAAAAATGAGGAAAGCCTTTATTAAATTAAAAAGGCAACTGCCAACATGTTTCGACCAACAAGGTTGTAGAGTGTTTTGGCTACATTTAGCTGCTACATCCACACCGGGATAACATCCGGTCCGTCGGTAAAAGTGCTCCACTGCTATAAATCGCTGGGCGCTATGATTTAATGGATTAAATAACTCTGGGCAATCGGAGTGTTAAACACTCTAAGCAATAAGGCCTATATTTTGGATATAAAAAGACTTACAGTATGTTAAAAGGAACAGGGCCTCCCCGAGCGCTTCACTGTGCAGCTGCTCAGTGCTCCCTAGTATGGATCAAATACAGAGGAGGAATTTCACCAAACTAAGGGACAATAAAGTATATCAAATCAAAATCAAATAACCTAAGCCAGATTTATGCTCTCTTACATTATATTTTTATTTTTATTTTGGATTTTAGTCTTTAGACGAACCATAGTGCATCATTGATCATATGGTGGCCATTTTCTTCTTATGTCTTTCCACCACCTGAATGTAACATCAGAGAAAAATGGCCATGTGAATAATATTCACACGACCATATTATGTTCTATAGATTTGAGCTTTGAGCTTTCTTTGGAAGTGAGCTGTGTTTTCCTTTTCTCTTCCTCTTTCTCCCTTCCTCTCTCATATTTTGCATGCTGCATGCTGATTTCTGCTTAGCACCGAGAGAAGATCCAAAGGAATTGCTGGGTAGTATAAAATGCTACAGTATTGGTGTATGCTTGATAGAAGGGTTCCCCAGCCCTGGTTTTTGAGCACTGCTATGTCTGATACATACTCTAAACCCAGAGGGCATTCTTCATCATTAGTCAAAGGTAGTTGCACAACAAATCCTCAATACTCTTAGTGCTGAAAGGGAACCAAAAGCTGATAAACAACATTGGTGACAATTAATCCTGTCCAAGACTGTATTGATTCCATCAGCTGAAAGTAATTTGTAACTTTTCAATTACTCTCAAATGAGCTGTCGGAACATTAACAGAACAGTTTGGAAACAACACTGTATTGAATTATTGGAACCATTTGGGCCATCCTTCCAAGCCTAAAGTGCTGAAGTGTTGGTGCTTAAGAAGATTGTTCATTTTCATTGATTAAGACCTTGAAACAGTTTAAAAGTAATTTACATTAACAACACTCTGCCAATGTTCTAATGTGAATAAGGCCTTACCGGCTCCAACACGTTTAAAAGATGAAGTTACTACTGTAGTTGTCACTTAGGTCCTTTTAAAAGCAGTTTTAACAGTAAATTAGCATATTTCTTTCTCAAAGTGAAATGTCAGTATATTCAACTTCAACTTTTGGTAAATATAAATGAAAAAGTACATTGACTGTAATAATTATACAATACACAGGAAAATATTGTAAAATATGATCAAAAAATTATCATTGCGGTCCTACAGTATGTTGCTAAAATGTTTGTCACTAACGGTAAATATTATCTTAAATCACCGATAAGATAGTTTCAAAGAATCAGATTCCTTATTTATATACTCTTAACCACTTAAACCTTATTAGGCTACTTAGTTGATCGGATAGGCTCCATCCTGTCTTCACTCTGAACTAAATATCTTTGCCAAAAATAGCCGATCTATCAACATGATCGGCTATTGAATAATGAATATGGTTGGGTTGAGTGCGACCCGAGCATCTTTCAGTCTTGTGAGGTGATTTATATTGTTGCTGCAGGGAAGAAAGTTAAGAAACCTTGTATCTCCATATTTAAAATGTTGATGTTGCGAACTAGTGTGAACTAGTGATTTGGAAGGCATTTGTAGAATCGGTCTCATGTCTTAATGGGTTAAACAAATAACAATACATTTTTTATGTCCAATAATTTTGGACATACAGTACAAGGTTTCCAGCTGACAGCGACAATATACTGTATATGGGATAATGTACAGTGAGGTGGTCGTTATTGAAACGGAACTGATGCAAAGCAGAGGTCCTGCTTCACCCTGGAGGGATTCATTTTCCAATAACGACTTCCTCACTGTACGTTATGCCACTTATTACATGGCTACTTATGAACAAAATCAATAATTTGACATGGAATATTGATTTAAAATGATTATATATTAGCTTACACGCTTTTCTCAGATAGCAGCGGTCTGTTATTGAGAACGGCTGGTCTGCTATCAGGAAATAACAGACCGCACAAGTGCCTTGATTGACCGATCAGAATATAGTATTCCACAAGGCAGCAAAAATAATCAAATGGATAAACATATACAGGTATAGGAATATTCAGGTTTTCTCTGAATGGGAAACTACTGTAGCTGAACTTTAGCACTGGAACAGCAGCTCAGCTTGTCCACGCAGTGTTGTAGAAATCTTTTTGTGGCATGCTGCTTCTACGCAAAACCAGAGAAAATGTATTCATCAATATTTCACAGAGTTGCCTACAGGACTAATGTGCCTGAGCCAGTCAGAATAAAAAGAGAGGACCTTTATTTATGGTGACGTTTTATGCACAGTGGTGAAGTTGCACCACCACTGTGCACCACAACGTTTCTATAGTTTTCCATTTCAGCAAGAAGGCGCAACGGTCATTGTATTGTACTGATTGGTGTAGTTTTGATGTCGTCTGTCTGTGACTGTGTTCCTTAAGATGGTTGGAGTTTGGCCATAAATACACTCTATGACCTGGTGATTCGTTATACCACAAGCAATTTATGTTATTGATCTGCTAACACATTGTTAACCACTTTAACCACAGCATCTCTATTCTGTGGTGCACATTCGCCAAAAATAGCAGATCACAGTGAGCTTGTAGATCGGCTCTTTTGGGGGGAGAGATTTGGTGTAAGCGGAAAAAAGCGGTCCAAGTGCAGTTGCAACTCTGGTCGTTTCTCTAAGACTAGGGTTTAAGTGGTTAACACACACCGTGCTACTCCACCCATTCTTGCTTGGTTCGCCATTGTTAGGGCAGCAAATTCTACCTACCAATGGTGTTTCCTACTACACTTGACTCAACAGCACTTCACCACGGCACTACAACATCTGGCCACTGATACAGGGGGAGTTCCAAGTTTGCATGCTTTGTCCCGTGTTACACCCGTAAATATACAGAGGGAAATGACACATACGTGTTCTGTGTGGACCCCAGGAAGATTAGCTGCTGCTATGCACCAGCTAATGGGGATCCTAATAAAACTCTAAACTCTATACGTATAACCGGTAAGTGTATTGCCGTATGTCCTCGTATGCATAATTCATTTAGCTTCAGAATCACTTGCAGACTAGGATATTTTCAGTGAAGCACCCTGTTTGACTGTGTGTCGTTTCCCACTGTATATAAAACAGTGAACTGATCTCCATTTCAGGATATGATTACCGGCAACAAGAAGTGATATTGGATGTGGCAGGGAGGTTGTTTTTGTGTTGGCCATATGAAGTTGTCAAGAACCGCAATAGCTTAACCAAAAAACAAACAAATAAAAAAAACAAAAAACATGTCCAGTAATGACCAGTATGTCATCACTGCCTATCAGATGTGTTTTATCTCCATATTTCAACTTACAAATACATGAAATCAACTTCATATCAAATTGAACACAATTTAAAAATCAAAACAATACATGAAATCAACTTCAAATCAAAACAAATTGAACACAATTTTAAATAAATAAAAATAAACTAACCTTCGTAAATGGTATGTAATTAGGCTAATTACCGGTCAAACTTCATTTGGTCAACGATTGTCAGTCAGATCTAAACATGGTGTACCGTATTTGCTATACTGTGTTGTCTAATACTGTATGCTTCTGGCCAAATAGTTGTCTAAAACACCTGCACATACTGTACGTAGTATTTGTATCAGTTCATATTGTAAAATGTTGGGTGTTTTATTCAACTGGCCATCTGGGTGTTTAAATCCTTAATATCTTGAAAACCGTTTGCTTTTCTGTTTTGAGAAGAACAACAGAAATGAATGACATAAATCATAACTCGCATTTTCTTGTTTTGTCCTGTCCTGTCCTGTCTTGTCTCTATGTCTGTCCTTGTCTGTCCTTTAAATGTCTTGAACATGTTATGATTTTACAACATTCAAAATGTTTTACACTCAAATTGTTCTATTCTCTGACAACATACTCTCTTAATTTGAACACCATCTAATATCTAATAACATGCTCATGTTCATGTTTCAATACTATCTATACAACCATTTAACACACAATCAACATCAATCCACCCCCTCTGGCTATATTGTCATTAAACATAAAAACTTATGATTTTCTTTTTCTAATTCATTTTATGATATACAATAATATTTCTAACTGTACGCAAAAAATCCCACCCCCCTAATCCCACGGCTCAATCCAATGTTTAACTCTTACTCCCTGAAGCGACTGGCTATGAGAAATCTCGCAGTTTGAATAACATATCGGGAATGGCTGGGTCGTCCCTGCGCCTCACTCCCATCACTAGCGCGCCCTTTGAAACCTATGAGACTCCAGGACAACTGCGCAGATGCCGATCCCCCATCCCCTCCATTTTGTAGCTAAACGGAGGTTCACTAATAGGATGTTGAAAGATCCAGTGGATTAGCTATGGACAGAAAGCACTCATACCTCCATTAGAGTTGTACACGAAAACATGATGCGCGACAGCAATAGCAATAACTCAACATGATCTTGAATGTAGAGAGAATGACCTCTTGTCTTGTGAATACAGTGGTTTATGATGCATGCACCAGGTTAGCTGATGGGGTCACATAAAAAGTTTAGCTTGAAAAAGAAATATACATTTACTTTGAATTCCTAAGAGAAATATATATATAAATAAGATACATATTTGAAATGGGTAGGAAAAAGAAATAGGACATCGTTAAAGCTAAGTAATGAGAACATTATGAAAACATGTGTGCACAGTTAGGTTTTAAAACTTAGCATTAAGTGTGTAGATTGACATCTGTTTTTGTGCTTTCTGGACCAAATCACACTGAATTCACACTGAATGCTGTCCAGATATATGATAATGACATGGATTCATTTAGCCAAAGAACAAAATATATTGTAGGCTCTAGTGACGATCTTATTTTTCTTCTTTTTTCTTTCATCTGTGAATATTTATATACAGTATAGACACCATTCTGGTATTCCTCTTCAACTCATAGGAAACATAACCAGGCCATGTGTCCCTGGAATTGAGCTCGACATTAACAACTACTGTACCTTCAACTTAAACTTTTTACCACTTTCAATGTAATACCATGCAACATGATTGTGTTGATCGGTAGTAGCAATGTCAGCGCAAAACAATGCAGAAAAAATAATGGTTGGTACAAAACAAACTGCCCTCTATCATGATGTCATGATTCCATGCTTTTAGGGGTAACTCAAACCGCTGTAATCTTTCGCTGCACCATTCTAGAGATTATTAATTTATGCTACGTTGGTGGCAAAAAAGAACAGATCTACAAGCTCACTGCAAGCTTGTAGATCAGGTGTTTTCAGCACGTGCCACAGGCATACACAGTATTAATTGGGCTTAAAACGATTTGTCTTTGTCGATACTGTATATTGTATTAGTTAATACCAATACAAGCACTTTACTAACAGTTGTTTCTTTGCTAGCTTTAAAACAATGAGCTTGCCTGTGTGGATTCTACGTAAGACATGATCCATAGTACAAAACATAAACATTACCTATTTTCAAACAAACTGCAGGTAATTTTAACCCAGCTGACCATTCATCAAAAACCTTTTCTAACAATAGATGTTTAGTTTTTCTAAATATCTGTTCTGCTGCTTTTGTCACCTTTTGTATGATTTAAGAAAAGAAAACACCATTTCATAGCTTTTCACCCCTGCTCTATCATTTTGATATAGACTAAAACAAAGTTAGCTGAAAGTTAGCTGAATAAATAAACCACAAAGTACTTTTATTCATTTCAATTCACCCGCCCCTCCCCCAATCTTCTCTCAGATTGCAATTCATTATTTATTTTATTGTCATAAAAAATAGATCATTATGTCATGAAAGCAAAAAAGTGAAATACATACATATTACACATACTCATATATGCAATATACATGCAATATTACATTAATGCTGGAAACATGTTGTGCACATACATATGTAAATATGCAAATCTATTTTTAATCTTGAATGTGCACAGATTTAATAGGCGATCCACCTATTATCTTTAATTTAGATGTTCACAGTCTAAATGTCTTGACAGTATTACAATGACATGAGCCATTTGTCTTGTTCTGATTCAAGTCGGTCTTGTCTTACTGGTCTTAAAGTTTTTTTTTTTATGTTGTACTGTAGCTGCCATTTTTTAATTTTATAACAGTAATATTTTAGTTTTGTAATCGTTTTATATTTGCATGTGTATTGGTAAAGTGTATTTCATTGTGAGGAATGAATCTTTCTGTACCAATGTCTATTTAAACAAACATTTGTCAACAAAGGTCTGTTCTATTTCTCTGTTACTAAATTCTCTATGTGTAGATCGACTTAACTGTCCCCCAACCATGGGCAAAACAGTTGTAAGTGCTTTAGAACTAACAAACAATTCTTTAAAAGTATATATACTTAGTACTTTCATACTTTGTAAAAGAGAAACGTAATCTGTTGGGTTAATCCATTCCAGTATCCTTAATCTAGCAGTTCATTATACAATCAGAAAAGTGTTTTGTCACAAACCCTTTGTGCTTCCAGAGGACCTGAATTTAGGTATGCAGTATCAAGATTTAGGATATAAGCCAGGACCTGACTTGAATATTAATGAATGTGACAAATAATGTACGACAATGAATTTACATGTTTATAAAGGGTCAAGTTATGGTTATCTCAGTAAGAGTAGATCATATCCTATGCTAACACTAGATGACATAATGCTTGCTCATAGTGAAATATTGAGTCATTAATTGAGAGAATAATTTCTGTCAGATTTATAAAGCCCCAATGCAATATTTACTAGTATCATATTTTGTGCTTTTTGAAGATATTGCACAACATATCAGGATTCTAGATTGTACACAATATTGGAGTTGCTTCATAAAGCTGATGGAAATTGTTGTCTCAGCATAAAGTTAACATTCTTCACATTCTTGGTAGCATCAGTTCTCTCAGTGTTCAAAACCTCCTTCGACTTTTTGAATGCACATGGATGCTGTTTGATCTTAAGTGCAATGTGGATGATACTGTTTGAATGCTACTGGTATGCCAGTATACTTGGACTATACTAATACCATGTTCTTTTCTTGTTGTTGAAATCAAGGAAAATGTCAAATGATTGATAATGATCAGTTGCATCGCATTCACAACATGAAAATACTGTATGTCTTCATGTTAGCAATTTAATGTATCAAAAGCGGCGAGAAGAATTTTGTTTCTGTAGATATTTCACATTGTTGTGCCCAATGAAATTCACCTCGGACACTTTGAAATATACATTGTTTAAAGAAACAAAAATAATCTGATGTTGAAAGTGCCTCTATGAGGCCCCTGTAGGCTGCAAAGTCAATTGAAGGGTAATTTTTACTTGGTTGCGCGCCGGTGTCCTACACTGAACATAGTCGATTTACAAGCTCTCAATCTGCCACACTGCATGCTATTAGCAAACCGTGTCCTACAGTGTCCTACACTGAAAATAGTCGATTTACAAGCTCTCAATCTGCCACACTGCATGCTATTAGCAAACAGTGTCCTACAGTGTCCTATACTGAAAATAGTCGATTTACAAGCTCTCAATCTGCCACACTGCATGCTATTAGGCATGCGGTCTCTGCCATGTCGACACCGGCGCACAACCAAGTACAAGTCGGTGTTAAGGAACTCATGCAAAGTAGCTAGATTTACCTAGCTCCACATTCAAAGTGGTGCTTGATAAGTCAATAGTTAAAACTGAACATGTACATATCTGTATCTACATGTGAATATATTAAACTCATATGAAATACATTTTTGATGTATACTTTGTCAGTGGGGGCTTGGGGTTCATGTCGATTCTAAAATGATCCACTGTTCTCTTTGTCCTTTTAAAAGGCAGATGGCTGGATGTTGACTATTTCATAAAAACTGCAACATGGGCTAATGTAAATAGGCATACCTATTCAAAAAAGTATTTTGTGATCTATTGTTTTCAGATACTGTAGCTTTTTTATTTTTTTATTTGATCATATTGACTGATGATTATGACATACCTTTATTGATCTTGTAATAACTTAAAGAAATAGAAATGATTGTTTTTTTTCAGCTTATGGTTCTGACTTGTTTATTTGGGTAACAATTTACACTATGGAGTCAAGTATATACAGTATATATGAATACATAAATACAAGCAGTTATTCTGTGTTTTGGTTACATGTGCTATGAGTTTGTTTTGGTTTCATTCACTCTGGTTTGAACATGCAGTCATACATTATAATTACCGGTATACAAAGTGCAGTGATAAATAAACTTAACCAAATGCACGTGGAGTACAAATGTGCTGAAGTCACATTCTTTTATCATCTCTGTGAAACATAAGTTTCACAGAGATGTAATGATATCTCTTATTTTTCTTGAATTTTGTTGAGCATGTTTCTCTGCATTACAGAAGCCTTTCTCTTTACATATCTTTTACATTGGACAATGACAAATGAAGTGGGACCTGAATGGAAGCACAGTTGAGAAGAGATGAAATAATAGAAATGAAAAGCACTGTTTTCTCTTTTTTTTCCTTCTAGGGTTGTTGTGTGCTCCACATTCACTGGACTGCATTAGAAGTGTTTAACCTAACCCATACCCATTGCGTACCCAGCACATGCTGCGAGAATTATTTGCCGTACCTGTATGCAATTGAAACTTTGGTCAACTGTACGTGACAAGTATTTGCCTGAATGGACTTGCACTTACTGTACATGCAGTGCAATACTAATTATTAGGGTTGCCACTGTGCGCTCACTTAAGATGGTGTCATTGTATGGCAGTGTTCTACTATGCTTTGTGCAGTACAGTAATTCTTCTTTGGGGTGTGTGAAGCGTTCATGGGTAGATGGGTTGTGTGTACAGTGTACTGCATGTGTGTCTATCATTAAGCTGTTGTCCCATACTCTACATATCTCAAACAAATGCAGATATTTGCACGCACGCACGCACACGCACGCACGCACACGCACGCACGCACGCACGCACGCACGCACGCACGCACGCACGCACGCACGCACACACTGTAATGACTAACTATTCAACACTTGGTTTTCTATCAATTATTTTCATGGATCAAAAGTTCCTGTTTAGTACAAGCTTTTCCATAGTTCAAATAAACATTACTTACAGTATGTATTCATTTAGATTGGTTGGAGAGTGGAGAACATGGTGTTGGGTGGTTGGTTGGTGAACGAAACAATGTTCACATTCAGCTTTATGTCACAGATAAAGTCGAATTTATTCTTTGTCACGTGATGGTCTTGCACTCCGAGACCAGCCGAGAACAGCTGACCTATAAGCTCACAGCACGCCGCATCCGCGGCACACCGTGAGCTTGTAGGTAGGCGAATTCTCAGCGTGAGGCAAGGTATGAATCAGGCTTGACACTGCTGTGATTGATTTGACCTGTGTGTGAGATACTTGATGTGCCTACCATGGATCATTATGTTGCGGGTAGCCTTTTACTGTAGTTGTAGTAGAAATGTCAATGCAATTCAAAATTATGCATTTCATTCTCACATGCACAGTTAAGCAGCAGTGCACAGGTAATGCTAATCCCCAATTATTTCCCTATTGTCCATTTTGTATTGGTAACATTGAAGCAGAAAAAACCCCATATTGAAATAATTTGATGGACATTCATGTAACTGGCTAGATTCTATTTTTTTAAATGAATTGAAATTGAAATAACTGTCTAATTGATGTGAAAGATTGGTTTATATTAGTTGAACACTGCTATAAATCAACCTAAACATGAATGCTAACTGCTAATCAGTGATTGTCAATAATATTTAGGTTGACATGATTTGTCTAATCGCTATGAATTGAATATTAATGGAATTCTGTTCTTGTCTTCACAGTGTTAAGTTTCTAGAAATCGCCCCTTTTCTCTAAAGAAGAGTCAGTTACCGGTAATCACAAATTAGCGGCGTGGAGCCACATAAGTGACATGTGACACGGATCTACAGTTTAAAGGAGATCTATGGCGTGACAAGAGAGACACCAGAAGGTAATCATGAAGGAAAGAAACCCCAACAAAACAAAAGGAAAAAAAGAAAATGTGGTCTGCTCCTTACGTTGTTACCAAAGCAGCCTCTCAGAACTCTGGCCACACCTTTTGACAACCGTCTGACCAATTCTGTCTTTTGTTTTTCTTGACAAACTGACTGAGCATTGCACTGACACACTTTGGAGAGAAATGGACTCCAAATAACACATTCCAGATGACATTGTTATGTTTGTCATCTTGTACGATGATCAACCACCATCTGTCGTGCTGATCAGCTGAGCAAAGATTCCGAACAACCACATGGCTCCGCACAGGACTGGATGAACAATGTAGCATCTCTGCTAACATACTGTAGCATTTGTTGGCTGGGAAATAACTTGACTTTTCCATCAACAGTTTGAAGAAAGGAATTTATGCATTGAAAGGATGTTTTTTTAGATGTCATCTCTCCTCTTGGATTCCTTAGCATATACAGTAATAGGCTACATGAGAGACAATGGATTAGTCTTTCTCATCAAAACCTGTAACATTCCAAAAGTTGCGTCAGATTCTGTGAAAGAACAATATACAGTCATTGACTTAACATGCACATGCGGATCATTATAATAGCCATCCTCCAATTTTGTAACTTGTAGAGCAGTTACAGTTCATTAAACCTAAGTCTTCCATTTACTTCCATGAGGTTAAGAATTCTGCCATCTTTACTTCCACACTTAATCAAGATCATCAAAAGCACTTGTGACCATCAACAAAAAGCACATGTACAGTAGCATCAGCTCAGACCAAGATCAGATTCATGATCAGATACAGGAGCATTCACTATAAAGCAAAATGGTGGGCAAAGCCTTGTTCATTATGTCTCTCATGTACCAATGTGTACTTTCCCCTAAAATCGATGTGAGACACCAAAAATGTCCAGTGGCATGCACTTGCTGAATGAGCTTTGTGTGATGTAATATAGATTAGGAGAAATATTCCATTTTAAGGTTTGAACACACTTCTTGATACTGCCATTGCTTCTGTTTGGTACGAAATAGAAAATGTAATTCCTCTTACAGAAGTGAATAGTAAGTCCTTAAACTGCCTCTAGTTAACCCCTTTCCTTATGCACATGAAAAAAGAAAGAAAATCCACGTCATGTGTGAGAGAGTGACTGACATTCTGCTCACATCAATCATAAACGGCACACCGCCTGCCAGAGCGAGACAAAGCTCAAAGCCCAGAGACCACTATCCCTCTTTGGCTAATAAAGAGGGCCATGGGTCTGCTTAAATTACAGTGCACAGGATGCCTCTACCACAAGGATATTCTTGAAGTGTCCAATTAGCCTGCTACCCTCCTAGCCTGCGATTTTGAAAGGGACCAATCGGGCAAGAAATCCCCAAGACACAAAAGGCCTACACTGCCAATCAGGCACGAGAAACCCTCCGTATATACTGCCCCATTCCTCTCTTGTCCGCTCGTGCTGCCAACGACTGCTTCAAGGGCACGTCTAGCCTACGTCAAGATGAGGATGGCCCACAGAGGAGACCATGAGCTACACAGGCAACCCAGAAGAAATGGACCTACAGGACCACAAGTGTGTGGTCGTGGGAGTAGGAAGTGTACAAAGAGAACAAATCTATATTTTGATAAACAAATCAACTATGAATGGCTTCAGAGGAAGTTCATTGGAAGAAAGAGGCCGGATTGTGAGGGAAGGAAAAGAAATCTGATGCAGAGTGTGAATTTGGGAACCCGGAAGGGACTCAACGTCATAGGGGAAAAGAGGTTTTGCGACGGGTGTGAGAGTCATCATCCCCTCGAGCACTGGAAAGCGTGTTTGTTATTTAGAAAGCCAAGCAATGACAGACTCATGTCTGCAAAGAAAGACATGCGGGTCTACTAAAGATGGACGCTGGGATAAACAAATGAAGAAGAAAAAAAAAGAAGAATGCATTTTTTTTGTAACTTTGTTTACCAGCATGACTACTCTGCATGACTGTCTTTTCTGCAAGCCCTTAGTTGAAGACAAGGGTGCTAGAGATACAAAAAATATATATAAAAAGGAATTTAAAAAATGTTATATGCAATTAATGTTTAAAAAAAGATTATAATGACAGAGAAGAGCTATATTTTGTTTTGAAAAGTTGAAAAAAAAATGTGAATATTGAAAACCTATGTTTGCAAAGTACACCCTGAACTATGTTTAGTTTGATGAAATCTCTCTGTTACTACTGCCCCGCAATCCTGCCCTCATTCCAACCTTTTGGACCCTTGCCATTGCCATTGGTTTTCATCTATTGCGTTGCGTTATACTTATGCATTGAGCAGCGTATTTTCACCACTACCATGTGTTCAATCAGAAGACCTAGCCAACCGCATACCATTAGGACTGGAGATGTTCCCCTCTGTTCTCACCTGTAAACTACATGTTCTCCTCCCTTGATTCATTTGCACAACTGTCGTAGCAGCAGCACTTGTACACCATCAGCTCTCTGTACAGCGGCTTTACTGGTCGACAATTATCAGTGGTGGACAAAGTACTTGAGTCAAAGTATAGATACTCCTGATCAAATATGACTCAACTACACCTTAAAGTTGCTCTGTCAACGTTGTACTCGAGTTAAAGTAGTGCAGTACTTTCTTATAAATATGCTTCAGTATTCAAAAGCACATGCTTTAAAAATAATTTAAAAAAATGATATTTTAGACATTAATCTTTTAGATGGATTGAGACATCATCTAGCTCACACCACGAGTTGTGAGCTTGTAGATCTGATTTAGAAATAGGGCATAAGTGATTAATTCATAATGTGCTATTTCAGACAAAATGTAAACACTCAACTAAAGTACAGATCCTCAGAAACTGTACTTAAGTACAGTACTCAAGTAGATCTACTCTCCACCACTGTTGGTCGATAATTATAAAAAGCTTGCTTTTTTCCTTTGGCAATAATATACATGAACTGTCATATGATTGTAGCAGGGCAAACGGAGCTCCACGTGGCTATCTCCTATGCCTAAATGTCTAGAGATTCGTAAAGTCTTTGGATGACCCGTGGCAGGGTTGTTTTGCTGAGATAGGCAGTCCTCTTCCACTGCTCCTCGGGAGGGACGTGGTGGGAGTCAAAGTTGGAGTTATCCAATCAAAATCCACTGATTGTTCAAGAGAGATACTGTAATGGCCAATAGTCAAGAGAGATTTCAGGTTTGCATGATGGAACCTTAGAGTATAGGATGGAACCAACTGCCATTCCCAAAGTTTGTGTGTCTTATAGAGGACTCAGGTGTGTTGACGGTGTGTGTGGATGTAGGTGGTTTGCTAATTTATTTTTCTTCCATAATAGAAAGTCTACTATATAGATAAAGATAATGTGAACACCTCACAGTGATGTGTATAAAAACGCATGCATTATGATTTGATTGTCACTCTTGAGTGTGGAGGGGGGCAGTCTAGACATAACGTACCCCTTAAACTCCCTTTCGTTGTTACTCATGACTCCAGTCCCGATATAACTAAACACTGTGCCGTGTTGTAGAGCAGCAAACGTCTTCCTTCGAGAGACAACTGAACACTACGCACACTCTAACAGTGTCAGCATGGGTGTGTAGAGGTAGCTCGTATTTGTGGTTTTTAGGTGGTCAGGTCTTGCATCCGCCATTAACCTCATGGTGTTGCCGTCGTCCCATTGGCTCGTTGGCAGCTCGCCGCAGCACTCGACAAAGTCATGCGGGGTATCCCCCATATATAAAGACCCAGAGCTTCCAAACTGATGTCATTGAAGTACTTTATAAATAGAAAGAGGAAGAAATTGGTTGACAGATGCCAGTGGCCACCCGAGTGGAAATGAAAGGGTAGCGTAGAAATATATGTATCAAGACTTCCCACTGTTGAGCAGGTCGGGTCGTACATGGTGGCTCTCCGAGTATCTCGTCCGTGGTTGGTAATCAATGAGAGTGTTTGAACACCCTGGCTGGTCCAGGGCTAATCTAAAGCCTAATTTTTACTTTGTCGTAACGACTACGACCTTAACGTTTTTCAGTTGGATTGGAAACCTGATATAAGTGACAGGGTCGCACAGCAACGTATGTTAGCACTAAGGCAGCTGTTAAATGTACAGTACCTGGTTGCTTTAGAATTTGAGGATTACCAGTAGACAAGACTCAGTAGCGTGATATAGACAAGAGACAATTCAAGGGTTTTGTTGGGTCTGCATTGGTTTTACAGGGTCTAGAACTTTGTGTCTACTTGCAAAAAATGGTCAGCGGCAGGATTCTTTTTTTGTTCCCCTTTACCTTTTAAAGAAATGTCTGTTCCTATTTTAAAAGGCAGTAAGACACATTGGTTTTGTGGGTCACGAAGTGAGGGGTTTATGAATATTTCAGAGGCTCATAATCAGATTTTTACTTTGTTGTGCAATGTGCTGTGCACCGGAAATTGCAGATCTACAAGCTCAAAGCTTGTGAGCTTGTAGATCGGCTATTTTCTGTGCATAACAGCAACCAAGTACTACAACGGGGCTTTATAACACGGAATGGTGTGCATGCTTGCAAAACTGTGCGTCACCCAGCAGTTTGAGGATTTTAGCTACAGTATTGCTGTTTGATTTTGTTTCCCCATCACTGATTCTTGAGTTTGCCATTGCTTCATTCTGTACATTGTGGTTTCTCATCCTCACGCCAGGCTGAAAAAGATGTCTTTCCTTTCCTATTGCGTAATACTGCCATTTGATTTGTGTCACGTTGAACGGAATGAGATACAATGTCGGAGTGCTAAGTCTGTTTTATCCTTTTAAGACTGCTTCTGAACCATTCAACCTCGTTTATGCTTTGACATTATGCGACTACGTCTTTCAACCCGGTTGTACGATGAAGTATAAATTAAGGTTAATGGCAAAGGAGTCACCATTGGCTGCATAAGTCTCACATAACCAAATGAAACAAACAAAATATAGGCCTATATACTTTATGTGGTCAGAAATTGCCACTGTTAACCTCAATATTGGTGTGTATAGTTTCCACAGTACTATGGCCTGATGCTGTAGTTGAGAAAGTGTTATGTGGTCTTTATCTGTCATGGTATACCTCCACAAGCCCTACTCCTTTACTTTGTGTGCCTGCCATTTTGAAGCCAAAACATATCATGATTTCCTTTTTGGTTTTCTTTGTTTGAACTGAGGATATGCAATCTGCACCGCTAATGCCAATGATGACTGCCTCTTTGATTCATACTAGGTTGCGTGCTGTCGCGCATCGCAAATAACAGATCTACAAACCAGCGGCGTGTTGTGATCTTGTAGTTCGGCTATCTTTGGTGCACGACCACCACACACAACTCGGCATAATTCACGTACAATCTCAGAGTTTCTGATGTTCTGTCATCAGCTCAGATGATTGAAACCACATCTCTAGTGGCTTTATGACTTGCTATAAACTGACTTAGTAACCATTAACTGCACCAAATTTGAATACGAGGCTAACTAAAAATGATTACTAACTTTTTGAATACTAACAAAACGATGGAAATTGTTTTCAAAACAGATACCATTATCATAGTGGATAGATATTTTTTTTAAAGATTCTTACTTAACATCATATGTTAGCAAATAGATTATACACATATACTGTACACTTTTCCCAATATGATTTACACATGCATCATGCATTCCAAAGATGAAAGAAAAAATGATGTTTTAGGTCCATCTTACATGCCATCATGCTTCATAAAACAGACTTAGGTACTATTTCATTGTACTGTGGTCATAGGAGGAGAATACATTAAGGGAGAAGATGGTGGTCACTGAAGTATTTGCCGGATAATGCCGGATTTTATTTTTGAAACGGAACACAAAGAACAACTAACTCATCAAGAACTGTATAAAGTATATTTCAATGGAATGTTCATGATCTATCTTTTTATATTTTCAAGAAAAGAATATAAACATATCAATAAAGCGTCATAATTGAACATATGTCGACTAATGAGACTTAAAATGTATGAATGTCAATGAGATCTAATGTGAATCAATCTCCATAACAGCTTGAATGATCATTAACCGATTAACAGTCATGAGATGCTTTTACAAAGACATGAAAATTGCTTAATATCATTGAAATGAACTTAAAATAAATGAGAAAAAGGTTATATCAAAGAAGTGCAGTTTGTGTTAGCTTTCTGACTGATATAAATGTGTCATCTTCTTCTGTGATGATGTTCCCGTAGAAATGAAGTGCTAATTGTAGCTACTGCCAGGAAAGGCCTCAATATATTTTCTTCAAATACAAGGTACTGTAGGTGAATTAAGTTGATTTCATGTAAAAACAAAAACAAACAAACATTCATGCTGTTTTACAAACAAGCATGTTTTGTTTGGTTAGTTTTTTTCACCAAGGATTGAAAGATGACATTCACATTCACCCACCAGGTCAGGGAGACATGAAGCTATTGTATACTGCAGTGGTTCTCAAAGGCTTTCATGTCAAGGCCCCCCGCATTGATACAGACCTCAATTTGAAAAGATTTAGTGTCAGAGACACCTATAAAACAATTTTGTTGTTAGATTTAGTATACATCATTATACAAACTGTCTATATACTAGGTGCCCTTGGGGAGATAACAGTGGAGAGGGTGAAACCTCTATGATCTGAATATAGTCATCAACAAAGAGAATGTGACGTAAACGTGTTGTTGGCGGCGGTGGCCGAACGGATTGCGGAGCGGTCTTGATACCGGAAGGTCGCCAGTTCGAATCAGCGGTCCGACACGTTAAAATTACCACCGCTGAAGTGCCCTTGAACAAGGCATTGAACCACTACGATGAAATGTTCTATGAGCAGGGCCTGGCTGGAAACAAGTTCTTGAGCTTAGCCCAGATACCCTGGGTAAATATAGTAATCATTTAATTTCATTTCATTTTGTAATAGTGGCAAACCTCACAAGATGACCATTGTATAAATAGGTGTCATCTCCTCTATACTTCTCTTATTGGGCTAACTTCCAACCAGATGAAAAAATTAATAAACACAGTAAACTGTTCCTCATTGTTGGGGGGAGGGGGTCCCCCTGAAACCCCCTCAAGGACCCCTTGGGGTCACTTAGAACCCACTTTGAGAGCCACTTTCACGTGAGAAAAGTGTAAATGCATAAAGTCCTCACCCGCCTTACTACCTTAGCCAAGCAAGAGCCTTGATGTTACAGACCTACATTTGGGAAGCCATTTGAGGCCCATCAAATATAGATCTGCACTATCAAAGCAGTGCATATTTTGGAGCTCAACTGGGTTCCTGTCACGTGACATGTTAAGAGTGATGAGGTAACACTATGTGCTTCCACTGCAGCTCAGTGCAAGATCAAGTAGCCTAGCTATGGCTGACCTATCTTGTAAAGGTTTCATGACTTTGACACAAGATACTGCCTATATATGCCATAACCTTCCTGAGGACACAGACAAATCATTACTTTACTTCCCGACCGTCAACCGCAGTGTATTAGAAACATCTGCTGAAGCCTTAACTAAGGCAAACTTGGGCCTACAACAGAGAGACATACAAAGCGATGAGACCAAAAATGGTGGTTAGTGACTTATAATGACTAGGCTAAATTATGTCAAGTAATGCACTGTTTCTCAGTCTCTGGGGACTAGCCTGGAATTCATGCAGCCTGATTCGCTAAAACACAGAACGTAGCAAGCAGTCTGGCATCCCAGGCTATCCAGGGACCACCAGGGCGTCTAAATGGACCCTTATGAGTTTGTAAATCTGACTCTGAGAGTGTCCAAATGGACATTTGGTTCAATTTGTGCACTCTCAGAGTTAAATGAACACTGCAGATTTTACAGTGTAGATTAGGGTCCCAGTCCCAGAGATAACCTCTGACTCAGACCCTCAAAGTGCCGATTTGGACCACTAGTGATTCCCAGACCCGATGTTGAGAACCAGTGAATGACCGTATCAATACAATGTGGAATGCTGCAGTCCAGTGAGCACTGATCCAATACTTTGCTGCCCTCTGGTGTTAGAACATGATCCTGACCTGATCGCACTGTGCATTTGACACATATAGTATAGTAAATGGAGAAGGATTGATTGTTACCATAAATAGTTAAATAACAATGATATATTTTTACATTAAATTAAATGTATGTACAGTATGGTTTATCGCTATTTAAATGGTTATGGTTTATTGCTTTTATAGTCAGGGGGCACCATTGGCCCTTTCACCGTACATAAATAAACATAGTAGGCCTAATTGTTACTTCAATATACTTAAATTATAAGTAGCCTTACTTAAAAGTAATAGTATACTTGCATACTGTGTTCACCCTACTGAATCACTCATATAGCCTATTATTGAGTGATACAAAACAGTGAGATTAAGAAAATAATTTGTAATATAGAAATGTTTTATATCTTATACAGCACTGTTTTTTTGTGTGTGGCTCCTTTGGTGGGAGTATCCATGCTTATTAGAGGGGTTACAGGTACCTTGAACAAAGTGCTGGGTAAGTGGGTAGGGTGACATTCAGGGCGAAGGTTGAATTAAGTTGACTTAATGTGGCCTTAATGCCAGAGCGGCAGGGCTGGGAGGGGTTTGGAGAGGGACTCACAGGGATTGGATTTCAACAGGACAGCATGCACAACATTCACAATATGTGAGGTTAGGACGTGCGACCCAAAGGACCAGACAAGACTGTGGTGTGGATGTCCCACACACACAGGGTCAGCACATTTGGACTTATATGCCTTGGAATGTGTTCTGAGGGCAGCATACAGCCGTGGCAGGGGGACGCCTGCGGAGTGTACGTCCACCAGGAGGACTGTGGAGTGGACAGCCAGACAAATGTGCGTGTTTGGGACAGGCAAGCACGGTGACAGAGAAAAAGACAGATGACCTGATGTGCCACTGGAGACGAACTATGTGACTTTTCATACTTCTGATAGTGTGTCAGCAGCTGTCCTATAATACTTGGTAAGTGGTTGTTTTCATCTTGCTAAATGTGTGCTAACAGTGTGTATTATGTGTTTGAATACATTTGGGTGTGTTGCTATGACTTTAGGCTATTTCCACATTAAACCTTTTGAGGGGACGCTAGGCGATTGCCCCTCCAAGGCCTGGGCTTTGTGTGTGCCCCCCATGATGTCATGTTGCAGCCAAGTCTATGGACTTTTTATGTTTGCTTTAAGTATGCCCCCCCCTGTGACATCATGTGGCAGCCAAGTCTGGACCTTTTATGTTTGCTTTTGTGCGTGCCCCCTGTGACGTCATGTTTGTGCGTGCCCCCAAAGGTGCCCCTCACTGATTTTTGAGGGGCTCTAGACCTTCCAACGTCTGGCTTTCGGAATTACGTCATATGGCAGCCAAGTCTATTGACTTTTTCAATGTTTGTTTAGAGCACTTTCAACAAACATAGAGTACCATGTTTGTTTACAGTGAAGTGCACCCCTCACTTTTCCTGACAACAAGATGTCAACAGGAGGATTCAGAACAAAAACCATTAATATGCATGTTTGTAATGATAGATTTTGGGGCTTTAAAGACCTTTATTTGTCTGATGAAAAAAACATGTCACAGACAGTGAATTTAGAAAACCAGGGAGTTTTCAAACTCACTAGTAGACCAGGGAATCTTTTGGCTCTGAGGTGAGGGATGGGGGCACGCTTGTTTTTTGTCACTCTTCTCAACTGAATAAAGAATAGTTTGACATATGTGACCTTTTACATCACTTGTAAACAAGGCAGGCAGGCCAACACCGAGCGAGCCACTAGTAACTAGTGCCAGCGCAGAGCAGCCATGGTGCTTTGACAAGCACACACGTTGGTTGCCGAGTTGGCAAGCTGCGGTGGATGGACTGGTTGTCACCAGTTTCAATGCTCATATATTAAGTATATGTATTCTCACACTATTCAATTCAATGTTATTGTATTATAGTGTCAAATCACAAGCATCCTCAAGACACTGATGTTTCCCCCCTGAGTATGTTTGGTCAGGTGACAGTGGTAAAGAAAACATGAAAAAGCCTGGAGCAGAATCCCTGATGATGTCACGTGATGGCACGTGCCCGACTAACACACAAACTGACGGGAAATGCGTGATTCCATAGTTAACTGAGACCTTAGGTCGCTTCAGGTCGCAACTACCAGACTGCTGTGGTATCTTCCTTTCCACCCCCTGCTTCTATTAATGTCATCTATAATGTTTCCACCATATGAAGTCCATAAACAAACTGTTTATGAATCCACTCATCCGCTCCGTGAATTCCACTGGCTCCCAGTCAAGTACAGAATTGACTTCAACATACTCACCAACACCATTACACCATTACATTACACTCCCTCAGCCCTCAGGTCAAGCACTGCCAACCTCCTGGAAACCCACAAGGCGACAAAAGCACGTTCAAAAGCACACTCAAAACCCACCTTTTCAGACTTGCTTTCCCTACATAAACTGTAAAGCTCCTAAATATGCTCCTTGGTAAACTGTAAAGCGACTTTGAGTACCTTGAAAAGCACTATATAAAAAGTATGTATTATTATTATTATTATTATTATTATAATTAATACTCATGGAAGTATCACTCTGCTTTCAGGCTGACATCCTCTTTAAAACCAAGTCCAAATTAACCAGGAGCGAGAGAGAGAGACCTGAGACACAAGCAGGGATGGAGAGCAGCGATAGTGGAGGCAGAGAAATAACTAAAGGTGATGATGGAGAGAAAGACAAGCACTTAAAGAACCAGTTCAACAGCAAAGAGAAGTGCCGGAGGCGCTCTGGGACACTGTGCAGGGGATGGTCTCTGAGTGAACGGCTTCGCATCAACGTGTCAGGCATGCACTATGAGACCCAGCTTCGGACCTTGTCCCAGTTCCCAGACTCCTTGCTCGGGGACCCCCATCGGCGGCTACGATACTTTGATCCCCTGCGAAACGAGCTTTTCTTGGACCGCAACAGGGCCTGCTTCGACGCCATCTTGTACTTCTACCAGTCGGGCGGGAGGCTCCGGAGGCCCGCCCACGTGCCGCTAGACGTCTTCATAGATGAGCTGAAATTCTACGAGTTCAGTGATGACATCATGGACCGCTTCAAAGAAGAGGAAGGCTTCCCTAAACAGGAGGAGTTGCCATTGCCGACTAACAGAGTTCAGAGATGTTTATGGATGCTCTTTGAGAATCCCGAGTCCTCGTCAGCAGCACGTGTCGTCGCCATCATCAGCGTCATGGTCACCATATTGTCCATCCTCATCTTCTGCCTGGAGACCCTGCCCGTCTTCAGGCTAGATAAGGAAATGCGAGAAGTAAGGTATCATAAGCACAATCATAACAAAGATAAGCATAGATAAGATAACTATGACTTAACTATGATTATGCACCGAATAATTTCCTTATCGTAACATGTAGTGCTGACAGGTTTTAAAGATGGAGTGCCGTGATTTTTTTCCCCCTGATCATCTGTATCATCAGGTACTTTGATTATTCTAGGAGGAAGATGTTTTTCAAAAAAGCTTGTACAGAAAGTATTCAAATAGTTTTATGTGGCTACACCCACCTTCATGTATACCCACCTTCATGTATACCTGGTTTTCACCTTAGCACCACCCACCTGAACTTAAGCCTTGCCCACAGCTGTTGTTGTATGATAATGGAGGAGGGGTTAGGGGAGGGGATGATTTTATGATGTCACTAAAGTGGTGTATTTCGACTGGGCCTTTTGACTCAAAGGCTTTCAGCGTTCAGGAAGAAACCAAAAATACACAGGGAAGACATATTTGCATATTATATGTTCTTAGTCTACGATCAAGTCTTTGGTCTTCTTGGCGTTAAATAAAACGCGAGGTTGTTCTCATGACATCATTCTCAGTCAGTGATCTAACCATGTCCCTGTAGGCCATCTTGTCATTGTTGATGTCTTGTCATCAGCATACTTGAAGATGACGTTGGAGCTGTAATGTGTGGCCATGCAGGCGTATGTGTACAGGGAGTAGAGGAGAGGCCCCAGCATGCAGCCCTGAGGGGTGTCCTGGGTTGAGAGTCAGTGATTCTAATGTGCCCATTCACCACCTGGCGAGAGCCCAATGAGCTGTAGCCTGTACATGGTCGGGTGCAGGCCCTGCAGGCCCAGATCTCTAACTTTAGGTGTCGAGCTTGGCAGGAACTTTTGTGTTGAATGCCAAGCGGTAGTCCACAAATAACATTCATGCACAGCTGCTCTTTGCCTCCAGGTGAGAAAGGGCAGTGTGAAGAGCCATTTTGTGATCTGTTTTGGCGCTATGCTAATCGCCATGGGTCCAGTGTGATGATGACCCAAAACCAAAATATGGTCCCAAACCTATGTTTGGGATACACTGTACTATGCAATTCTCTTAACGTTATAACCATAAGCTTATGGGTGAAGGTACACAGCAGTAAAAGAAATACAGCAGTGAAGGGAGCCCGAATGGTCAGCATATTAGCTTATTACAAATCTGGAAAACAAGTATGCACATTCCTGCTTCAGGAATTGTTTATCATGATACATTGCGACCTTGTCTGTGATGTAGAGGGTGTAAAAGGTACAAAAAGTGAGTGAATAAAATATACCGGTAATGAAGGGGACAAAGGCTGCAGTAATTAGTTGAATGTGTTAAGCAACATTCACACAAATGATTACACTGCTGTAGGTGTTGCTGCCTATGCATGCCAGTTTGAGGGGTCTGCCAGACAACTACTATACTGTACATCGCATGGCCCCTCCAAGTTGCATCAGTCCCAGGGTCCATGTACCTACTATCAATGTCCACATTGCAACAGCACAGCGGGAGATGGAGAAATGCATGGGGAGTGGCGTAAGGAGGCAGTCTCATGTTTCTCAGAGATCTAAAGGGGCTAAATTTATAGTTTTAGGAGAGCCGTCTTAGGAGAGCCGTCTTAGGAGAGCCGTCGATACACATATTCACATCTTTATTAATAAACATGGTCACTGAACTGCTGAAGCGACTCAAAGGTTAGTTTTGAGGACACTAGCATGTATTTGCTATGATTAACGCTGCACATTTAAACGTCAAGCTATTAATATCTTATACTTCCTCTTACATCTTGTTGTTGGATCGTGCTTTATGACTTGACATTAATCATAACAGCTGTTTTTTTATTATTATTATTATAAACAAATCACTATTTCTGGTTCAGGTACAAATAGACAGGTGGACTGAAGGACATAATTAATTTATATTATTGTTCATACAGTATGATTATGCTTCTTGGTAAATTGACCTACAAGCCATGATTCACTATACCAAGTTTTCATGTAACTAGTGCACCCCCGCCCTAATCTGTAGCCGGTCTTATTGTGTCTGAAAGCCTAATCAAACATCTGTTTATACCAATACTAATAAATATATATTTAATATTTTGCCATTAAATATGGTGACTTGCAATAACAGCTGCAACTCTCCCCTTTGGTTATAGTTTACTTTACATAATACATACAATATGAACATCTCAGTTATGTTTGTCATCTCGCCTCCCTTCCAGGCGGCCTCCTATGGAAAGAATGTGTCTGGAGACGTGGCCCCACATGCCAGCCTGTTCCAGGACCCATTCTTCGTGGTGGAGACCGTGTGCATCTGCTGGTTCTGTTCCGAGTTCATCTTGCGCTTCGCCAGCTGCCCCAGCAAGTTTGTTTTCTTCAAGGATGTCATGAACATCATTGATTGTTGTGCCATTCTGCCGTACTTCATCACACTCGGCACGGACCTGGCGAAGGAAGATGACGAGGCCCCGGGCCCGTCGCTGGCTATCATCAGGATCATCCGGTTGGTGAGGGTGTTCAGGATATTTAAGCTGTCCCGTCACTCCAAAGGCCTCCAGATCCTGGGCCAGACACTGAAGGCAAGCATGCGCGAGCTAGCCCTTCTCATTTTCTTCCTCTTCATTGGCGTCATCATCTTCTCCAGCTCCATCTACTTTGCTGAGGCTGACTACACTGACACATGCTTCGTCAGCATCCCGCACGCCTTCTGGTGGGCGGTGGTCACCATGACCACGGTGGGCTACGGCGACATGACCCCGGTGAGCGTGTGGGGCAAGCTGGTGGGTTCCATGTGCGCCATCGCCGGAGTTCTCACCATCTCGCTGCCCGTGCCCGTCATCGTGTCCAACTTCAGCTACTTCTACCACCGCGAGACGGTGTGCTGGGACCCCGACACCCAGCATGTCCACGTGCAGACCACGCTGTGGGAAGAGAATGACGATACAGAAGAAGAGGAGGCCGAGGAGGCTGATGAAGATCGAGACAGGGATGGAGAGATATACTACTATGCCATGGAAGGCATGTGCAGCCCCCTGAATGGGAACGTGTACCCATTGGAACCTCTGGTGACCCAGGTGTAGCCATTGTTTTGGTGGCACAAAGAAGGGACACGATGGAAGGTTGGGGGTAAAGAGAAATAGAAACTGTAATAAATACAAGATTAGAGAAAGACCATAGAGAGTGGGTATTGTAAGTCTGTCTGCAAACAGACAAGAGCCATTGTTGTCTGTTGTTGTTTTTTAATGGTGATTTTGTTAATTTATTTTTCGCCTTCTAAATCCTGACCTACGTTTTCTGAAAATCATATACTGATATGTGATATATATATATCACAATATCTCTCTCTCTCTCTCTCTCTCTCTCTCTCTCTCTCTATATATATATATATATATATATATATATATATATATATATATATATATATACTGTATACTGTACTGTACCCAAAAATGTCCCGTCTTGAAAAATAAAAACCCCAAAAGGGGTTCCCGTCCTTAATGGGTTAAGGGCATGATATGAATGAACTCATGGGCTGTCAATTATTAATCCTATTAACTTGAGTTTAACTTGAAACAAGTTTTCATAATGTTTATGCCTTATAACAGTAATGTCTTAGTAGCAGTGACAGGGGAGGTGGAAAAAAAAAAACTTTGCTGCTGATTTCTCCAGAAAGAAAGGCACTGTGAAGGTAAAGAATTAACTGAATGTGAATGAGAAAGAGAAGAGAGGGGCAGCACTCTGGGCAGGCTGTATTAACAGCAGGTAATATGCAGCCAGTTCATTGTTTATGTGTAGGAAATAAATAAGCTGCAAAGTGAATATCCTGTGCATGTGTCTTGGGGTTTGTGTGTGAACACGCACAGTGTCCTTTTTCATCTGACACAAGGTAGGCTAGGTGGTGGTTTGTGGTTTGATCATGATATAATTGTTGTATGTTGTTCTATATCAGCCAGTTCTTTGCGTGTGAATCCTGTCAAGGTCTACGGTCCTTGGAGAAAATGGGCTAATGTTTGAATGCTGAGTTTGCCACCTATGACAAACCGTCTTTCCTCGTTGATTGTATTATAATATTACTGTAATTCTGTCAGGGGAGAGTCTCTATTGTTTAACATTGTTTCATTTTATTTATTTATCATATTTTTCTATCCTATATTTTTTTATGCGCGACTATTCAGGATCATAATTTCTATTTTTAATAATATGACTCATATTGTACTATGCAATTAAACTTTATTGTGTCAAATTAGACTAGATTATTGTCATTTAGATATCCAAGAGAAAAGCCTTTTCTGACTGAAAATCCTGGAAGACCGCTTATCCGATCGAAATCACAAGCGACTGCACTTCCTTGAGTCTTCTCCATTCAGCAATATACCCGCCAGTGTGAAGTGGGTCAGATGATGTATAAACTGGCTCAGGTCAACTGTATTTTAAACACAGTCCCATGGTATGTACTACAGGGTGCGAGCACTGCGAGGAGGAAAAACAATATTGATGTAGAGACACCTACAGTTGGAGGCCATCGATATTGTCCTTTTCTTTTTGCTGAGGTTTGCGTGATCTGCGCAAAAGGACAGTTAACCCATTTTGGGCGGGAACCCCTTTTGGTGTTTTAAACATTATGTTATAATTTAGCTATTGAAAAATAGCAGATCTACAAGCTCGTAGCGCGCCACCGAGTGGCGCGCTACGAGCTTGTAGGTCTGCTATTTTTGAAAAATCGTGAAAATATTTATTTCAGAAAACTGGAGGATTTAGAAGGATTTTTTAAAATTTTGAGGTCAGGCCTAAATGGGTCAAATGATAAGGGACAATATCGGTGGCACCCAACTGTAACAGTCAAAATATCTAGAAGCAGACTGCATGGAGAGAGTGACAAAGAAGGAACGACAGACGGAATGATTATTTTAGGCGACTGTTAAATGTGATACTATTGGGTAAGATTGTGGAGGCATAGAGGTTGCAAAATGTGTCAAAATTGTGTGAATGAAATCCAAATAAAAACGGGTTGAAGGAGTCAGTTGAATGTATTAAGCAAAGGTCACAAAAACATGACCAAAAACACAGGCAAAAGGTGAGCTCAGGCCTGAAGACTCAAGGTCATGCATGAAACGGAAGAACCTTGTATCCATGTTAACACATTCCTTTATGCTCGGTCTCACTGCCTTCTCGTGAGGAGTCTTCCAGGAAACTACTGCAACCTGCAGGTCCCATCCAAGGCAGTGTCAAGCTCAGGGATTGGTGCTGTCCATGATCACCATGCAACAGCATAGAGGGAGATGATATGGGGTGTGGTGTAACTAAGGTAGTCTCATGTTTCTCTCCAGATATCTCAAGGGCTATATTTATAGTCTTAGCCCTTGGACACATTACCTGACTTTATTAATAAACACGGTCACTGACCTGCCACTGCAAATCATAGGTAAAAGGTTAGATTTGAGGACACTACCATCTAGTACCATGTAGTATCTATAATTTACAAATTGCACAAATGCACATTTCAACATCAAGCTATAAATATCCGTTTATTCCCTTTTCATATCGTCCTCGGGTTGTGCTTTATGACTTAGTATAAAACATGAGCTGACCAAAACAGCCATTGTTTAGTGGACATATACTTGCTGACAGGGACAAATGGACAGACAGGTGGACTGCGAGACGGGTAGACAGTCACCACACGTACTGAAACAGAGCCAAAAATTCATATAATGTTGGCAGGGTTCACTGGTAAACTGACTCACGAAACCATATGAATCATACATCAAGTTGGCATGTAATTGAATAAAAATGAAAGGCTGAAACTTAAAAGAGAGAAGTGTTTTATGGGAGTGTAATAAAGCAACGTTTGTAGTCCCAAACCAGGAAACGAGTTAGCATTTTGCACTTCATGGTTCTCTCTCTCAACGTCTCAATATTTTTTTTGTGCTAAATGTCTGAAAACCAAAAAAGGTCTGAGGTCAACACATTTTCACGTTTTGTTCTTTGACATACAATATATTGGTAAAAAACCCACTTGTGAATTTGGTGTGTGGGGTGACATGCAGCAAATCCGCTGCTGGACTCGGAAATCAAACCCAGGATACGATGTCAGACATCAAAGCCTGTTGTGGGGTACACGCCTAAAGCAGTTGGCTATCAGTGCGACAGTGCCCCAGACTCAGAGGTCCATGTGTCTGATGTACGTGGTCCACCCATGTGATATAATTAAGTGCCATATGTAGCATTGTTGTGTAGACGCCATGTGCATCCATGGCATTTTCCTGCTGTGCTGTGAACGCCAATGTCTCGGCCCCGTACAGTAGCACTGACTCCACCGTGGCTAACAGCCGCCTCTTGATGTCATCTTCCATGTCAGATTTCCACACTCTCCTCATCCCATGCAAGGAATTCCAGGCAAGTGCCCTCGGGACATTCAGATCCTGTTTTGTTGAAGCAGGCCGGACAGTGTGAATAGTTTTCACATTTTGTGAATTCATAATCTCAGATCTGTTGTCACCAACAAAGATCCACGGTTGTTTGTTGATTATTGTAGTTTATTGCGATATGGTAGATCTACTGTAGTGCCGTATACTGTATGTATGCCTCTTCTCATTTTTGGGTGATATAATAATAATAATAAATTACACTATCATTTATTATTATTATTATTATTTTATTTTTGAAGAACATGGTATAGTATCAGTTTGTAACATAACCTAATGCTATAGCTTTTAGTACTGAAGTCATGATGTCACCACTCACCATATAGCCTGGCTCCAGTCCCTGAATCGCTAGTGAAACAAGTGTCGGGCTAAGCATGTTCTGATGAAGACGTTTGAAGATGAAACGTGAATCAATAAAGCCTTGACTGGGAGCTTTACAAAGTTACAGCGTGTAGACTTCTATTTTTTCCTCTGTTGGTCCTGCACCTGCCATCCAGTTGATGTGCCAGTTCTATTCTTTCTTTAGATGTCATCCTGGGTCGTAAAGTAATGTTTACTCAAAGCATTTTATTCTACTCATATGGTTAACAAGCATGAAATGACACTATAAAGTAGCCTACTAATTCATCCAAAGAGGCCAAAAATACACATCACAGACTGTACTCTAGTGTACTATATCAAAATATAAACCGAACAATATAAATCAGAGTCAAGTACCTGGGGTCATGGGTCAACTCAATAGAGCAAGATGTTGTTGATGTTTAGAAGATTTTGAACAGTTTCCTGGGAGTCTTTATGTGTGTAATATGTGGTTTTAGATATTTTAGATTTGAGCATTGAGCCCAGTGTCTCTGATGTCATGGACACTGGGCTCACTTCCTTGCTGGAATACAATTCCCATAATGCTTTGGTGCACTGCTCTTCCTTGTGGATAGGGGGAGGGCTGTCTTACTGAGACAACATGTAGTCCAGGAAGTAATAAGTGAGCCCATTGTCCATGACATCAGAGACACTGGGCTCACTGCTAAAATCTAAAATATCTAAAGCCACATATTACACACATAAAGACTCCCAGGAAAGTGTTCAAAATCTTCTAAACGTCATTAACATTTATTTTTTTTTGCAAAAAGGGTGAAGTGTCCCTTTAAGTGAGGAAGGCACTTGCATGGGCTCTCACGGTGCAGTACTTAATATCAGCAACATGTTACCAACAAGAATCTGTATTATGGAATGCCTATTGCCTAGGGTGAGCCAGAAAATAGCAGCCAGGAGAATGACACTAGCAGGACACTGCCAAATAAGACACCAAGAGCTCCCAGTCAGCAAACTAGTGCTGTCATGCTGTGGGGACCAACACACAGGCACTGGTCACAAGGATGTCCAACATTAACATATGTGAATGTACTCAGGAACAACATGACACAGGAGTGCAAAGCACCAACGAGCTGGCCAGATGTATGGAGAACCGGGATGACTGGAAGCGACAATGGAGGGCTCGTCTGAGAGAGAGCCACAGACTTTATTATATTTTTACTATAGATACAAAAATGTACAATATGTACAGAAATAAATATATAAGCCTACACAGAGGCCAGTACACGTCCGAACATGTACAAATGTCGGAGAGTACATATGAGGTGATCCTTTTGAAACTTCTCAGGGGAATTTTCAAAGCCAATTTGTCTGGTCTGTACTCTGTATAGGTCGTTCAATGCCAAGGGGGACTGAATGCAACAATGGTGCTGGCATAGCACAGACTGAGTGCAATAATGCTGTTGGCATAGCACAGAACAGCACAGCGCAGCGCAACACAGCACAGCGCAGCACAACACAACACAACACAGCACAGCACAGCACAGCACAGCACAGCATGTACAATCACATCAGCTGGCAAGATAGAATTAAAATTATAATTGTTGTGTCCCATGGTTGCTTAAGAGCTATGATTGAAATTGAATAAACGGTATGACATTCAATAAGTGATTTTCTTTGGTTAAAATGAAATGGCTATATTATTACATGTCATTATAGAAGAACATTCTTAAAAAATATGCAACAAGCTCATAACGTACGTGGCGTGGCATGTGTTACAGTGTTGGTGAGGATATACTGTTTTTCACAGCAACTCAGACAAAATGGGCCTGTAATATATATACAGGTTGGGATTTGGGAAATGGGAATTGCACTGTGAAATGGTCAAATATATATTCCAGTAGGAATATATAATAGGCAGTAGGCGGTAATGGTGTGTTTGGAGCTGGGATTTCACTATTTCTACCATAACCAGCTGACACGAATAACTTCTAATAGTTCTAAATGTTGTAGCTCTGGTCCATAGCCCTAATGCTAATTCTGCCCTGCATTAAGGCTATGGGACCGATCGCATCTAGCTCTCGCATGAAATGCAGACCAGCCTCTCTTCTGTAGCGGGAACGTTTTACCTACTCACATCACCAATACAAAGACGGGTTGTGTAATTAGAAAGCCTACTTTCCTTAGTGGACACACTCTGAGCCCCCCACCACACATAGGCCTATGTAGTTTTTGGCCAGAAAGCTGTATATGCACGCTAGCCTGGAGGAGAAGAGAGTGTGTGAGGCATTTCAGTATAGGTTTCTGATTTTGAGTGAGTATGGATGCCATTGCTATCTGAGAACTGTAATGACATGATGGACATAGATAGACATGACATACGTGGTGTTTTGGATAGTGTGCTTCAGGACCCCAGCGGCAGCTGCTACCAAAAAGCTGTTGCAGAGACTTGTCACTGCATAGTGCATACCCTATAGAATCCATGGTGCACATAGAGGGTGTAGGCTTCTAGCCACTGACTGCAGTACTCAGACACACAGTCACTCAGTGGTTGTGATTTCATGATAGGTCTCCGGTTCCAGGGCTGGACCACCAAACAGCCATAGCTGTCATCACAAATGTGATGACATTTAGAAACGTGGCTATGGACGTTTTTAGCCCAAGGAGTGTTTTTTGTGCACAAATGCTTGCAATGGATTCAGAATAATGAAAAACCCCTAGTTAGGTTGTGGTATCCCAACTTTCAACAGCTGTCACAGATTCCCCTATAGGAAAACTGAATTTCAATCATTGTGAGATGTGTTACTTAGTAAAACATCTCACAAAGTAAACATTGGCGAAGAAATGTATTGGTAAGGAATTTATTTCCAGATTTCATTATAATATCCTGTGACTATAAGTAATTTAATTGTCACAAATAGCCTATCTTCGATCCCTCTCTTGTGCAGGATATTATGTGTGCACTTAGTTAGGTACAGTATGCATGGGACAAGTCCTGAGAATCAGATTCTATTTTTTGTCTTCTACATGGCAGTGCTTCTCAAATTGTGGGTCGGACCCCCAGCAGGGGAGCACCTAACCTCGCGTCACCGCAGGCTTAGGAAGCACCATAGATGAGAGGGAAGTATCATCATAGGAAGCAGAAGCACATACAGTAGTGGAGAGGGCCACTATATTTCCAAACTCATTCCAGGGGGCCACGTTGCATATACTGTCGGGCAGAAACCTCTTATCTCTGTATTTTAACTTTTTTTGTAAATGAATGCCCAACTTTGTCATTCTATGTCACACAAAAATAGCAAAAATAGCTGATCTAAAAGCTCAAAACACGTCGCATTGCGACGTGTTTTGAGCTTGTCGATCTGCTATTTTTGCTATTTTTGAATTGGAATCCTGAAAAGTAACATTTTTATCAAATTTCAAATGCATTTAGTTATGCTTATGTTAACTTTATGGATGGAGGTAGGGCCCGCACACCATTCTTTTGGTAAAGAATGACTATTGAATAAACGACAACTTTTACCCGATCTGGGGTGCATAGGCCTACTTATAGTTTAGACTAGTCATTGGTTAGACATGGGTTAAGGTTAGGTTTAGGTGTGCCCCGTGGGAGGTTAGGTTTAGGGTGAGGGTTTGATCTTCGTCAGGTCAGTATACAGATGCACACTGCATGTTTCATCACATTTATGTTAACTTTATGAACATAAATACTAAATCAATAATATCAAGGCTGAAATCAATAATATATCAGTATTCCGATATTAACCTGCGGGCCGCATTAAGCGAAGGTGAGGCCCCTGAGACGCCAGTTGCCCATGCATGCATGCAGGGAAGCATGGGGGATTCTGATATATACTCACTACTACTCATCTATCCACTAGAGGGCACTCCAGTGTTCAGATTCAGAATATAGATTTACTGGTACATCTTCACCCCCTCCCTCCCTGTCACACATCAGTGACAGAGCTGTTGGTAGCTAGGCTACAGTGCAATATTCTTCAACACGAGGGAAGCTTCTGGTTTTGTCCACGGTTAGACAGAGCAATGTGCTCTCAAATTGCATTATGTCCTCTTATAGAGACTACTAGACTGTTTCAACATTAAACAAAATATAAGTTTATGAAATATTCAATAGAAAAATAAACAATAGTTCATATAATTTACATTCAACATAAAAAACACACATTAAATAAGTTATTAAATATAAATAGATCAAAGTACGAAGTCACTAAAATCATTTTAACAGGTAAACACAGAAAGTTGACTGATTGATGCATGAGATTAACTGTAGGCTACAACACCAACAATCTGATTACATTCAGCTGTACTCATCAATGTCCCAGTGAATTGTCAACCAAAACTCTTGGGTTCCCGAGGCTAAACATGACCTGATATATAATTCATAGTGGGTGACTTACATGAATCAACTCCTATTATAACACAACTGGACAACTCAAATCCAGACTGGAGTATAGGTCCATATTTTCAAACAAGACATTGAAGTCTGATGCAATGCATTGGGCCACGCATTAGGCATGTTGTGGAATGTGGAACCTCAGCAGTATGTACTTATATAGGGGGGGAAAAAGTTAATGTAAAGAGTTCGTCACGGTCCGGGCTGGCCTAGCAGTCTGGGCACCTAGGCTGGTAATCCAGCCTGACAGCGTGTCGCGGGTTCGAGTCCCGATCCCAATGACCTTTGCTGCGTGTCTTCCTCCGCCCCATCTCTCTCCCCATTTCCTGTCAACATAATGTAGGCCTATATCTATCAATAAAAGGCAAAAAGCCCCAAAAATATAAAAAAAGAAGAAAAAAAGGAGTTGGTCACACATTATGTTATTTATCCACTGAGAACAGAGGACTGGCCATGGAGTTCAAACTCATTCCTAGAGGATCGCCCATGTCCATGTTTAAATGTTCTTGATGATTTTGTGGTTGATGTTCAGGCACACTCTCCGTGGTCAGCCTGTTCCTCATGGGTAAGAAACGAGTGAAGGGGAGGTGGAGTCGTTCTGGGGAATGGTTTGATGCGAGGGACACAGGAAGTCCATGGTGTGAAGACACAAAACGGGTGTATCCATCAGCTAGCAGCAGCTCTCTGAATGTGCAGTCAGCCTCTGTGTAGTGGCTCTGAGGAAACAGAAAAGCATGTATGGATATAAAGCAGTGCTTCACAAACATTTATGGATCAGGGTCCACTTGAAAATAGTAAACTATTTAGCTGAATCACAAATATGAAAATTATTTTTTCATTTGTGACATAAAAAACAAAACTTTACTATGGAGAATTGGATATACATAATAGTTTCCGCAGTGCAATCTATCAAATACAAAAATTGCAATATCAATTCAACACACAAACACTCTGTTTTATATTAGTGTTATATTATGAATACAATCTTAGTGTTTAGCTGTATGGTGTGCTTCTTGCTTACCTGTCCCCTCAGATGGCCTTCACTGTCTATACAGAGGTAGAGAGAAGAGGACACTCCCTTGATGACTGTCTGGCCGACTCCCACCGACCTGAGCTCCAAAACACCTGGAGACACACAAACAGATCTCGGGTCAACGTACTGTATACTGTAGGGTAGGCCATTGCTTCCCTAAACCTTTTCAGCGAAACCTCCCAAAATGTATCTCCGCCGGGACTCAAACGTACAAAAAGACTTAAGCCATATTTAATAAGTGAAAAGGCCTGTGAGCTTGTAGATCCGCTATTCTCACTGTTTCCTAAAAGTTTCTCACTTTTATTGAATTTGGTCATTTCTTTTTAAATGTCTGAAATTCTTCTGATGGGGGTATTTAATCGCGACCAATACAAAAGTGGGTCTGCGACCCAAATATGGGAAACATCCTGTTCCTGCACATTGCTCTCATAATGGACTCACATGTCTGCAGAGCTGTTTTTAAGTGTTTGGTCAAGTGAAGTATCAAGTTATTTGAAGTCAGAGTCATGGCTCAAGTTAAACGTGACAAACACGCATGCTTGCACACATGGACACAAAACAGACTATTGGTTGTTATATACATATTGACACAATGCAGTATTAAAATAAATATTTGAGGCCACATTACGAGTTTGGTTCTTTCTTTCTTTCTTTCTTTCTTTCTTTCTTTCTTATTTATATGCTGTTTTCTTTATATCACACTCACTATGGTGGGTCTGAGCACGGATCCCTGAGACTCTCCCATCTGGGGATAACTCCAGATATATTCCTCTTCTGTGATTCTCTGCAAAAAAGAAAACAACAAAAAGACAACATTAAGCATCTTAAAGAAGTAAACACGATTGACAGTATTTTAGCAATATTGTTATTTACATTGTATATAGCCTGCCCTACATTGTATACTGTTGTGAGTACCTGTGTAAAGATGCCTCTCTCTTACTTGATCGCTGAGCGACAGAAGAGGGCTGGAGTCAGGGATGTAAAAAGACAGAGACGGTGGAAGGTGGAAGACAAAGAGAAAAGCAGAGCAGAAGGAGGATATGTGGGAAAATGTGCACATTTTAGACAAATAAATAAATAAATATTAAATAAATAACTTATAAATTAATATATGAATGGTCAATAATATACAGCTGTGAGCAAGCTGCTTTTGTGATTGTGATCTCAGGCCAGGATTTGGCCCCTTTTTAAAGGAGTGCGGAAAAGGCTGGAAAGTACAGAGCCAGCTGAGTCTCACTCAATGGGAGTAGCAGAGAGATGAGTCAGATGATTTCCTAGAAAAAGTTTGTGATTTCACTGGATACATGCCATGTATGGGCTTTTTCCTGCTCTAGTTACGGAAATTGTTTTCAACATAGGCTAGGGTCTTTGAGGGTGCCTGGCTGTCCTCACTAAGATGAAATAGTCTCTGTAATGAGTATAATAAAACAAATGGACAAAGGTTTATCATTTCCTAATGTTATTATTGCCTTGCATTCAAAAGATGCACATACTTGACATGACAGTGGCCTAGGAGGTAACGTTGGTTGTCTGGTAATTGGAAAGTTCCCACTTCCCATTCCTCCAAGGCTAAGCAATATGAATCAACCACATTTGTAGTGTAAGTCCATTTTATTTTAGCTATTGTTTTTACAAATCTTATTTTGTTTATTTCAACTTTCATTTCAGTAGCCTATATGTAGCTAACTCTTCTAAACTGCCTGCCGTGACAAATAGTTACGTGTTTTAAAGTGTGTGGTACATACACGCCAAGTAAGGGTAATTTCAAAACTGCAACAACATCCGGCACAAAGCTTTTCATCTCAGTAACGTCGTCCTTGCTGGTGTAAACATTGTAAATTGTAAGTGAGTTATGTTTATAGAATGACACAGAATGATACAGTAAGCATCAGAGTTGTTTATTTGACCGCAGCTGTGTAGTCTCACTAACAAGACCTAAGTACGTAGGTTGTCGCTTGACAACTCGGGATGACAAAAATACACGGGAAGTGTATATGATGATAATCATGGTCAGAATCATGTTTTTTTAGCCGAATGCGAAAACCACAAAAAACAACATAATATGTAAGACATCTGCTCCAGGTGACTGATTGGTATAATGATGATCAGACTCTCAGCACAGTGGTTCCATGTTCAAATCCCAGTTGTCTTATAGTTCAATGCTGGAATACTGTGACATTTTCAAGGTTATAAAAGAAAATCACACATGTGTGAAGTGAGGGGCGCTTTTATCATCGTACATCATGACGTAAAATTGCTCAGACACCATGACGTACAATTTTCCATTCATTGTCAATGGGAACTTTATGTTTGTGTAGGACAAAGTTTGTGAACATACACTAAAAGCTGGATATAGGAGGGGCTAGCACCCCTCAAAAACTAATTTCAAAGTCCACCATATAATGAACCTATTAAAGTTTGAATGGGGTTTCTAGTATGTAGGACTAGTAGCATGACAAAGTTATTGCTGCTATTGCCATTGAGAAGGCATTGGGCGTTTAAGTTAAATAACTCAGAAACTACAAAACATGATAATCATGTAGTAAAAAAAGTAAAAAAGTTCCAGCTTGTGTCCACAGTAAGCTGAATTATAAAAAGTGTGAATGGAGTTTAGGTGAAAGTGATTTTTTGAAGTGCCAAAATCTGCCATTGATCCCCATTATACATTTCCCAAATTTGAAAGCACTATAAAACTATGAAAAAAATGACAATGGAAGTTTTTCATGATTTTGGAGGATTTCAAAAAAATTATGAAAATCATGAAAATAAACGACTGTAGTTCATGGTTTCAGAAGACATACTATTGTATGTCGTTTTTTACATGATTTCGAACGATTAAAAAAATGAAAATCGTAAAAAACAACATACTATAGTTCATGGGTTTCGGAAGACATACTTTAGTATGTCGTTTTTCAAGATTTTGGAGGATTAAAAAAAAATTATGATAATCATGAAAAAACCCAACATACTATAGGCCTAGTTCATGGGTTCGGAAGACATACTATAATTATAGTATGTCGTTTTCCATGATTTTGGAGGATTTAAAAAAATGAAAATCAGGCAAACTCCAAACTCTAACTCACAGGCAAAGGAAGACTGTGTTGTGGCAGGTGGCAAGTAGGTCACTGATGTGTGATTATGAATCCCACCAATGTTCTAGGGTAGACCCGCCTCACCATGTGTCTGATTGGCTCCCGGGAAGGCATAGTTTTACTGAGGTTGGGCTAGACTAGTCATTGGTTAGACATGGGTTAAGGTTAGGTTTAGGTGTGCTGCCCCGTGGGGGGTTAGGTTTAGGGTGAGGGTTTGAGATAGGTTGTAGTTGTAAGACTAATGACTGGTCGCAAAAACGAGAACTGTCAATCACAACGACTACTGGCCAATCACAGCAGGGCTTTCCTAGAACTGCGGTGGGATAAATAATAACGCGTCACTGATATGGGGCTGGCACCATTATCTGGAGGTCGTGGGTTCAAACCCCACTCGACTCTACTGTGAAGTTTTCCTTTCCACACTGACATCAAGTAGCCTGGAAATTCCAGCTGAACTGTGTGCTGCTAAGTGGCCCAGCGGATAAATAGGATGATATCTGTAGAATTCCTAGTAGAATTGTGCTGGTTCAAACCCAACACACTCCGTAGGAGGGTGCTGTGGTGCCATTGACCCCCATTCTAAATTTATAAAATTTGAAAGCAATATATTTCTAAAACGATTAAGCATTTCAAAGATGCATTCTCAGGTGGACATGTCCACCGTAAGATGAACCTATTAAAGTTTGAATGGGGTTTCTAGGTGCAAGTATGTAGGACTAGTAGCATGACAAAGTTTGTGCTATTGCTATTGTTATGACCCTGGGTCATATGTGTAGGTTTCTTCCCTCTTTGTGTGTGTGTGCGTGTGTGTGTGTGTGTGTGTGTGTGTGTGTGTGTGTGTGTGTGTGTGTGTGTGTGTGTGTGTGAGAGACTGATTGAGTGAGTGACTGACTACCAGCTTGTGTGAATGGTGATTAAGTGGTGGCTGAGTGTGACTGGCTGATTGGTGGAACCTCACAGGTGATTGGCTGCTGGCTTTTTGGTCTGGAGTATAAAGCTGCCTACCTTCAGATCTTCAGATGTCTTCCTCCATGCCAGTCTCCCCACAACACCAGGCAGTCTGGTGTTTTGAGTGCTTTTAGTTAGCCATACCAGTATTTTAGGAAGTTTCACTGTCAACATTGGTTTCATTGTTAATCATTTGTTTCTTTAGTTTGTTAGGTAAGCTACCTGTGTTTGTTTTGTGTTAGGAGAAGGTAAGCATATGTTTTCTTTTAGTTGAGAAAGGTTCTGTACAGGTGCCCACCCTGAGGTAATTTATCCCATGTATCTGATGTGACTGTATAACTTGTAAAATAAATCACTGTACTTTGGCTTTTCCACTGGTTTTGGCTGACTATATTTGGGATACATGAAAAAGGTACAAAGACATGCACATATGACTATATTTGGGAACCAGGTAGGAGGGAGACCATTTTTGTGTTACCCCTGGTGACCCCTAGGCCGGGTTGTAACACCATTGAGAATGCATTGGGCGTTTAAGTTAAATAACTCAAACTACAAAACATTTCAAAGTAAAAAGTGTCTCCACAGTAAGTTGAATTATAAAAAGGGTGAATGGAGTTTCTAGGTGAAAGTGATTTTCTTTACCAACTTCACCATCACTACCTTATAGCCTGACTGAGTGAGACTTCCGGGGGCTTTTATCTTTCTTCAAAGTAAAGTATCATAGTAAAGACCAAGTGGGATTTGAACCCACAACATCTGGATCATGTGGACAGCCACTTAACACATTGCGCTACCAGTCTCTCTGTGTCCTGTCATGGTTTCTCCTCTGTATTATCTGATTAACATCCACGATAACACTTAAAAGCACTAAAGACACCTTTGATGCACAGCACCATTCAAATGCTCTGTACATGATCCCATGGCCCCATTTGAAAAGTGACACCAAGAAGAACAACTTAAAATCACAGAGCTAGTGGCACCCTTGTTAAGATGAAGTCCATGTGAGCCAGAGATTGTGAGTTAAAATCCAGCTGAGTTCCTCCTCCTTTCACTCTGCAGCATGTTTTGGATAATAACATCCAGAAGAACACTAGAAAGAGATGGATAGCTGAGGAGATTCTCAGAGAGCATGGTGGCACTCTGTGATAAGCTGCTGTCTGTGAGCCACAGGTCGTGGGTTCAAGTTCAGCCCATGGCCTCGGACGGCATACTATGGCATGCCGTTTTTCATCATTTTTGAGGATTTGAAAAAAAGACGAAAATCACTCAGACCATGGACTATAGCCCATGGTCTCGGACGGCATACTATAGCATGCCGTTTTTCATAATTTTTGAGGATTTGAAAAAAGACGAAAATCACTCCGAGACCATGGACTATAGCCCATGGTCTCGGAGTGATTTTCGTCTTTTTTTTTCCAAATCCTCGTTTTTCATTTATAGCCCATGGCCTCGGACGGCATACTATGCAATGCCGTTTTTCATTTTTGAGGATTCGAAAAAAAGACGAAAATCACTCAAACTACAAAACATTTCAAAGTATAAAGTTCCAGCATGTGTCTCCACAGTAAGCTGAATTATATAAAGTGTGAATGGAGTTTCTAGGTGAAAGTGATTTTTTTACGTGCCAATAGCTGCCATTGAGCCCCATTATGAATTTCTCAAATTTGAAAGCACTATTTCAAGGTTCAAGGTTGTCTTTATTTCTAAAACTATGAAACATTTCAAAGATTCCTTTTCAGGCAAACATGTCCACCGTAAGATGAACCTAAGTAGGTTTGAATGGGGTTTCTAGGTGTAAGTATGTAGGACTAGTAGCGTGACGATGAGTATAATAAACTGGAAGAAGTAACGAGTGTGTGTTCTGGTCCTGTTGATTGAGCTGAGCAGGAGCCAGGTTTCTAGGTCCTGCTCAGCTCAATCAACAGGACCAGAACACACCTGGGCTGGCTGCCAGGATCACATCCACCAATGGGGAGGTCAGCTGCATGGATGTATGCAGTGGTGGAAAGTAACTAAGTACTTTTACTTAAGTAATGTACTTACGTACAATTTTGAGGTATTTGTACTTTACTTGAGTATTTCCAATTTCCATTAAAAAAGTGTGAATGGAGTTTCTAGGTGAAAGTGACTTTTTGACGTGCCTATATCTGCCATTGAGCCCCATTGTAAATGTCTCAAATTTGAAAGCACTATATTTCTAAAACTATGAAACATTTCAAAAATTCCTTTTCAGGCAAACATGTCCCCGTAAGATGAACCTAAATAGGTTTGAATGGGGTTTCTAGGTGTAAGTATGTAGGACTAGTAGCATGCCAAAGTTTGTGCCATTGAGAATGCATTGGGCGTTTAAGTTAAATAACTCAGAAACTACAAACATTTCAAAGTAAAAAGTTCCAGCATGTGTGCCCACAGTAAGCTGAATTATAAAAAGTGAATGGAGTTTCTAGGTGAAAGTGAGTTTTGTGCCAAAATCTGCCATTGACCCCTACATTCTAAATTTCTCAAATTAACTATATTTCTAAAACTATGAAACATTTCAAAGATTTATTTTCAGGCAAACATGTCCACCTTAAGATGAACCTAAATAGGTTTGATATTTCTAGGTGTAAGTTTGTAGGACTAGTAGCATGCCAAAATGTGTGCTCCTATAGTTCAATGCTGGAGTATTTCAAATTCCCTTTACTAACTGAAGGCTAACATACAAAAGACTTCAACAGTAGGCTACTGAATGAATGATATGGTGTAGTCGTCTAATGATCGGACTCTCATCACAGATATTTCATGTTCAAATCCCAGTCCTCTCATACACTTATGATTTTCAAGTAACTTTACCTAACTGAAGGCTAAAATACAAAAGAACACTTCAACAACTATGAGAGATGGTGTACTGGTCTGATGATCAGGCAGATGTTCCACACAGATGTTCCATGTTCAAGTCCCAGATTCCCATGTCTTCTAGTTCAATTCTGGAGAACTTTGAAATATAGGCTATATATTTCTAGTAAAGTGCATGTATAAATTGCACAGATAAGTTAATATTCTCTCTGCACAATTAGCAGATGGCCACGCAACGTTCATGTAAAATGGTGTCTTATACCTAATGAGGGTTGGGCACTGTGTGCAGGACACAAAAATAAAATAAGCAATCAAAAGCAAAATAGCAAAAGGGGTTGAAACCACGCCAACACCCGTTGTTTAGGAAGAACTTTTAATGATTTTGAGAGTTCAAGTTAAATCTTGTTATCTAAAATGCGGAATGCCTAACGACAACCTAACTATACAGGCTAAAACGATAGAAGCATCTGCGCTCTGAACAACACTGGTCAGCGAGTGGTAGGCAAAAGAAATGCATGTGTAACCTGGGCACTAAGGCCCGGAAACAGAGCCAGACTACGCCACAATGGGAATTTCACCCAGAGAATATAATACACAATACAGATTTCAAGCCCACTGGGCAGATATAAGAATGGGAGCAGAGACGTGCAGTTCCAGTTTAAAGTAATATATGGTTTTATTTAATTATGTTGTAAGTTAATACAAAATGCTATTTAAAAGTGACTTTATTATCACAGGTCATTATCAAAAGGATCTAAAAAAGGCAGAGCCTAATATCATAAAACTACCAGTAGTCAGGGGGTGCCAAGGTGTCCTTGCTGACAGGAGGAAGGCAGGGAGTGAGGGAGTGAGGGGAAGGGTCACCGCCACCAAAAGAGCGCACACTTCACATAAAACACTGCAAGAAAAGAGAATACAATTATACACACATCACTGGTCTCACATTAAACAATCATGCACTATAGCTAAAACCCCAAGACAGCCTACAGGACCACGTGACCCACCACCTGTCGGGACTACAACTACAGCACCCTTAGCTACTGGCACTACTATAAACTGAGGCAGAGCCCAATATAACGTTATGTTCAAGCCTTATGGCATCAATTCATGAGAGTATAGGTTTGCACCAAACAAAATAAACCAAAACAAAACGAAATCATAACCAAAATAAAGGAGGACAAAAACAGCAGCAGCAAGGCAAACCAGGGCTTCGCCTCTATCGAAGGTTACACACTCATATAGGTTAGGCAGATGACACCCGGCATGGACCACATAGCTCTCTCAGTCAAACAGTACAAACACATAGGGCAGACGTGCCCACGGCACGGCAAACAGGTAAGCGGGGGTTTACGGAGAGCACCTTAATCACGAGACGCTCCCGCATGCAACCACCCTGCACAGACAGACAAACAATGCCAGCTACATGCCAGCTGCGCACGGCTCCTATTAATTAACATGATGATGAGGGCGTTGCGCTGCGTTGCGTTGCTAGGGGCAACTGGTGAAGCTCAACCCACTACAATCTACCCCCTACTTCTTATCGGTGTCCCAACGATAATCTAAAGGCATTTACTTCCAGGACCTAAACATAGAGTGCATACTACCAGACCCAGGGACCCGAGAGGTTGCAGCTGTCGTCCATCTTTGGCCTGCCGCTACAGGGAGATGGTGAGGGTTAGCATGCCTCCCAGCTGTCTCACGTTGACTTCTTCGTACTGCACTCGGTCCTATGCCACTGGAGCCTTCCATGGGATCAGCATCCGTGCTTTCAGACGGGGTGGCTACGGCGGCCGGCCCTGCTGGTGTACGTAGCTGAGGGGAGACAACCGGGGGATCAGGGGCTACTGGGGTCACGGTTTCCATGGTCGGTTGGGGAGCAATCCACCACTCTCCACTCTGGTCTTCACCCTCCTCTCTAGGGGGGGCTGTCTCTGGCTCCATCGGGTCGACCTCATCGGGAGAAGCAGGTTGAGGGGCATGCCGCAGGTGGATTCGGTGGACATGTTTGACCTTTGCTGGGTTATCCGTCGGGGCAATGGAGTACACTGCTCCCCCATCAAGAGGAGCCTTAATGACCCGATACTTCAGGGGGCCCCAGGTGTCTTGGATCTTCACTCTTCCTCGCACAGTATTGTCTCGCAGATAGACTACTTCGCCTTCTGCCAAACTGCCACCGGACACATGCTGGTCATGCCGCTCCTTCCGATGGCGAGCCGCCGTTTGGATCCGCTCCCTAGCACCATCAAAGGCAGTTTGTAGACGTGCTTGATGTTCCCGCAGCCAGTCGTTAACGGCACCACCAGCTGGTTCCCGGATTCTGCCAAGGAGGAAATCGACAGGTAGTGAGGGTTCTTGACCGAACATCAGCAAGTGTGGTGACTCACCAGTAGTTTGATGGATGGTGGTATTGTAGCAGAAGGTGACATGTGGGAGGTATTTGGGCCAATCCAGCTTCTTGTCAGGTGGGAGTGTTTGCAGCAGTCCATGCAATGTCCTGTTAAACCTCTCACACTGGCCATTACCCTGGGGGTGATACGGGGTGGTGTGGGTCTTCTGGATACCGTATACACTACATAACTGTTGGATCAGCATACTTTCAAAGTTACGGCCCTGATCTGAGTGTATGCGGGACGGGACGCCGAACCGGTAAAACCACTCCCGGACCAGTACCCCTGCTACTGTGGATGCACGCTGATCCCGGGTAGGTACCGTCTGTGTGAATTTGGAGAATACGTCAGTCATTACGAGGACTTGTTCTCTTCCATCACGGGGACGTTCTAACAAGGAGAAATCTATGGCCAGAATCTGATTTGGTCTGGAAGCCAACAGGTGTCCCATCGGTGTTCTCACAGTCGGGTGTGTAGGTTTAGCTAAAGTGCATCTGTCACACCGTTTACACCAGTCCTTCACATCTTGGTACAAACCCGGCCAGAAGCACCGTTCTCTCACCAGGGCAGTCGTTCTCTCCACTCCCTGATGTCCATGGCCCTGATGTAATTGCTGGAGGACCTCCTCTCTCAGGGATATGGGTAACAGCAGCTGGTAGACTTCTTCGCCACCATCCGGACGCCAGACACGGCGGTACAGGAGCCCTTCCCTCTCAACCAGCCGCTTCCACTGCCGTACTAATTCCCGTGCTGGTTTTGAAAGGGCCTGGTGTTCACTCCTATCTGGGACACTGCCACGGCGCCAAAATGGGAGGAAGGCCCCCAGCACTGGGTCTGCATGCTGGAGAGACATCAGATGGTCAGGGGAGTGAGAGGGGAGGACAGATATCGACTTCTGGGTCACCTGTAATGGCCTTTCAGTGTCTCGGCACCTCAGGGAATCAGGGAGAGCGGTCCAGAGAGTTGGAAGAGTGCTGGGGTGCTGCCTGGAGAGAGAGTCAGCGTTAGTATTAGAACGGCCTGAGCGGTAGCGGATAGAAAAGTCGAACACTGCCAGTTCTGAGGCCCACCTCTGTTCTACTGCACCCAACTTTGCACTGTTCAGATGACTGAGTGGGTTATTGTCGGTCCATACCACACATTTTTGACCTATCAAATACTCCCTGAACTTTTCCGTCATGGCCCATTTTAAGGCGAGAAACTCAAGTTTCATTGAACTGTAGTTCGACATGTTTCTTTCTGAGGGACTCAGAGATCTGCTGGCATAGGCTACAGGCCTTACTTTCCCCTCCTGTTCTTGGGAGAGCACTGCTCCCAAGCCACTAAAACTGGCATCTACTTCCAGAATAAAGGGCAGTGAGAAGTTAGCATAGGCCAACACAGGGGCACTAACTAATCTGGACTTAAGTTCCTGGAAGCTTTTCTCGCATTGTTCGTCCCACAGTTCTCCAATTAACCTGCGAGATGGTCTCTTTGTGTGGGGGTCTGTAAGTTCTGCTTTTACACGGTTGAGGGGGGCTGTAATTTTGGCAAAGCCATCTACATATCGGCGATAGTAGCCACAGAATCCCAAGAATGAGGACAATTCCTTCACACTAGAGGGCCTTGGCCACTCTTTTACTGCTGCAATCTTCTTTGGGTCTGTGGCCACCCCTTCGTTTGAAATCACATGTCCCAGATAGTTTACCTCCGTTTGGAAGAAGCAACATTTCTCCAGTTTTACCTTCAACTGCTCATGCTGTAGACGGGACAGCACCAACTCCAGGCGCTCCAGATGTTCGTCTACTGAGGATGAAAAAACAATGATGTCATCTAGGTACAATAGGAGAGTCTGAAAGTGTTGGGCACCGAAGATGCGCTCCATCAGCCTCTGAAATGTACCTGGTGCATTACAGAGACCGAAGGGCATGCGGTTGAATTCGAACAGGCCGAAGGGAGTACAAAAGGCTGTTTTTGACTTGTCCTTCTCTGCTACGGGTACCTGGTTATAGCCGCTCGCCAGATCCAGTGTTGAAAACCACCGTGCACCAGACAGGGCATCCAGGGATTCATCTATCCGAGGTAGTGGGAATGCATCTCTGCGGGTCTTACTGTTGAGCTGACGGTAGTCTACACACATCCGGCTGCCGTCCTTCTTCTTGACCAGGACTATGGGGGACGCATATGGGCTGCAACTCTCCCGGATCACCTGGGCCTCTAACAGCTGGTTAATGTGGGCCTTCACAGAATCATAATCTGAGGGGGGGATTCTCCTAAAGCGCTGTCGCATTGGCACCTCATCTAGCAGTGGTATTTCATGTTCTATAAGGTCTGTACACCCCAAATCCCCATCCCCAGTTGAAAAGACAGACTGATATGTGGTTAACAGGGACCTGACCTTAACCTGCTCTGCCTCTGGGACGTTTGTTAACTCAAGGGACTGTATGGTATCTGATATTTTGCTCACCTGCCCTGCCTGAGAACTCATGGTGACCTCAGTACGCAACCCTTCTGGCACCTGGGGGGCCTCGCTGATGCCTGCAGGTAAACTCACTATCTGGGCGTGGACCAGCATTCCTAGGGCAGAACGGGGGTAAAGTTTAGCAGCAGTGGTTCCAACATTTATCACTGGAATATATGCAGTACCACGATGCACTGTGACCATGGTAGGAGATACTAATACGCCTGAGGGGAGGGTGTCATAATTAGTGAAGGGTTCAAACAGAGCATGAGGAAAGGGGAAGCATTTTTGAGTACAAGTTGTTGCTACCAACTTAACTGTCCCCCCTGGTATGTACACTGGCCGTCTCCTTCTCACCCTAGCAACTCCGCTGTCACGTGCTGCTGGTTGGTCTTGTGCTTCATGGCACTGCTGTAGGGCTTTCTGCCATATTTCTGGAGCTTCTTTCACCAGTGGAATGTCGAACAAGGAGGAAGTATGTTTACCAAACAGTTCAGCATAGCATTCATGGACTACGTTCATGCCTAGTACACCAGGGACATCCCTTTCAGAGGACCCAGGGGGGTCCTTTACAACCAAGATGCCCCTCTTAGGAATGCCTATACCCAGTACACAAACATCAAGTTCTACATAGCCAACATATGGAATGCTAAGTCCATTGGCTGCTGTCAACTGCAACCACTGGCAGCTGTGAGTAGAGTTGCTAAAGTGCTCACGGAAAAAGGACTCTCTGATAGTAGAGACCATAGACCCTGTGTCAAGGAGGCATTTTACCTCTATTCCCACCATATCTACAGTGACATGTGGACATGGACGTACAAGTTGAGAAACGACCGGTTCATCTGAGCCTGTAATGCCCCCTTCTGAATTGTGGCTCTGTAAAACAGAAGGCGTTAGTTTTCCGATGGCTGGTTGGTTGAGGCAAACTGTTGCACCGGACGATACTGGGGGCGTGGTCCCTGAGAAGGGGCCCTTTCGTTGTCACAATCACGAGCGAAATGGCCTGGTTTCTGGCACCGTCTACAAATCACAGGTCCATTATTCTGAGACTGAGACCATCTGGGAGGGTTCTGTAACTGCAGAAGGCGCTCAGAGAATTGATTGAGTTGTTCCTGTTGTTTTCTAAACATTTATTTTATCTCAGCCAGCTCATTTTGAGGTGGCACATTAGCTTTGTCAAACACCCGAGTTGTATGGGTGGCACAAATTGTGGGGACTGAAAAGCTACGTGGCCTACCTTCTGGCAGTGTACCTTCCCTCTCCCATCTGATGGCCTCACCTCGTACATCCAGGAGCGTAGCTGTTGGTTTGGCACGGACCAACTGCTTTAGAGTCCTGCGGAGATCAGGGTCATTAACATGCTCAACGAATTGATCTCTCAATAAGACAGATGAGTTAGGTATGGCCTGAGGTGCATTCCTCATGATTTTTTCCATAAGTTAAAATAAAGCATGAGAGTACTCCTGCAGTGACTCACCATCAAGCTGTTTTCTAGAAAAGAAATCTTTCTGCAGGGCAACATAAGACAAAGCACATCCATACACTTCCTGCAAAATAGATAAGACTTTTTCCGGATCCTCACGATCTTGTTTAGGCCTATACTTAATCTCGTCTTTGGCAGGCCCCTCCAAATGGTCATAAATGAAGTAGGCCTGATCTACTGGGGCTAGACGTCGGGCCCGCATGCTAGCACGGACCTCTTCGATCCACTCTACTATACCTATCCCCATTGTCCCGCGAAACATGGGGCACTTCCTTTCTCTGGGCGCATAGAGCAGACGGTCAGGGACCACAACAGGTGGGTCAGGGCGGCCAGAAGGGCTGGAGTCCCCATTTGCTGGAGCAGAGGTAGAGTTCACAGCTCTAACAGACACAAGCTCCTGTACAAGGTTCTCCCTGTCGGCCCTGAGCTGTATCACCAGGTCCCGCAGCTCCTGTTCGTCGCTCATGATGACCAGGCCGATATCCACAGGTGGCTCCTAGCCAAAGCCAACTGCTGTTTTTGTCCTTTAAACTAACAATGGTTACCTTTAAATAAACTCATAAACATATATAATCAAAAGAAAAACAAAACAAAGTGCAAACCAACTGAAATGACTGGAATGACACGTCTCTGCTTTACAGTTAGTTCGTCCTGCCGACATACGCCAATTGTAACCTGGGCACTAAGGCCCGGAAACAGAGCCAGACTACGCCACAATGGGAATTTCACCCAGAGAATATAATACACAATACAGATTTCAAGCCCACTGGGCAGATATAAGAATGGGAGCAGAGACGTGCAGTTCCAGTTTAAAGTAATATATGGTTTTATTTAATTATGTTGTAAGTTAATACAAAATGCTATTTAAAAGTGACTTTATTATCACAGGTCATTATCAAAAGGATCTAAAAAAGGCAGAGCCTAATATCATAAAACTACCAGTAGTCAGGGGGTGCCAAGGTGTCCTTGCTGACAGGAGGAAGGCAGGGAGTGAGGGAGTGAGGGGAAGGGTCACCGCCACCAAAAGAGCGCACACTTCACATAAAACACTGCAAGAAAAGAGAATACAATTATACACACATCACTGGTCTCACATTAAACAATCATGCACTATAGCTAAAACCCCAAGACAGCCTACAGGACCACGTGACCCACCACCTGTCGGGACTACAACTACAGCACCCTTAGCTACTGGCACTACTATAAACTGAGGCAGAGCCCAATATAACGTTATGTTCAAGCCTTATGGCATCAATTCATGAGAGTATAGGTTTGCACCAAACAAAATAAACCAAAACAAAACGAAATCATAACCAAAATAAAGGAGGACAAAAACAGCAGCAGCAAGGCAAACCAGGGCTTCGCCTCTATCGAAGGTTACACACTCATATAGGTTAGGCAGATGACACCCGGCATGGACCACATAGCTCTCTCAGTCAAACAGTACAAACATATAGGGCAGACGTGCCCACGGCACGGCAAACAGGTAAGCGGGGGTTTACGGAGAGCACCTTAATCACGAGACGCTCCCGCATGCAACCACCCTGCACAGACAGACAAACAATGCCAGCTACATGCCAGCTGCGCACGGCTCCTATTAATTAACATGATGATGAGGGCGTTGCGCTGCGTTGCGTTGCTAGGGGCAACTGGTGAAGCTCAACCCACTACACATGCATTCATTATTTGATCCCTGAAATCCAACATCATAGAAGAAGAACACGTTTATCCACAGTCACAAGGGCGCTCTGTAGTAGTCTGTAGTACCAAGACGGTCTGACGACGAGTATAATAAACTGGAAGAAAAGTAACGAGTGTGTGTTCTGGTCCCGTTGATTGAGCTGAGCAGGAGCCAACACCTGGGCTGGCTGCCAGGATCACATCCACCAATGGGGAGGTCAGCTGCATGGATGTATGCATTTATTTCCTCAGTGACAGAATGAATAAATTACAACTCTATCATAGCAAAAAGAGTTGAAAGTGAACAGCGCCAACGTTGTCCAGTTGAAAATGAACTACGCCGACACTCCATCCATACGACGTTGATACGCCAACCTCTCTCTGGATGGCGTATCAACGGCGTATGACAGTTGAAAGTGAACTGAAAATGAACTACGCCGACACGCCGTGCACACGACGTTGATACGCCGTCTCTCTCTTGGACCGTGTAGTAACGTATGGACGTCCGCTCACGCCGACGAAAATCACTCCGAGACCATGGACTATAGCCCATATAAATCCACTAAAGACTAGGCCTAGTTGTAATAATTCATTCCATCTGTTAAATCCATTAAAGATATAGCTGTAACTTATTCATTCTATCACTGAGAAAATCTCTTACATTTCCGGCGTGAGCGGACGTCCATACGTTACTACGCGGTCCAAGAGAGAGACGGCGTATCAACGTCGTGTGCACGGCGTGTCGGCGTAGTTCATTTTCAGCTCACTTTCAACTGTCTGAAATCACACAAAAAACAGTTTTTGGACAAAAACAGTCCGACGGCGTGAGCGGACGTTGATACGCCGTCCAGAGAGAGACGGCGTATCAACGTCGTATGGGTGGCGTGTCGGCGTAGTTCATTTTCAACTGGACAACATTGGCGCTGTTCACTTCAACTATTTTTGCTATGATTGATTGATTGATTGATTGATTGATTGATTGATTTTTGATTAACTCTTTTAGTTCTTTTAAACTTTTTAAAACTTTTAGACTTAGTATCGTTATTTATATACTGTTTTACTTATGTGTATTATGATGGGATTTTTTCAAATCCTCAAAAATGATGAAAAACAGCATGCTATAGTATGCCGCCCGAGACCATGGGCCATCAAAAATGATGAAAAACGAGGATTTGAAAAAAAGACGGAAATCACTCCAAGACCATGGGCTATAGTCCATTGTCTCGAGTGATTTTCTCCTTTTTTTTCAAATCCTCAAAAATGATGAAAACGGCGTTCTATAGTATGCCAACTGAGATAGGCTATAGCCCATGGTCAAAAATTATGAAAAACGAGGATTTGAAAAAAAGACGAAAATCACTCCGAAACCATGGGCTATAGTACATTGTCTCGAGTGATTTTGGTAATTTTTTTAAATCCTCAAAAATGATGAAAAACAGCGTGCTATATAGTATGCCGTCTGAGATGGGCTACAGCCCATGGTCAAAAATGATGAAAAACGAGGATTTGAAAAAAAGACGAAAATAGCTCCGAGACCATGGGCTATAGTACATTGTCTCGAGTGATTTTGGTCATTTTTTTAAATCCTCAAAAATGATGAAAAACAGCGTGCTATAGTATGCCGTCTGAGATGGGCTACAGCCCATGGTCAAAAATTATGAAAAACGAGGATTTGAAAAAAAGACGAAAATAGCTCCGAGACCATGGGCTATAGTCCATTGTCTCGAGTGATTTTCGTCATTTTTTCAAATCCTCAAAAATGATGAAAAACGGCATTCTATAGTATGCCGTCTGAGATGGGCTATAGCCCATGGTCAAAAATGATGAAAAACGAGGAATTGAAAAAAAGGCGAAAATCACTCCGAGACCATGGGCTATAGTCCATTGTCTCAAGTGATTTTCGTCTTTTTTTCGAATCCTCAAAAATGATGAAAAACGGCGTGCTATAGTATGCCGTCTGAGATGGGCTATAGCCAATGGTCAAAAATTATGAAAAACGAGTGTAGTGGCACTCCGTCTAAATGTTCTTAAAAATGTACCACTTTGTGGAGTAGACCTCACAAAAACACAAAACAGTAGTTGTACGCAAACGACAAGACAAAAATAACTTTTCTTAAAAAGGTTTTACTGAGAAAAAACACCAAAAGTCCAATAGTATACAGGGTTAGTCACAGCAGTAATGATGTCATTTTCTGACTCAGTTGCTCTGCACATACATTTATACATATAAATATATGTACATACATACATACATACATATATATATATATATATATATATATATATATATATATATATATATATATATACCTTGTATTCTCTGAATTTTCTTGGGAGTTGAACTTCCGGTGCCTAGGTTTGTAAATTGTAGCGAAATATTGGGACTATTTAGTCTTCAGGCAGTTCATCAACTACAGTACTGAACTCGGGATTTTAAAACACAACCAGTCTATGCCGTATGCACCCTCAAAGGTTGTTTCAGAGTGGCCCTCAACACTGAGGCTTTGGAATAGAAGCCATCAAGTTAATTGATCATGTATCAGAGATACAGAGAGCCGTTTTTCCACTGTGTAGGTTTTTATGGTGTGGCTTTGCAGGAGGCTAGCTGTCAGAGGCTTGGTGTGTGTAAATAGCCTTGGGAACCAATGGCATTGGTCCTGCCATGGTGGGCCGGTGTGTGCACGGAGATAATCTTGCAAAGTGCTGGACAGATCAGCACTAACCTTTGTATGAACACTGCCAGTAGGCCACAGAGGTATGCTAAACTGAAATGTATCAAGAGATGGAATGTTTCATCTCCTTTGCAGGTTTTGTGGGGGGAAAAGTTTGTCCAAAAATGTTTTTTGTTTTTTCATACAATTATTTATTCTCATGTAATTTACATTTTATTGTAAATAAAAAAGTGCCATGATTTCCCTGAGTATACGCTCACAAAATATTATAGAATACTTAAAATTCAAATTATATTAGAATGATACTTACAAAAGCAATATTAACAATAGTTTATACAGATGTGAATTACATTATAGTTAACTTGATACAGTGGTACCATATCTGAATGTAGAGTTTATTACTTAATGATCAAACATTTGTCTTGGTCGATTGATGAAACTCTTTAAGTGCTGTTGCATTTTCATATATCATCTCTGCGTTCTCATATATCATCTCTGCGTTCTCATATAGGGGTTCTTCAGGTCTTGACTTTGACTCCAGGAAATTCAAGATGCATTGGTGCAGGAATGTATACTGAGACTGAAAGGAAGAATAGACCCGAGTTACTAGAAATCTTGTATAAGCTTCACCTGGGCATCAAGTGTATACATAGCTCATGGTATATGTGAATATATATTTAGAACCAATAACTTAATATTGCTTGTAGATTAAGAATTGAAAAGCAGGTGTATATATTGTATTTCTTATATGGATGAATTGACAAATCATGATTGACCATTTAAACTAGTTTTATATGTCATACAATGGTGGTGTACAAAGTCAAAACAGCTGATCTACAAGCTCACAAGGCCACAGTGCGATGCACTGTTAACTTGTAGATCTGCTATTTTCAATTAAATAATTAATTAATCGTAATAGAGGGAAAAGTTTGAAATAATTGTGATTAAGTCATTTCGCACAGCTCTGTTAACCACTTGAACTCCAGCGTCCTTTTTTAACAGGGATTGTGCAAAATCAACATTTCACACATCAATGTAAATGAGCCAGAGAGAATTGCAAAAAAGCTAATTTGCATTTATAGTCCCTGAGCATGTTAAAATTGGTGATCTATAACTATCGAGACAACTATTAACACAATCTTGGGGCACAGACACTTTTCGGCGACGGTAAGCGTGTTCTGTCATTTTCAAGGTTTTACTAAGCAAGGGTCTTAGTGGTTAAAGTCTTACCTCTGTCTGCACCATGAGTGGCCGACTCAGTCTCATCTTGTGAACAAAGGAAGCTACACCCACTTTCCCCTCCTGCTCTAGCTGCTGGAGAAGCACATCCAGGGCAATAATGGTACCGGTCCTCCCCACTCCAGCACTGACAGAGAGACAGAATGATTTGTATTTGTTTAGCCAGAGCTTGGAGCAGTTTACCAGGGTGGACCTCTTCCACTCCTGACATGACACAAGATTATTTACTAGATTTTGCGAATATTGGGGTGGGCTGGACTGAAAATGTATAACATATTTAGCATTACGAGAATGCCAAATTATACATTGGTACTGTTTCACATTTGCATTTCCAGCATTTAAAATTCACTCACTCACTCATTGCACCACTGACTTCACACAGATTGTTATACATATAGGCTCCTTGTCCTGGTCTTCTTGGAAAATGATGGCTATGCCCTCAACAGGAATATCAGTGTTGTAGTCAATGTAGTGTACCTGCTGTGAACCACGGTTGGTGCCCTGGCCCCCTCGCTCTCTATGTGCTGCCTGACCAGCCCCCTGAACTGGATTAGAGCTTCTGTTCCCTCTGGGACTCCATGGTCTGGCCAGGCTGTGAAGTGGAATTGTTTCACTGTGCGTTCCTCTGAGGTTTCCATCTGTGATGAAGAATCCCACACACACATTCACAAGTTCCTGTTTAATGCTACCACAGCAATAACGGCAGTATCCGATACCAGCAGAATAAAGTGTTGAAACAAATCCAAACATTTTGACTATGACAGTAGATGTTTGCAACTTTCATTCATTCTGTCTGTAACAATAGCATATTTTTGTGTCATAATGTCACCATCTGCTCAATAGTGTTTGAGATGTCTCTTACATGTTTCACTCCAAATTCTCTGATTGTCCAGTTGGTTCCCCTGTGCTCAGAATTGATGGTGACAATTAAGTCTCCGTATCGGCAAGGAGTGGAATCCAGTGGCCAGTACTGATCACATTTGACCTGGGAGATGGAAATGTTGGAAACAGAATAAAATAGAAACTTTATTAGTGTGGTTGCCCAAAGGGCAACCAGACTATTGCAATTGTAACACTTTCTTTATTCCACTAGAGTAACCTTTTTTCTGATACACTACTCCTCCCACAGTTTTGGCAGCACGCACTTGAGCCATATCTCAAATTGACCGGCTTCATCGGGAAGGATGTGCTTGTATTTTTTGAAGAGAAATGTTGTATAGTTTAATTGATATTAATTTATTAGTGAATTCAATTTCCCCATTGACATGAATGGGAAAATGCGATTTTTTGCATTTTCTCACATTCAAGTATTTTTTCCTCAGAGACTGTAATCACTATAGTTACAAAACTTGGAGGGTAGGTTCATAATAATTACTAAAATTAATCAACTTATAATGTTATCGGTCGGCCTCATGGTGGCGCTATAACAGCCCACTTTACGTTTTGGCTTATAACTCTTGAACCGTAGGTCGTAAAATCAAAATTATATTTTCCCTGGCTTTCTTGGGTCATGACGCATCTCCCCATATAGGCCACGCCCATTTGCGTCATGATAGATTTTCCGCCATTTAGAATTTTCTCCAAAACACACTTTTTGCTTCTTCTCCTACAGATTTTGCCCAAATCTCTGGACTGTTCCGATGAAAACACCATAGGCGGAATTTTGATAGTGCGTATCGTTCGGCCGTAATCGGCTTCCGAAGTTAGTGGGAGGGGCCTATTTTACAAAGAATGCCACAAATCACGAACCAAACGTCCAATCAACTCCAAATTTGAATCAAATGTCGTGGGTGGTTTAATCAACCAAAAGCCAAAAGCAATTCCATTTTCATCCATAGGGGGCGCCACAAATGCGAAAAATTTAAAAAACATGATTTTTGGGGGCATAAATCCCCTCGAATTACTTACACATGATCACAGGGGTGACGCGACATTGTAATTGGCTGGCAATATTAGTGGGATGGGCCTATGTAAGCGACTGCGGAAACCACACTTTACACTTTTTCAGTTTATATTCATATTTGAATAGAAAAGAGAGGTCGCACACAATGCATCGCATCGCGACGCATTGTGAGCTTGTAGAGCAGCTATTTTCAAATGGAATACAGTCCAAGTAAAGTACAGTAAAGTACAAATACCTCAAAATTGTACTTAAGTACAGTATTTGAGTAAATGTACTTAAAGTAAAGTTACTTTCCACCACTGGGTTAACGGCAGGAGGATGAGTTAACAAAACGTCAACAAAGAGAGAAGTATTTGACCAAGCTGTCCGTCTGACAAAAAAGATTACGAAAGAAAGGAGAGAGAAGTATGACTAAGACACAGAAGTTGTCAATGTTATCCTCAACTTCATATTGACATCTGTTGTCCAGATCATATCTCACACCAGGGCTGCAGGGCTGAATCATTCAGGCCGCGGTAGTCAAGTCATACACCCAGCCAGGCCACCCTATCCCCACACGCATGTACGTTTGGATTACAACAGAGCCATAGAGTATAGACAGAGTTGCGACATTGAGGGGGCAGAAAACAGCCCGGTCACGTGGTTCATGTACTCGCGCGAGCCCTATCGACTACAATAGATTCTGTAAACTTCCGGTGTCCCTATTCGCCAATAGAAGTCTATGTAGAAGAGGACTGGCCCCATGAAGTGAACGGAGTTGTCGTAACTCTGTCTACTCTATGGGACAACATTTCATATCTCTGTATTTATGCCAAATATTGCGATATCGATGCGATATCGATATTACCGTTAAAATTTCATATTCTGCATTTTAAGTGTTGCAACACTTATACATACACGTGTGGGGATTGAAAAACCATAAAACCTGGGTGATCTACTGTATGCTATCAAATTGTATGTTATACTTTAGCTATTGAAAAATAGCAGATCTACAAGCTCATAGCGCGGCACTGAGTGCCGCGCTACGAGCTTGTAGATCTGCTATTTTTGAAAAATCGAGAAAATGTGGTGCAAATCTTTGAATATATATTCTGTCAGAGCGATCGTTTTTAACTCAATCTTTGCTTCATGGGGGATCCCTGGAACAACATATTTTCAGATGGGGTCGGCGGCCAATTACATATATTTTTGGGGTCCTTGACATGAAAAACTTTAAGAACGACTGACATAGAAACATAGGCTTTTCAGAAAACTGTCAGGATTTAGAAGACATTTGCAGAAACGTCTTCAGGTCTAAATGGGTTAAGAGCGTACCGGACCGCATCTCCATGATATGATCTACTGCACCATGGATATGTCAACATGAAGTCGAAATGAGTCATAGTTCTCTCTTTTTGTATCTTTTTGTCATCAGTTTCCTCCTTTAAGTGAAAGAAAAGTAGTGTCAAAATATCTTTTGTATATTCGGTTTCAAAACAGGCCGTATGTGGGTACACTATAGTAGCTTTTCGTGCTGGGGCCCTTTACTTTAGAATCATATGATAGACTGACTGATCAGCTGGTTATGTTCTTTCACCACTTTATTATTTGTATATGTAACAATACATAACATTATATGAGAGCCGCTATAATTAAGATTTCCAGGGTGAATGCCTCTGACTTAATTGGCCTAATTTTCTACAGTGCCACCCTGCTCTTTGGGCCCTGCAGGGCTTGTGCCCAGAATTTCCCATTCAGGAATCCAGCTCTGACGCATCCCCAAAGCTAGTTAGTGCAACCAGACTATTGTAATTGTAACACTTTATTATTATTAGTATTATTATTAGTGTGGTTGCCCAAAGGGCAACCAGACTATTGTAATTGTAACACTTTATTAGTGTGGTTGCCTATGGGCATACTATTGTTCCCCTTACCTTTTCTTTTCATTCATTAGTGTGGGCAACCAGACTATTGTAATTGTAACACTTTATTTATTATTAGTGTGGTTGCCAGACTATTGTAATTGTAACACTTTATTTTTACTGGAGTAAGACTTTTTTTGAAACGCTACTCCTCCCACAGTTTTGACTGTACGCACTTGAGGCATATGTCAAATCGACGACTTCATCGGGAATGGTGTGCTTGCTCATTGCTAAGAGAAATGTTGTATAGTTTAATTGATATTAATTAATTAGTAAATTCATTTTCCCCATTCACTTAAGATGGGAAGATCTAAAAGTCCAACTCAAGTATTTTTGAGTTGGACTATGTAAGCGACTGCGGCAACCACACTTTGCAATTTTTTTAAATTGCGACCTTTCTAGTTGTCCACTGTGGCTTCACTTGTAGGATTCAAAAAGCACGATGGACAATATTGAATATGAATATAACATAATGCTGACACTGTTGTTCAGCACTGTTCATTTCTGGTGGGTGAACAAACAGAAAATTATGATTTCATCATCTAATTAACATGTTTAGTATATATTCATTTGCAGATTCAGAATTATGCGTTCACACCACGTAACATAATTAAGTTGTTTTTGAAATTATTAGGAATATTATAACAAGTGACATCAATGTGTGGAATAAAATGTGACCAAGCAGCTATGAACTAAGCTATAAACTGATTTAAAAGTCAAAATCTGGGTACCAACACTATAACGAACCAAGGAACATAACGATGGTATGGCATGTTTTGCCAATGCTGTAACCTAGTTTTGTTCAGGCGGTATACCATAATTATTCCCTGTGCGACATGCGCACATATAGGCTATACGTGGCACGTGGATGGATGAAACAGACGGTATATGCTTTTTTTCAAACTTTGGCACAGCATACTATGTATATAGCGTATAAAGGTACAACACACCGCTGTGTTTAGCCCATTGACTGTAGTGTACAACTGATGGTATACTTGACATTACTCGCGACCATTTCCCAAAGCTATAGTTGTTTTTCCATTTTATTTTCAATGAAGCCATTAGATTCAATTCATTTCTATGTATGAAAATCAGCTTGGCTTGACTGAGATAGGTAATCCAGCCTACAACATTTCAGTGAGCTGTTATTTTTGTAATAAACTTTTACTGTATGTCCTATCTGAGATCTGAATCCCAGCTGCATGACAGACTACATTTCTACCACTGAACGAGTGTTCAGGGGAGATAATTGCAAATTAACTTCAGTTACTTTTCACCCAGTGTCCTACCAACACTGGGTGAAAAAAATTGATTTTAAAAGCCAACCAGAAAGTCTTGATTATTTTAAAAATGTAAAACATTCCATGTCAGCTAATACAACATGAGCACCGATTATTTTCAATGGATTATTGAGTTTTTAATCTTTACTTTCTTGATATAAATGTGACAATATAGGACTATCTGACATTCCTTGAAAACTCACCCGTCCCCCCTCAGTGCAGTTGGTTACCATGACCACGCCCTTCACGCTTTGCTCCCATATCATCCTCCAGAATTCATTGACTGTGGAGGGTAGAGGACCCTGAGCAGCAATGTACTGTCTGGTACTGCCATAACCCTAAGAACAAAACACATCAATGTACTGTCTGGTACTGCCATAACCCTAAGAACAACAAACATCAATGTACTGTCTGGTACTGCCATAACCCTAAGAACAAAACACATCAATGTACTGTCTGGTACTGCCATAACCCTAAGAACAAAACACATCAATGTACTGTCTGGTACTGCCATAACCCTAAGAACAAAAAACATCAATGTACTGTCTGGTACTGCCATAACCCTAAGAACAAAAAACATCAATGTACTGTCTGGTACTGCCATAACCCTAAGAACAAAACACATCAATGTACTGTCTGGTACTGCCATAACCCTAAGAACAAAAAACATCTAAAGTCATATGCACATATTATTGCTGTCGGGCAGAAATCTTGTAAACTGTTACTTTTCAGAAAAGGAAAAAGGAAAAAAAAACTGCTCCAATGGAAGTAGTTATTTATGATTTTGTCACAAGCTCTAAAAACTCACATTTATGTTCATAAACACTGAAAATTGCAGATCCTATAAGCTGACAACGTAATGTGATACAATGCATTGCAAGCTTGTAGATTGGTTATTTTCCCTTACAATAAAGTTTCTGCCCGACAGCAACGATAATATCTAGAATGCGAGCATATACTATTATTGGTAATTTACTGACAACGGCAGTTGAACTAATTAGCCACATTCACACAGTGGTCATTATGATCTTTCATCTCTGGATGGAAAACCCTATCTTACTGGCAAACTGGCCGATAGTAAATAGACATTAATTTAGCTCTCTTACAGATAAACTGGAAATAAGATCATGGGACAATGCACTTTTAGAGAGTTTAAGGTTAAGCGAACAGATCAGATGTCAAGTTCCACCACCTACTGGCATATAACAAGCATTGACGTAGTCAGAGGTCTCATCATGTTGCATTGTAGATAACTTCACCCGAGACCAGTCATCTAGAATGAGAAACCAATAGTTTGGTTTAATCAAAGTCCAGCATTGCATTGTGGGACAAATGAAGAACCAGGCTAAGTAGGGTGTGTGTAGTCAAATGGCATAATACACTATTTGGTTACATAGTAGTAGGAAGTCACTTTTAAAACCAGACAAAAACATTATAAGCCTTCATATAGCTGCAGTGCTGATAGAATGATGTAGCAAGCATTCATGTGACCGACTTACATGGCAGCACATTGGTGAAGCGATTCTTTGACTTGTTCTCTGGGAGATCTGCTGTTTTCTGTGTCTGCTCCGTTCCCACTGGAATGAACCTCTGCATGAAAATAATAATTGAAATATATATTTAGCAATTAGCATTTAAATCTACATACAAAAGACAGATCAACTGTACACCCAACAGCAAAATGTACACATGGAAGAAATACAGTAAGCAAACAGAGTCACCTGGCTGTATTATATTACCAGCGTCCAGAACAGTACCTCGTATTCCTCGCTGAATGCTCTGTCTTCATCCCTACTCATTTCATAGAAGTAATCCGGAAACTTCTCCACAGGAATATCACTGGAAAAACAATGGATGGATCATTTTTTGTGAATTTGTATCCCTGACTTACATAGGCCTTTCCCTGCTTTTGTGTTTTCCACCACACTGAAAGCGTTGATTCTCATGCATACATATACATACTTGAATTTTACACTAGATCGTTTGGAACTGCCCATGTATGATGATTCCTTCCTGCGGAGGGAGAAGGAAACAATATGAACTAGAAAAAGTGCCCTTCCGGGCACAGGTCTCCACCAGGAGGATAGGAGTGTGTGTGATGTTTGGCAAAATGTTTAGGAGGATGTTTTTTTGTATTTGTTTTTGCAACAATTTGCTTCATTTTGTTGAGGAAATGCAGAGCCAGATCACTCATAGCATCTCTGAGGATAGAATTCTGGATGAGCAAGACATGTGCAGCATTTTGTACAAAACGGGCCACTCCTGAAAACTTTGGAAGGCAATCTTAGCCAATCAGTGTACAATCTGAGAAATCCAACAGACTCGTCTTGATCACATGACTACAGAGATCATGTGTACCGATTGCCATTTCTTCATACGCCTTTGATGGCAATTGGATGATTTGAGGCATTTTGTCCAAAAATGTGTTTTGCAAAAATCAACCTGTTGGTGGCGCTATAACAGGCCAATGTGAAAAGGGTGGGATATATTCCTCAGCCTAGTAAGAAAATGTGTGAAAGATTTCACGTAAATTGCATGCTGCGTTCATGATTTGAGGCTATTGTTCAAAACGGGGCAATCTTGCAAACTGTGAAAGCCAATTATAGCCAATTAGGATGGAATATGAAATATCAGACAGATCCGACTTGAGCACATGACCATAGAGATACTGTGTAACGATTTGTGAGATTTTTGGACAGAATCTGGAGGAGTAATATAAAAAAATGTGTTTTACAAAAGTCGGCCTCCTGGTGGCGCTATAAAAGGCAGATGCGGAAAATGCAGGTCAAAGGTTTGTCCTTGGCCTCTAGGGAGTGTGCATGCAACGTTTCACGCAGATCTGTGCAGTTTTAGGTAAAAAATGTGAAAAGCTGCCTCATGGTGGCGCTATAACAGGCCGTTCTGGAAAATGTGGGGCAGAGGTTCATCGTTGGCATCCAGGGAGTGTGTGTGCAAAGTTTGGCATCGACCGGGTTAACGGTGGCGGAGATTAGCTGTACACAGACGGACGGAAGGAAGGACGGACGGACACACGGACGGAGTGCAAAACATACTCTCTCCCCATGCCTTCGGCCTGGTGGAGACAATTAACCATTTATGTATTCTCTCAGAGTATATTTGAGGTGTTTTTATTTTTATTATTATTAACTATGAACTATGAACTATTATTAACCTGAAAATATCTGGTTTCCGGCGCCAAATGAAGACAGCCAAACAAACCAGGAGACAGAATAGCAGCACGGCCATCACAGATCCTGCTATGACCCCTACAAGAAATGAATCTTGGTTTAGGGGTGCTCTGCGTTGAGATTTGCATAAAATACTAAGTTGATGTACTATATTCATCTAATTTCAGAAATTATAAAAGATAAAGTGAGGGTGTGATTTTAGTCTAAACTGATGACAGAAAATAATGTAATGCAATAGGTCTGTCTGTCACGCACCTCCTTTATAAGTGGAGCAAGTCGTCTCCGCGACTTTACTCTGCAACTTCCGCAAGATCCCAGAATCTGTGAACTGCACTGCAAACACTGCAGACACTTTGTAGGTCTTGGCAGGTTGTAACCTAGTAATAGTTGCTGTGAGCTCGTTGTTCTGTCCCACAGTGTAATGATCTCCGGTCACATTCACCTCCACTTGGGTCCACCGCCCTTCCGGCACATCCCAGCTCAGAAAAATAGCATAAGCAGCAGCCCCTTGGTCACAGTGTACTTGAATATCTGGGGGAACTGAACAAAACAAGTCGACTGTCCTTAATAGGCTCATGTCAGTACTAACTTCTAAAACAGCGTATAATGTGGACAAATTAATTTGATATTTTAGAGTTAGACTCACTTATGGTTATGCTGTGTTCACACTGTAGATATGATTCTGAAAGTCCCTCCGCTTTGTACCACAGAGCCACCTCATAGGTAGAGCCAGGGTACAAGCCAGTAAAGGACACATTGCTACCTCCTGGACTCAGATGCGTTCCTGATCCATTAGTGGCGTTTCCATATGAGAATACACCCTCAATCGTTGCTTTGATTGATGAGTTGTCAGAAATCCAATGTGATGCGGTACAGTCTATGACTATGAAGAGTGGTAAATAAATAAAAACATTTGTACGTGTAATAAGACTTGAACTGATGACCATCTACTGTGAACATGACATGAGACATTCAGAGTAATCCTTTCACGCCTAAACAAAACGCTAGTCGCAACATAATCAATATCCTATATTATATACAAATAATTATGAGTACTATACCTGTGACTGTGACATCTTCAAAGCCACTGCTGTTGACATCTTTGAACACAGTGTAGAGAGTGTAATTATATTCTGTTCCAGGCTTGAGATGCTTGACTGTGTATGTCAGCTCACCACTGGTCACAACTGAGCTCTGATTGGGTATGGGTATACTGCTCCCATTAATCTCTAGTATGTAAGTGGTGTTTTCATGGACCTTATTCCACTGCAGGGTCACATTGGTCAAAAAGCGTTTTGTGGAGACACGAGGCACATTTGAGGGAGCTGGTAGGAGAATAAGGAAAGTCTGAAGTCATTAACTGAACTAAAGTAATCGCAAGCTTTCAATTCACTTTCATAAGTACATGGCCACGGAACATGTCTTCAAATAGGGGTTCAGTTCATGGCCAATTACATATCGCTTTGGGTTCCTTGACAAGAAAATGAGAACCACATCTTACTTACCTGTGACTGCTGAGATGGTTTGCCCAGTGCTGTTAACATTGTTCAGCACAGTGACGACAGTGAAATCATATTCATTTGTAGCATGTAGAGGTGACACAGTGTATGTAAATAGTTCACTTTCATCTTCTGCAGTGAGGTATGTCTCACTTCCATTAAAGTCAAGTACATAGTCGCTCTTGTTCACTTTTCTCCACTGTAGAGTGATACTGGTCTCATTTTGCCCAACTGCTTTGAATTGATCTACCATGCGTGGAGCTATAGAAGTAAAAAGGGAAATTAGGAAAAGGGTAGTATTATATTGTATTGCACACATGGCCATGGCCATTAGTCTGAGGTCTGTATTTAGAAATTATTTTATATATATATATATATATATATATATATATATATATATATATATATATATATATATATATATAGAGAGAGAGAGAGAGAGAGAGAGAGAGAGAGAGAGAGAGATAGTATCCCTAATCATAGAATACAAAGTGATAATAATAGTCCTACCATAATAAGCTGAAGTAGCTTACATGTAAATTTCCCTAATAAAGCAAGTAATACTTTAGACCTGATGGATGGACAGGTTCAGCATACTGTGCATTTTGAAATGGTGTACAGTATTTCATCACATGAAAATCTGTCCATTAAAGTGTGTCAGAGGCACACACTAAAAGTTTAATTCAAGGCCAATTCATATAATAAAATGTCTGTGTATATCGATCCAATTACTGTCAGAATATAGAGCTTTAACTTTCTACTTTCAATCTTAACCATAAAATATCACTTACAGCACCTTTAAAACTAATTATTACTAATAGTAATAATACTCACTGTGATACTAGAAATCGTGGAATATATAACTACTTAATAAGATATCTTACCAGTGGCTGCACTAATGTTTTCTCCACTGCTGTTGACGTCTTCAAACACAGTCAAGAGAGTGAAGTTATACAGAGTTCCAATCATGAGTGACGAGACAGGGAGTTTCACACTTTCACTTCCGCCTGATGCGTTGACAGCTGTTTCATTTCCATTGAACTTAAGTACATAATTACTGATGTTGTTCACTTTGCTCCACTGCAGCGTTATGCTGGTCTCGTTTTGGTCAACTGCTTTGAAATCCAGTGCATTGCAAGGAGCTGGAATGGAAACAGATGGTTAGTCAGTCTAATAAGATATTTGCATTATACAAAATACAAATACAAATACATTATGATAAGACAATAAACAGTTAGGTTAGTCATATGTTACATGATTTATGACCCATAAGTACATACCGGTAGGACTACATTAAATCTAAGAAAGTAAGGAAACATACAAAAAACCCAACCACTGGATATTGCACTTACAGATGTATTGATTAGATTACAAATTCATATTTCAAAACTTTAACCACATTGGTGTCCATATTTTGTTTCATTATAAAGTCTTAAAAAAAGTTAATATAACTACAAGCTTACAACACATAGTTTGTATACGACAAAGTATATAGGCCTTAACTTTACTTACAACAGAGTCCCCCCCGGCATATTATTATTAGACCCCCTCGTTTCCTCCTTTTATACTAAATATCTTTGCTGAAAATAGCCAATTTAGATTGGGGTTTTTTTGTTCGTGGGACAGACACTAGGGTCTTCTAGGGTTCATGCGTGCTTTTTCTTTAGATATCAATTCTTGTCGATGAAACACATGTCTCAAAAAAGAGTCACTTACCAGTTACAGCTCTAAGGGGGTATCCAGTGCTGGTGGTATAACTGAACAGGGTGAGGAGGATGAAGTTATAAACAGCCCCGTTAGTGAGATTTGAGACCACATGCTCAATAGATGTTTGTCCCTCTTCCCCAGTGATGTTCTGCGTGTGATTCAAACCACCGTCAATGTATTGTATCTTGTATGTTAGAATGTTCTTCACCGTGCTCCATTGCAGAGTTATACTGGTCTCATTTTGCCGTAACACCGCCACGTTATGTACATTTTCAGGAGCTGGTGAGAAGAAATTGTCACCATTAGAAGACATGCTGTTATTGTACAAATTATGTTTATTTTTAGATTATAGTACAAAGAGTATCAACTGCACAGTCAGCCCAATAGTTAAATTGACACTAGATACAAATATAGTTAATATTAAATAAAGCTGTTTTCTGGTGTGGGGTCCAGGGACCCTCAGCGTGCCTTGAGTGGGTTCCAAAAGGACCCTTACAGGTCTGTAACACTGAGAGTGTGCAAATGGAACCAAATGGACACGCTCAGAGTTATGGTGGTCCTTGTAATTAAAAAGTCTGAGAACCACTGTTCTAACTACATACATAGTAAGATATGGTAATTAGATGCTCCCCTACCTGTAACAGCTGTAAAGTCCAATCCAGAGCTGCTGGCATTACCAGACACAGTGAAGAGGGTGAACTTATATGTAGTCCCACTAATGAGATTTGAGACCACATGTTCAACTGATGTTTGTCCCGCTGATCCACTGACTTCTTCCTCAGTGGGGTTGATGTTACCACTTGAAATGTATTGTATCTTGTATGTTAGAATGTTCTTCACCGTGCTCCATTGCAGAGTTATGCTGATCTCATTTTGCCGTAACACCGTCACGTTATGTACATTTTCAGGAGCTGGTGTGGAGAAATTGTCACCATTAGAAGACATGCTGTTATTGTACAAATTGTGTTTATTTTTAGATTATAGTACAAAGAGTATCAACTGCACAGTCAGCCCAATAGTTAAATTTACACTAGATGCAAATATAGTTAATATTAAATAAAGCTGTTTTCTGGTGTGGGGTCCAGGGACCCTCAGCGTGCATTGAGTGGGTTCCAAAAGGACCCTTACAGGTCTGTAACACTGAGAGTGTGCAAATGGAACCACTTTCAATGTATTGTATCCTGTATGTTAGAATGTTATCCACCGTACTCCATTTCAGAGTTATGTTGTTCTCAGTTTGCTATCTACATTATGAGGAGCTGACAAAGAGATAAGGGATTTTTTCTTTTAAGTCATCGTTATACAGTAGGCTAGGATATTTTAATTTGATGTTTGAAGCAAAAGAAAGAAAGAAAAATATGCAATTATAAAATTACAGGCAGGAATTATAAATGTCAGTGTTTATGTGATTTTTTTCAATTGTATGTTTTTGCCGAATTCATTGCAATGCTTTAAACAAACTTTACTTATATTTATCATATTAAGATGGGAACTAATAAAAAGCAATCTGATACGTATATAGTCCCCAATCTGTAACAAAAGACTCCATACCTGTAACATTTTCACGTAACACCATCACATCATGCACATTTTCGGTAGCTATAGGAAAGAAATTGGCAATTAATGGAGAGAAAACAAGTGGTGAATGACAAATAGGAAAGAATTCTGATTGTAAATTTGGTAAAGTTGCCATGCTGTAAAATTGAACATGTTCCTTAATAATGATTTAATAGTCGATTCTTGTATTACAATTCCCAAATCAAGTAAACAGACAATGTACCACTCACTACCCACAGACTGACACAGATGCATATCATGGTTGCTTACCAGGTTCTGCTTTTGTTGCGGTTGTCTCTGGATGTGGCAGAGATGTGTGTGAGAGTGTCCAATAAGCTTCGGTTTCACACTGAAGATCGAATCATACAGTTTGTTAGGACACAAGAAAACATATATTTAAAGTTAAATGAACACTGGGGATATTGATTGAAAAGAAAATTGGCCCAGTGGTTTCACACTGACACAGGCAATCTTTTCGTACGGATACAGCAGGGTCATTTCTCCTTTTTTCTGTTGTCAGTTAATAATAGCTATACTAAACCATGCCACGTGACTTACCCTAACTGATAATTACCAACCATGCTTTATCCTTATTAATAATATTATTATTAACAGGCCGATCTCCAATCATTTTGTAGAATGATGCACACTGAATGAGTTACAGTATGTATTGATGAGCTATTAACCACAATTCTGAATAAAAACATCTCTTATCTCTTATTAAAAGTATTTTTGGGGCTTTTTTGTGTCTGCCTTAATCCTTCTCTTCGTGTGATCCTACTTAACCTCAACCTAATTTCACAAAGAAAAAAGTGAAATAACAAATGACACTAAAGTGCCTCGGTAATGAAAACAAATAGACATATGTATTAACATTGATGATGCCAAGAAACATCATCATTATAATAGTATGATAAATTGTGATGTAAAGGATATAGTGCAGTCCAGGTTTTGCGTCAGAGCCTAATGGTACGATTTACTTTATTTTATTTTGTACTATTACACTGTAATTACATGCTAGTGAGAAAATATTAAATATATTGATAAAATGAAGTCATCTACACTCTACATTTTCCTTCAGATTCTACACACAACAAGGGCTTCTTAATCTTGACCCCAACATACTTTAAGTTAAAATAACTTTTATGGGCATCTTCTATTATTGCATTACATTACACATTATTTTAACAGATAAAGTCATGGAGCAGTACACAGCAACACAATTACACACTATCTACATTAGGGTATGCACAGAATGGATTATTTGAGGCACATTTTCCTTTATCTTAAGAGTGGGTTGTTTCCTATGTTACTGCTGTAGTTTCCATGAGGAAGTTGGTGACAGCACATTACTGGAGACCACGTTAAAAAAGGCATTTCCATGTTTCAAAGTAGCCTATATAGCTCACCTATAAAACCTTACAATTACAACCTGATTGTAACAATCAGACAACAATTATATTCTACTCCCCTTTTCAAAATATGTGTTCACAATCATTGATTGATTGATTGATTGAAGAATTTATTAACAGTTTGCAGAATTACAGTACATTTCAAGCACAAACTCAATACAAAGGCTGTTAACTGTGAGTGGACGACCCAATTAAGCATTACACTTGTTTCCAATAGGGTCCACCATGTTCAAATCATCAAAACATTTAGAGACGTACAAATAGACACTTCTATAGACAGAACAGGAATTCATCATAAAGGAGGTAAAAAGGGAAAAGAAATATATACAGTGAGGGGAAAAAAGGGGGGGGGGGCGGGGGGGGGATTCAGATTTTACGGGGGCCAGTTTCGAATTGCAGCCATCCGTAGGTGCCCTTTGAGAGCGGTTTTGAAGGAGTCAAGGGATTCGCATGTCTTAATGACAGTTGGTAGGGCGTTCCACATTTTGGTGGCATAGGAGCGAAAATAATTTAGTCCCTTGTTTGTGCCGAATCTGGGTTGTACATGGTTCGTTGCACTCCCTCTGGTGTTGTGGGTGTGGACTTCGTTAACATTAAGGAAGTATCTAGACAGGTACATGGGTATCTTGGTGGTGTATCGAATCTTGTGGACCAGACCCATTGCAAGATGCTGTACTCTGTCGTCGACCCTAAGCCATTCCAGCCTGTCGAAGTGGGCAGGGGTGAGGTGGGTTCGGGGGGCTAGATCAAGTAGGAGCCTGACCAGTTTGTTTTGGGAAGTCTGGAGCCTGGTTTTAAGGGCCTTTGAGGTGCTGTGGTACCAGGAGGTGCATGCATAGTCAAAGAAACCCTGTACAAGGGCTCCTGTTAAGGTCTTCAAGGTGTTTTTGTTGACCAGTGAGGAGATCCTGTAGAGGAATCTTGTTCTATGGTTGACTTTTTTGATTACGTTGGTGGCCATTTTATCACCGGAAAGATTAGCCTCCAGGATGGAACCTAGGTAGGTAATTTCATCTTTACGTGTGATAACATTGTCACCCACTCTAACCAAGAAGCCATTTGCCTTGCTGAGATTACTAATAGAGCCAAAGAGAATGGATTCAGTTTTTACCAGGTGTAAAGATAGTTTGTTATCAGCGAGCCAGGTGCAGATTCTACCGAGTTCAGAGCTGAGGGCATTTTCAACCTGCAGTTTGTCCCTGTCCGAGACCAGCAGTGCTGAGTCATCTGCGAACAGGAACAAGTTGCAGTCACAAGCTGAAGTCATGTCGTTTACATATATTAGGAACAGTAGAGGCCCTAGTATGCTTCCTTGTGGAACGCCACAGCTCACTGGGAGGGGGGGGGACAGTGTTCCGTTCACTTCCACCATCTGTTCTCTCCCCTCCAGGTAGGATTGCATCCAGCTCACTGATGTGCTATCGAAACCAATTGCTTTTAGCTTGTTAACCAGTATGGAGTGGTTCACGGTGTCAAAAGCCTTTTGGAGGTCCAGCATGACCATGCCGCAGTATTTGCCAGCGTCCACCTCTTGTTTGATGTGGTCGCTCAAATAGAGAAGGCATGTGTCAGTGGAGTGGGATGTTCTGAAGCCAGATTGGAACTCGTACAATAATTTATTAGTGGCAAGATACTTTTCAACCTGTTCATAGACTATTTTTTCCATCACTTTCGAGATGGAACTAAGAATAGAAATAGGGCGGTAGTTGCCGGGGTCTAATTTACTCCCTTTCTTGTGCAAGGGGGTTACACATTATCTTCATTGTCATTTGACACTCGGCTATTGTTTCGTAACTGATAATGAAAGTACAACTATGCAATCCAATGACAATCAATGTAAGATAAATAAAACTTACCAAAACGTGAGTTAGACAGAGGCCCAGCAGCAAGGCAGCCAATTTAAAATTGTAAGATACAGACTTAGTCATCTTACATATTCTGTAGTTATTAAGCTATAGGCTACTACAGTATAAGCTTGCTGACCTCCCTTTATTTACTTCAACAAGAAACAATTCCAGGTTTCTACGGGCTATTAACAGTCATATGATGGAAAAAATCAACACTAGTCCACTATTTACTTCAGTCCACCTGTGCCAATTTTTTTAACCTCCACTTGTCCTCGTTGCCACCTCTGATTCTCATTCATGGCTGTCTGTCATGGAGACCTAATTTATTGTTACTTCTCATTTTCAGCCCAGTACAAACCACAGAGACCTTTGCCCCGCCTGGTACTTCCTTAGTAACTTTGATGGCCTGCCACTTGTGAAATGTATCTCAGCCCAGTAAAAGTATCATAACAGTTGTATTGCTCTGTCAAAGTGCAAGCTTGTAATTAGCTTTGTGACTAAAGAAAGATAAGCATTTTCGAACACCTCCACAGGGTCCTGAACGGGATTTTATATTATTTACTTAAGCTATATAGTGTTAAATTCATTTAAACTTAATTGTTTATTAAAATAGCTAGCTTATCTTTTAAGATTCTGAGCGCTATTCAAAGAAGCCTACCATTTTTGTTTACATTTCTCAACATATTTCAGCAGAGCCTAATATCATTGAACTTGTTTATTACACCCACTATATGTGTCAGAGAAGGCAATAAAATGTTTTAAAGATAACTTTGTCTAATGAGGAAACAGTAGAAGGAAGTAAAGGTAAATAAATGTGGACCAAACTGAAATACTGGAATTATAAAATATGATACTCATACTCATATGTTAGGCACTCATTCACTTACATTTGTATTTACCTTGGAGTTTTTAAAGATATTTCTTTAGATTTTATTCCATAAGCACATCTTCTGTTATTTAATTTTGTGATTTAGAAGGTGTTTTTAGAATCGGCCTTAGTCCTAAATGGGTTAATAAACTCAAGACTAGAGATTATAGTGGTAGGCCTTGGTACCTGGTATCTTCACAAAAATAAAAATAAAGTATTAAGATTAAATCCTGATTATTTCATGCTATTACATCCTGTGCGACCACTTTAGAGAGAACATTTACCTAGACACAAACACTGGGCACTTCAACAACAGTTACTGAAAGATGAGAAATACCTCATTCACTTACCCCACAGCAGCCCACGTTCCAGAGTGACTCGTCTGGGAAGAAAAAATAAAATAAAAATAATGTTAATTCTATGTTGCTTTCTCTAACCATTGACTGCAGTGCCACTATGTTGTTTTTTCTAACCACTCAACAGTACCCCTGTAGTAGCACCACAGCAAAGTAAAGGTTATGGATGGAACAATATTAAGTAAAAAAATAAGTACGTTAGTAAGTAAATACAAAGCAAAGCTTTATTTATGCTAAGACAAGTGCTTCACAATAGGATACCAAATAATAAACTGATCAAACTAAAAAATAGCAGCTAAGAATATTAGCCTCCTATAAATGACGGCTAGGAGCCAGAGTAACTGTTATTTGGGGTTAAACAACAGTCTTCCCTGCATCAAAGTGCACTGTTATCAGTATCCACAAAGAGCAAGCAGATTTTCAGGACGTGATCACAGCTTTCCATTGGCAGAGTGTTCCAGTGGCAGACTGTAGGAGTCATACCAAACATGTTGACATACAAATCACAATATTTTATTACTACTTGCAAACATATCAGGCGGCCATGGTGGAAAGTAACAGTACATTTACTATTACTGTACAAAAATACAATTTTGAGGTACGTACAAAATGTACTTTCCTATTTTATAATTTAAAGGTTTGCAGCGGTACACCTCAGTTATTAAATACTGCAAATTATTTGACAGCCTCAGTTAGACTTTAAATTTTTAGATTATTAATACAAAACATAAGTTTGGGTATTTGGAAATAGCAGATTTACAAGCTCACAAATCGCGATGCAATGCGTTGTGAGTCACAATGCATTGCAGATACTAGCTCACAACTTGTGAGCAAGTAAAAAAAAACTTTTACTTTACTTTTTGTACTATACAGGACCTTTATAACAGAGTATTTCTACATTGTGGTAGGCTATTGCTACTTTTACGGTTTTACCTAAGTGAAAAAAATAAAGGGAAGCTCCGCACACTTATTTTCATGCATTTATTTTCAAGCTTTCGGTTTATACTATTACTGACCTTCTTCAGGCAGTAGACCGAAAGCTTGCAAATAAATACATTGATTGTGCACAGATCCACTTTAATTTTTTTATTATCCTTCTGTGACTCCAGCACCTTTACTTACGTTTTTTCAGCAGATGAGCTGTGTTTTTTTACATTTTTTGAACGTCTTCCACCACTGACCCCATAAACGTGGGAGGTCATGAACATGGCTTTTAGTTGCTTGCAGTTTTTTAGGCCAGTCAATCTACGCTAAAAAGGGGCGTGACCTAAAATAAATTGCAAAAGTAATTGTTCAAGGTTTTTTTTAATCATCCTTAGGGTCATCCAAATAACATATTAAAAATTGATGGATTGAAAATGTTTGGATCATGGTAAATTCAGGGGTTGAAAATTGGGGTACCATTAAAAACCATAAGGTAAAAATGTCTCATTTTAATTAGGCTTTAAGTAGCATGTCAAACTAGGGGATATTCATGATTCTGAATCAATTCCAAGCATTTTGCACGAAGGAAAAACACTTACTTACTTACTTACTTACTCCTCTTCGTCCCCTATGGGACATAAGGCTTCAATGAGCGCTCTCCATTTCATCCGATCCCTGGCAGCATGGTTCGCCTCTCCCCAGGACAGGTTCATCTGTTCCAGTTCCTGCGTCACAGTTCTGCGCCAGGTGGTTTTGGGCCTCCCAGGTTTTCTCTTTCCTGGTGGTGTCCATCTTAAGGCCACCTTTGTGATGTGGTCCTGCTTCATTCTCAGCACATGTCCTAGCCATCTCAGGCGTCGATGTGTAATCTCCTTGGTGATGCTATGGCTCCCTGTTTGTTTATACAATTCATTATTAGAGATTTTATTTGGCCAAAAGATCTGGCATATTCTCCGGAGGCATCGGTTGTGGAACACTTCAATTTTCCTCACATCTGATTTAATTACTCGCCAGGTCTCGGAGCCGTACAGCAGAACAGACTTTACATTGCTGTTGTATATGAGCATCTTGGTTTTAAGGCTGTATTGCTTTGACCTCCAGATGGAACGGAGTTGGGAGAAGGCACCCTGAGCCTTTCCCAGTCTTGCCTTTATGTCCTTTGATGCCCCACTGTCCTTACTGAGGAGGCTGCCCAGATATGTGAAGTCTTCCACAAACTCAAGTGGTTCCTCATCAATAATGATGGGTTGTGTGGGGGTGGAGTTGACACAAAGCACTTGTGTTTTGGAGTTGTTGATATTGAGTCCGACTTGTCTGGCGAAATTGTTAAGCCTGTCAGTTTTAGTCTGCATGTTGTCGTGGTTGGTTGATAGGAGAGCAAGATCGTCAGCAAAATCGAGGTCTTCCAGCTGGGAGAATAGAGTCCATTGGATGCCTCTAGGCCTGTCAGATGTGGTGTTGGTAGTGATCCAATCAATGGTGACAAGGAAGAGAATAGGAGAAATTATGCACCCCTGTCTCACTCCCGATTTCACAGGAAACCACTCAGAGAGGCTGTTTCCCATGATGACACTACACTCAAACTGTTCATAAAATGTTTTTATGATGGATATTATTTTAGATGGTATTCCATAGGAGTGTAGTATCTTCCAGAGGGTGTTTCGGTGGACACTGTCGAAGGCCTTCCTGAAGTCCACAAAGTTGATGTAGAGGGGTGTGTTCCATTCCAGGCACTGCTCTATAATGTTTCGCAGTGCGAAGATTTGGTCCATACATCCTCTTCCCTTCCTGAAGCCCGCTTGCTCCTGCCTGAGCCTGTTGTCAATGGCTGTCTCCATCCTGTTGAGAAGGACTCTGCAGAACACCTTGCTTGGAATCGATAGGAGTGTGATTCCACGCCAGTTGTCGCAGTTCTTGATGTTGCCTTTCTTAGGGATTTTAACAATAAGGCCTTTGGACCAGTCTTCAGGGATGGTATCACTGTTCCAAATGTTTTGGAAGAGGTCCGTCAGCACTCGTGTTGATGTAGGAATATCAGCCTTCAGCATCTCAGCATGAATAGCATCAATACCACATGTTTTGCCACTCTTCAGGGTTTGAATGGCGGCTTTAACCTCAGCAGAGTCAGGGGGGTCGATGTTGATTTCCAGTATATTGTCTGTTGTTGTGATATTGGCTGGTTGTTCTGGCTCAGGGAGATTGAGTACTTCCTGGAAGTGTTGAACCCATCTGGCTGCTTGCTCGTGCTCTGTTGCACAGATGTTGCCATTCTTGTCCATAACATGGGCAGTTTGGTTTGTGCATTTGCCACAGAGTCGCTTGGTGATCTTGTACACTGTGCCAAGGTTTCCATAGGCTGCAGCCCGCTCAGCTTCACTTGCCAGGTGTTCAACAAAGACCCTCTTGTCTCTCCTGGCACTCCTCTTCACCTCTCTGTCCTTGTTTTTATAGGACATGTTGGCTTTCTCAAGGAGTCGTTGGGACTTGGTGTTCAGAGCCTTTGCCTTCAACTGCTTCCTCTCTTCAATTTTCTGCCAGGTGTTTGCCGAGATCCATTCTTTAGCCCCCTTCTGTTTGCCACCCTGTAAAAAAACTATTGTTACAGAAACTACAAAGGAAAAACACTCCTTGAGCTAAATTAGGCCATAGCTGTTGTGATAAGACTGCCCCCTGCGGGGAGGCAGGGGATTCTGAAATAAAGATGGCTGACTGATAACACCAGAACCGGCGTCTCTCTGAATATTGATATAATATTGCATGTCGTGATAAGACTGCCCCCTGCGGGGAGGCAGGGGATTCTGAAATAAAGATGTGTTGTGATAAGACTGCCCCCTGCGGGGAGGCAGGGGATTCTGAAATAAAGATGGCTGACTGATAACACCAGAACCGGCGTCTCTCTGAATATTGATATAATATTGCATGTCGTGATAAGACTGCCCCCTGCGGGGAGGCAGGGGATTCTGAAATAAAGATGGCTGACTGATAACACCAGAACCGGCGTCTCTCTGCAATATTATATCAATATTCAGAGAGACGCCGGTTCTGGTGTTATCAGTCAGCCATCTTTATTTCAGAATACCCTGCCTCCCCGCAGGGGGCAGTCTTATCACAATGTAACCTTTCCTGTCTTCGTCCCCGGACTTATCATAACCGGTGGACACAGGAGAAATGAATTCCATTCAATTCCACGGCCGAAATTAATACTTGCGTCGATGCCTATTAACTTCGGGGTACAACCCAACTTGTATACTTTTAGTACTTATATTCCCGTGATGCAATGGTGAATGAACAGGCGTTTCTTCAGGCAGGTTGGTACTTTATTTTCACTACTAGCAATATCAAACACGTTTCAAGTTCCCTTCCTCAAACATTCCTCTCACTCCACCCGTCTGTCTCCCAGCATACCTTACGCTCAGACAGCTCTTAAAGGGGACATACGCTCATTTTACAACACTACCCCCACTATGGATGGCAATGTATAACAATTCCACTCCATCATCAATGCAGTACATCATCAACATCTCAGTAGATAACATGGTAGATCTTTTTTTTAAATTTGTTTTACTGCTTCATTGGTAAACTTAGTAAAGTGGCATATGAATCAACAATAACACAACTAACACCAGCGGGTACTGAACCGATACTGGATAGGCATGCTGCACCTCGTTTCGCCACCACCAATTTCAAGCAACACAGGCTACAAATAACACTGCTCATGTTTAATAAGCATTTGTATGTACAATCTGTGCAATCCCTTCTGTAATAATCACCAACCAAAATAGCTGAACATCAATAACAAATAATTCCAACACAAGGCCTTTCTTTTTTTTCCCTCTTTTTTTTTTCTTCTTTTTTAAACAGTCCATGTCAGTGTGTCACCCACTCCCCGTACCTGTTAGGGGCCCTCTTTCTTCGGCTGGGCCTAGTGGTGGGTATTTGGCACTGCACTGAATCTACAATAGTCCCTTCTTGTCCTGGTTGCGCTGCCCTACCCCCACTGGCATGAACCTCCCCGGAATCCCCTCTACTTGGAGGAAACAAGTCTGTGTGCGGAGAAGCAGGGGAAGGGGGGGTTGAGAAGGAAGAAGTGTCTAAGTCCGGCTCTGTTGGTCGCTGGCTGTCGTGTTCCCCAGCAGATGTGTCCGAGAACAAGCCGGACACTCCTAGGTCAGGCTCGGCTGTTGGTTGCTGGCTGTCGTGTTCCCCAGCAGATGTGTCCGAGAACAGGCCGGACACTCCTAGGTCAGGCTCGGCTGTTGGTCGCTGGCTGTCGTGTTCCCCAGCAGAGGTGTCCGAGAACAGGCCGGACACTCCTAGGTCAGGCTCGGCTCCATCTGTGTCCACATCCGGCGGTGAAACCTCCACAGGATTCCAGGCTTGTGCCCGTTTGAAGACCCAGCTGTTGTCCAGCGGGGTGCGGGACCGGTATGGTTTGAGCTTATCATGGTGAACCACCTTCACCCTTGTCCGGGGCCCTTGTTGGATGCGATACACCAGGTCGTCCAGTTGCCCCAGGACGAAGTAGGGCCCTTCATATGAAGGCAGTAACTTCCTCACCTTGTTCCTGACTCTCTTCGTCCCCTTAACAAGATGCCAGACAGCATCACCAATGCTGTATCTGTTGCGGCAGACATTCTTGTCGTACTGTTTCTTCGCCCGAGTGACGGATTGACGAATGGCCTCTCTTGCTATCTGATGAGCGAGTTCCAATCGCTCACGAAGCTTAGTGACGTACTGTGGAGGGTCATCGGTACTGTCAGAGTCTGGGGGCAGGCCAGCCACGAGGTCAATGGGCTCTGTTACCTCCCTCCCGAACAGCATCATATTAGGGGTGAAACTAGTTGTGCTGTGCCGTGTCGCTCTGTAAGCCATGACCGCGTAGGGGATCATGAGGTCCCAATCCCAGTGGCAACGCTCTGCTGTGGTGGCCAAGATTTTCTGAAGAGTTGCATTGAAACGTTCGACTTGGCCATCGGACTGCGGCCTAAAAGATGTTGTATGTGTCTTTTCAATTCCAAGTGTCTCACACATCTTCTGGAAGACCTCTGACTCAAAGTTTGCACCCTGGTCACTGTGAAGAGTATATGCTGCTCCATAACGACACACCCACTCCGTGGTGAACACCGTAGCCACTGTCACCGCCTTCTGATCCGGTAAGGGGTAGGCCTCCACCCACTTACTAAAATAGTCCTGTACTACTAGCACATATTGGTTGTGGCGCTCTGTCTCATTCCATGGCCCCATGATGTCCAGGGCAACCCGTTCCATAGGGGTCCCAACTCGGACAGTTCCCATTGGGGCTTGGGGTGTCTTGGCTGGCCTGGCCTTAGCGGCACAACTGGTACAGGTACGGCACCAGAGAGTGACATCTTCTCGCATCTGGTACCAGTAGTAGCGGTTTTGTATGCGGGTTAGGGTACGTTCGACCCCAAAGTGGCCACCAACAGGTCCATCGTCTGTTTTAGCACATCTGACTTGAATGCACGGGGAAGCACAATCTGTGGGTAGAACAAACTATCGTCTGTGCAGTAAAAACGTCTCACCAAGATGCCATCCTTAAAGTATATTCGTTTCCACTGACCCCAGTACGTCTTTGTAGCGGGGCTGAATGATGAAACCTCTTCCCAAACGGGACGCTCTCCGCCTGACTCCAACCATCCCCTCAGGGGAGCGATATCAGGGTCATCCAACTGAGCATCGCGCAGCTGTTCGAGTGTCCAGCCAGAGAACAGGGCAGGTGTAGCAGTGTCGACCAGACAGATCTTCTCTGCCTAGGCCTCTTTCGTCGCAGTGAGTGGAGTCTCCACTACCCCCACTGGGCTTGACAATATATGAATGTAGTCTAAATCGCACTGCACTCCCTGGTCGTGACACTGGGGCATTTCAGGAACCATACAGGGGCACAACTCACGACAAGGCCTCCTAGACATGCCGTCAGCATTGCAGTGGAGACGGCCAGGACGGTGAATTATAGTGAAATCATACTCACTTAACTTCTCGAGCCACCTGGCTAGCTGCCCCTCTGGTTCTTTGAACCTGGTAAGCCAGCGGAGGCTGCTGTGGTCAGTGCGCACAATGAAGGTTCGGCCCAACAGGTACTGACGGAAGTGCCGAGTAAACTCCACTACCGCCAGAAGCTCCCTCCTTGTGGTGCAGTAATTCTGCTCTGTCTTGGACAGTTTCCGGCTTCCATAGGCCAGCACCCTTTCATGGTCATGCTGGATTTGTGAGAGGACAGCTCCAATTCCTACATCACTTGCGTCGGTATCCAATATGAGGTCACCGCTGTCGAGGGGATAACCAAGGATAGGTGAGCTGGTGAGTGATCGTTTGAGTCCCTTGAATGCCTCTTCACACTTCTCGGTCCAGTGGAAACGTGCATGTTTCTTAGTAAGGGCGTGGAGGGGCTCTGCCATAGTAGCGAAGTCCTTCACAAAACGCCTGTAGTAAGAGGCCAGGCCTACAAACTGACGGACCTCAGTGACCGTAGTTGGAGTTGGCCACTGTTGTACTTGTAAGACTTTCTGTGGGTCTGTGGCAACACCCTTCTCTGACACAATGTGCCCTAAGTAGGCGACTTGATGCTGGAAGAGGCAACACTTGGCTGGCTTCAGCTTCAGGTTGGCCTGGCGCAGCCGGTCGAACACTCCTTCAAGGCGCTGTATCATTTCCGGAACATCTCTGCCCAGTACAATGATGTCGTCCAAGTACACTAGACAGGTTTCCCACTGCATGCCAGCCAGGACGCGGTCCATCAGTCGTTGGAATGTCGCTGGCGCGTTGCAAAGACCAAACGGCATGACATTCCACTCAAAAAGGCCCTTCCTAGTGCAGAACGCCGCTGCCCTGCGTGCCCTAGGAGTGAGTTCGACCTGCCAATACCCTGATGCGAGGTCCAGGGTGCTGAACCACCTCACGCCAGACAGGGTGTCGAGTGTGTCCTGGATGCGTGGCAGTGGGTAGGCATCCTTTATAGTGCGCTCGTTCAGGGCACGATAGTCCACACAAAGGCGGTAGGCCCCATCCTTCCTGCGGACCATTATGATGGGAGCTGCCCAGCTGCTGTGGCTGCGGCGGGCGAAGCCAGCTTCAAGGCCTTGCTGTATCTGCCGGTCAGCATCTTGTTGCTTTTCTGAGGCCATTCGCCGTGGCTGTTGCTTCACTGGGGTGCCAGGCTGGAGTACAATATCATGTTGGACCAGATTAGTACGGCCCAAGTCGGTGGGACCAGTGGAAAATACATCCCTGTAGGCCTGCAGTAGCCGTTCTAGCTGCTGCTGCTGCTCCATGTTGAGTTCTTTTGAACCCTGGGCATACAGGGCCTGGAGATGTTCTGGTATAGTGGAACACCCTGTAACGGGCTGATGAGGTTCAGTGTCAGGGGTGGGGGTTTGTATCGCCTCGGCTGACTGCAGGAGCCCAGCCACTGCTCCCTTCTTTATGGTGACAGCTGTGTTTCCGGGGTTGTACATTCGGATCGGGAAATATTTCATAGGCTTAGCCTCGACCAGTGCCCGTGCCACTAACACTCCGTGTTTCTCCACGAAGCCCTTGGTGGGACTTATCATCATGCTGCCCTGAACATGACTGCGGAAATGTACATTGCCTGGAACCATATACTCCTGTCCTGGCTCCAAAACAGTAGTGCGGGCTATCCTGGCCACATGCACGGCACCCCTTTGGTTGGGGTCAAAGTAGGCCACCTGCTCCCCGTAAAGCTCAATTTTTCGGCGGCCAAAATCCAGGCGTGCTCGTGCCTGCTCCAAGAATGGGCGACCGAGGATGGCTTCTGTATCCGCTATGTTGGCGACAAGGAAATTGACATTGACTGTTCGACTGGCGACTTGGATGGGCAGGTGGGCTTCTCCAAGCACCGGCACCCTCTCTGGTCCAATTCCTTGTAGCGACCTCACCACGGATGGCTGAAGTGGGGGTCTGACCTCAGGGTCAAGAGCATTGTAGTGTGTTTCAGGGAGAACATTTCTTCGTGCCCCACTATCTAAGAGAGCACAAATTTCCATATCATGCATTAGTATGTGAATGCTCATTTCTTGGTCCTGGGCCTTGAAATGCAATACATTGGTTGAATTTGGGTCCTCTATGGCCTGGGGCATTAGGGCTGTTCTGACTGTGGTTGGCTTCCTTGGAGAGGGGCAGCTACGTTTCATGTGCCCTATGCCAGAGCAATTGTGGCAGCGAACTTCCTCCCAGTTGATACTATCTTTTTTTTTGTTTGGCTTAAAGCGAGAGTTAGGTGATTCGGGACTCCGGCTAGGTGTGCCTCTGGCTGCCACTCTGCTCTCAAATTCTTCCTCTTCATGCTCACGCACTGTGGCAGTTCTGGGTCTCTGCTCTGCCATGGTACGGGCCCCGGCTAACATGAGCTGTGTTACATTCTCTGCTGCCTTTTTGGTGGCTGCAAACCTATGTGCAATTTTGTATGCCTGGGCCAAAGTACTGGGACGCTCTTCTAACAATTTTTGAACAATGCCAGCGTCTCCCATAGCATTTGTGAACACTTCTACTGCAATCGCATCTTGTTCTTCCTCTGCTCTGTTCGCATACACAATTGACACCTTTTCATATATGTCATCTCTCAAAGAATGTAGTGGCTCACCCCGTTTACGGACACGCTGCCTCAACTCGATGCCCACTGCAGCAGCATGCTCCGACGTGGGGCCATAGATGGTCTCGAGCTCCTCCACAATACGACTGTAGTCCCATCCAGCAGATCTGGGGTTCCTGTGGACCACAGCACCTGCAGCGCCCACTAGGCAGAATTTCAGCTGAACAGCCATTGTATTTTCTGACCAATGGTTAGCTACAGCACAGCTCTTAAAATGGTGTATGAACTCTCTCCATGATGTGGTGCCATCGTATTGTCCAGGCCGCAGAGTGGGGATGCGCTCACGTTGGTCGATATCATCCTCACTGTCCGGGGACGGGTCGTAGCGCACATATTTGCTGTGCCTGTCTTGCCACTGGGGAGAATGTTCATATCCATGCTGTTGTGTAACATCAAGCCTACGTTGAGTTGTAACATCAAGCCCACGTTGAGGTGTAACATCAAGCCTATGTTGAGGCGAGTGCTGCCATGCACCTCCAATCACCATCTGAGGTTGCATATAATGGTGCTGCACACTGGGCATAACTGGGATGAATGGGTTAGTGGAGGGCTCAGGGCGTGGGGTAAATGGATTAGGATATATTGCCGTGCTCTCAGCATAGCCTGTGGGCAATTCAGACATGAAGGGGTTTGTGTTGGGTTGGCCCACTGACAGGGGTTCATTCTCCATAGGGCAGATATAGCTGGGTGTATGATAATTCTGCATGTCAATTCCACTAACAGTTTCATTTCCCCCATATTGTAGAAATGGGTTTGTGCATGAGGCTGGTGGCTGTGGCAATGGGTAATTAACAGAAGGCACATACATTGGGGTGCTGTAATTAGGTGGGACAAACGTGAATTCCTCACCATCAGACATGAAAGGATTCAGATTGGCATTTTTAGAATGTTCATAACTGTCAGTATTTGCATACGTCCCCTGTTGCATCATCTGTGATTTTGGACGTGTGTTTAACATTAGGTTAGCAAACTTAGCAGGCGTCATGTCCATGAATGGATTTGAATAGCTGGTCACATTCGCTTGATCATTTCTTTCACTTCCATCCACGTTGTTCCAGCTGCCGGTCGCCATGTCATTTAGTTTGTAACGTGCTGCTGCCACCCGCTGGCTAGTGTGTCTCCTTTAAAAATAACGTCTTCAATTTTATTTTCCTCCGTTCACTCACTGTTGCAGACGAGAAGAATCCTGTGACGAGCCCCCAGTGTAACCTTTCCTGTCTTCGTCCCCGGACTTATCATAACCGGTGGACACAGGAGAAATGAATTCCATTCAATTCCACGGCCGAAATTAATACTTGCGTCGATGCCTATTAACTTCGGGGTACAACCCAACTTGTATACTTTTAGTACTTATATTCCCGTGGTGCAATGGTGAATGAACAGGCGTTTCTTCAGGCAGGTTGGTACTTTATTTTCACTACTAGCAATATCAAACACGTTTCAAGTTCCCTTCCTCAAACATTCCTCTCACTCCACCCGTCTGTCTCCCAGCATACCTTACGCTCAGACAGCTCTTAAAGGGGACATACGCTCATTTTACAACAACAACAACAGCCACTTGCCCAAATGTGATGACCTCATCAGCTGTGATGACAGCCATGGCCGTTTTACCCCAAGGAGTGTTTTTCGTGCAATGTATGGTCAAAAAACTGTGTTGCTTCCTTCTATGTCTGACTCCAACTGACTACAAGACTGTGACATCAAACAGAAATACACACAGGTGCCTCCAACTGGTCCAAATTGGCTCCCATTAACATCAAAGGATAAATAGGTCACACTCAGGTCAGGTCAGCTAGACCTTTTTAAACACACATGACACTCATGAAATGCAATCAAATAACCAGCATAGCTTTTTAACCTTTTTTAACCAAAATAATTATTAATCTAAATCATGAATTTACTTAAACATAAAACATTGACAATTGGCACCTACATTACCCGGCCCCTAATTGGTTAGGCAGGGGGGCTAAGCAATTATCATACTTAAACATTCAGAGCCACATTACTGTTCATGTCCATAAACAATCAAAAACGTAAACATGTTCTTTTTAATCAAATCTTCATTTTTCCTGTCCTCTTCTCAGTTAGGTCCTTTTCTTCTGGCCTGGCTTCTTGCAACAGAGAGCAGAGTCTATAGTCATGGATTATCTTCGTCCTTTGCTTTGCAGGGTCTTTTTAAATGTCACTGATGATCTTCGCGTCCTGATTGTTTGTGATAACTCCTTTCTTTTCTCTTTCAGTTGCTGCAAAGTTTTCTTCAGCCTTAGAATCCAGGCGAGCTTGTGCCAGTCTGAGTAGTACTCGATCAGTTCGTTCCTTGGCTCCATGTTAGCTTTGACTTTGATCTCAGGATCATCTTGAAGGGTTTCTTTCAGTTGAACAGGTTGAAACGAGTCTGTGCAGTCGAAGACCACTCGTATCCTTTTCCTTTTAGGGTGATGCACCCCTTGGTGCGGTATGTAGATCATGGTACAGTCATCACGACTCGGTTCATCTGTTGGAACTTGAACAGTGCAGTCTTTGCCAATAATGGTGTCCTTGAAGCCGTTGCCGTGAGACTTCTTCTTGAACTTCCTAAGCAAACTGACTGTAGGTTGAACCACATGGTTAGTAGGCTTTGCGTTCTTCTTGATCAGCAATTCAATGCTGCAATGTCCGTTCTCAAAGATTGTGGTTTTCTGCACAGCCTGTTTGTCCTCTTGGGACAGCTCTTTGTCGTCATAGTTGCGCTCTGGAAAATCTTGAACCAGTAGCTTCTCAATCTCCACCACAGAGAGTCTGTTCAATGAATATTGAGGACGTTTTATCTCTGTGTTGCTCATTTCCTTCCTTATAGGTCCATTCACGACCCAGCCGATGGCAGTCTTCACAGCGTACGGTCCTCCATTTTGACCATTGATAACGTGCCATGGCTCCATTGCTCATGGACAGTTCGCTCCAATAAGTAGGCCAACGTCTGCTTCTACTTCTGGCAGGTGAACTTCGCTGAGATACGGCCACTTCTGGATATCAGATTTCTTCGGTATGTTTTCAGGGTGAACAGGTATGTAGCTGTGGGTGTACACCTTCGGAAGCTCAATATACTTGTTCTCTTCTAGCCCACATATTTCAAGATCCAATATCACACAACTGTTCAGGAGTTTCTGTTCTTCAGGCGTGTCTTGGCCCATGGTGCTGAGAAGTACTTGGGTTGGCTTCCCCTTAACGTTCAGTTTCTTTTGCAGAGCTTCCGTGCAGAACATTCCGGTGCTTCCCGGATCAATGAACGCGTACGTTTCCACATACATTGGACTCTGTAACTTTTGGTGTTTTTTCTCAGTAAAACCTTTTTAAGAACATGTGGTACATTTTTAAGAACATTTAGACGGAGTGCCACTACAACGAGGATTTGAAAAAAAGACGAAAATCACTCCGAAAATCACTCCGAAACCATGGGCTATAGTCCATTGTCTCGAGTGATTTTCGTAATTTTTTTAAATCCTCAAAAATGATGAAAAAAAGCGTGCTATAGTATACTGTCTGTGATGGGCTACAGCCCATAGTCAAAAATGATGAAAAACGAGGATTTGAGAAAAAGACGAAAATCACTCCGAGACCATGGGCTATAGTCCATTGTCTCGAGTGATTTTCTTCTTTTTTTCAAATCCTCAAAAATGATGAAAAACGGCGTGCTATAGTATGCCGTTTGAGATGGGCTATAGCCGGCCTCCTGTGCCTCCCAGCAGCCACCAGTCTCCTCCTCCTACACCTCGCCCCAGCAGCCGGCCTCCTCCCAGAGAACAGCCTCCAGTCCAGCGCTACCCGGCCCAGCCCCCAGCCCGACTTAAAGCCAAGCCGTACCCAGTGCATCCTCCGTCACCTCTCTACCCAGCGGTTAGTCTCCAGGCATTCCCATGCCTCCACTCCAAGTGCCCCTATATGCCTCCCCTCCAAGTAGTGCCTGCTCAACCCTGTCCACAACCAGCTCCTTTCCAGGCTCCTACCACGCCTCCCCTGAGTACCCTCTTAGTGGTGCCTCCAGAGACCTCCCCAGACAGAGCGCACCCTGCACCACCCCCATCGCTGCTGCACGTCCAGACGCACCCAGTGCCATCCCCATCTCTGCAGCACATCCATGCACACCCAGCACCTCCTCTGCAGCAGTCGTGGTCCTTAACTCCCCACCAACACCGGTTCCCTGACTGGACCCATCCCCCTGGTCGGCCCCCAGACCTTCATCCGAGGTGGCTCTGCCACCAGACCTGGGTTGTGAGCTCTCATGGGGCGGCTAAGGATAGATATTGCCAGTATAGCCAGCCCCAAATCGACATGGGGCAGTGGCAATTTGTTTTTGGTTTGTTTTCTGTGTCTTGTTATCAAATACAGTAGATATTTGATGGAGCGGCTGTAGAAAGCAGGTTAGTAAAAAGCCCCACCACTCTTTAGCTGAGAGTGGTGGTGTGAGTCTGTGAGAGCAGATTGACTTGTTTGCCTTGTTTGGTGGTGGGTGGAGCTAATACTAATTTGGCACACCTGGGGCTATATAAGCCTAGTATGAGCCACAGAAACATTTGCTTTTCTCACTGGAGAGGTGCTGGGGGACACCACAGCTATGTTTGATGTTGATGCATTATTCGTAAGTTTGCTCCTTGTTTACCAGAACGTCCTTTTTAGTATTTGATTTGTTTAAGTTTGTTTATAGTTTGAATTGTTATGCCTAAGTTAGTTTGTACCTTCGTTTGGCTTATAAGTCTGATTATGCCTTTGTTTTTGTTTTTTTGCACTATACTGATTGTTATCCATTTCCTTTCTTGTCAGTTAAAATTATCAGATCACTTCCATCTTGTCCATCATCATTCTCACCATGTTCAAATCACCTGTATAAACTACATGAATAAACTGCTGTGAAACTTCAAGCCAGTCTGGTCCTGGTGCTCTAATAGGCACACTAGTGTAGATACTTTTCAGTAGGCATACATTGTCAAGGATTTTCCTAAACCATAGCATTTTTTCATGATTTTCAATTTTTTTTTAAATCCTCCAAATTATGAAAAACGACAGACTATAATCTGTCTTCCGGAACCATGAACTATAGCACTTGTTTTTTCATGATTTTCAATTTTTTTTGAAATCCTCAAATCATGAAAAACGATGGACTATAGTCTGTCTTCCGAAACCATGAACTATAGCATGTCGTTTTTTCATGATTTTCAATTTTTTTGAAATCCTCAAATCATGAAAAACGACAGACTATAGTCTGTCTTCCGAAACCATGAACTATAGCATGTAGTTTTTTCATGATTTTAAATTTTTTTGAAATCCTCAAATCATGAAAAACGACAGACTATAGTCTGTCTTCCGAAACCATGAACTATAGCATGTAGTTTTTTCACGTTTTTTTGCTCTTTCTTGTTATATTTTTCCTCTTTCTGTAAAGCACTTTGGGCTTTGATCGATTGATTGATTGATTGATTGATTGATTGATTGATTGATTGATTGATTGATTGATTGATTGATTGATTGATTGATTGATTGATTGATGGTGGGTTCAAACCCCACTGAAGTCTATACTTTCAAGACCAATTTACAGTAGAACAAAACAAACAAAAAAGCAGTGTGAATTGTTTGGAACCAGTGGGTCGTGTTAGAAAGCTGGCCACATGATCGGGAGATGGTGAGTTCAAACCCCACTCAAGTCTTTACTTTCAAGACCGATTTCAGAAGAAAAAAACCAACATAAAAGCAGTGTGTCTGGACCCAGTGGCTCAGTGTGTTAGGACACTGCCACATGATCGGGAGATGGTGAGTTCAAACCCCACTCAAGTCTTTACTTTCAAGACCGATTTGAGAAGAAGAAAAAAAACAGCAGACTTGATTATTGTAATGCTCTCCTGTCTGGCTTACCCAAAAAAAACTATTGTTTTTTTGCACTACTGATTGTTACCCGTTTTCTTTCTTGTCAGTTAAAATCATCATTCATCATCACTTCCATCTTGTCCATCACCCAACCCTAACCCTAACCCTAACCCTAACCCCAACCCTAGTTGTCTGGTACCAGATTGGTTACCAGATGGTACCAGAACAAAACAAACAAAAAAGCAGTGTGGATTGTCTGGAACCAGTGGGACAGTGTGTTAGAACGCTGCCACATGATCGGGAGATGGTGTGTTCAAACCCCACTCAAGTCTTTACTTTCAAGACCGATTTCAGAAGAAGAAAACCAACAAAAAAGCAGTGTGATTTGTCTGGACCCAGTTGCTCAGTGTGTTATGACGCTGCCACATGATCGGGAGATGGTGAGTTCAAACCCCACTCAAGTCTTTACTTTCAAGACCGATATCAGGAGAAGAAAACAAACAAAAAAGCAGTGTGAATTTTCTGGACCCAATGGGACAGTGTGTTAGGACGCTGCCACATGATCGGGAGATGGTGAGTTCAAACCCCACTCAAGTCTTTACTTTCAAGACCGATTTCAGAAGAAGAAAACCAACAACAAAGCAGTGTGAATTGTCTGGACCCAGTGGCTCAGTGTGTTAGGACGCTGCCACATGATCGGGAGATGGTGAGTTCAAACCCCACTCAAGTCTTTACTTTCAAGACCGATTTCAGAAGAAGAAAACCAACAAAAAAGCAGTGTGAATTGTCTGGACCCGGTGGCTTAGTGTGTTAGGACGCTGCCACATGATCGGGAGATGGTGAGTTCAAACCCCACTCAAGTTCAAACCAAAAAATAAAGTTCCAGGGTGCAATCCCACCCCAGTCCTTACTGTGACACTTTGCTTTCCACACTGACATCAAGTAGCACAGAAAAGCTGTATTGTAGTAACCAGCAGTTAGCTCAGTGAGATGAGAGCCTGTCCTTGGGAGCCACAGGTCCAGGGTTCAAATCCCACATTAGTCATAACTGTGACACTTTGCTTTGCACACTGATTTCCAGAAGGACAACTTTAAAGCAGCCCAGAAATTCACCATGATTGTGTGCCGGTAAGTGGCCCAACGGATAAGTCAGATGATATCCGTAGTATACCTAGTAGAAGTGTGCCGGTTCAAACCCGACATACTCCTAGTAGGCGGTGATGGTTCAAATCACAGACACCTAGAGTAGGAGTGGCCCAGTGGATAGATCAAATGATATCCGTAGAATACCTAGTAGAAGTATGCCGGCCGACATACTCCTAGTAGGATGGTGCTAGTTCAAATCACCAACACCTACAGTAGGTAGGAGTGTGTGCAGTTAAGTGGCCTGGTGGATAAATCAGATAATATCCATAGAATACCTAGTAGAAGTCTGCTGGTTCAAACCCTACATAGGATGGTGCTGGTTCAAATCACCATCACCTAGAGTAGGTAGGACCGTGTGCCGTTAATTGGCCCGGTGGATAAATCAGATAATATCCGTAGAATACCTAGTGGGATGGTGCTCGTTCAAATCACGATCACCTAGAGTAGGTAGGACCGTGTGCCGTTAATTGGTCCGGTGGATAAGGGGGTCAGGTAAGATAATGTAGGGGCAGAGTAGGTTGAGATGTAGATAGGGGGAGGGGGGTCAGGTAGGGGGAGATTAGGGGGGGGGGGGGGCAGGTGAGGTGGAGAGTAGGCGAGGGGGGTGGCAGGCAGGGGGAGAGTAGGCGAGGGGGTGGCAGGCAGGGGGAGAGTAGGTGAGGGTGGGGGCAGGCAAGGGGAGAGTAGGCAAGGGGGGCCAGGCAGGGGGAGAGTAGGAGAGGAGGGAGGCCAGCCAGGGGCAGAGTAGGAGAGAGGGGAGGCCAGGCAGGGAGAGGGGGATGCCAGGCAGGGGGAGAGTAGATAGGGGGGTATTCCTAATTTTTTTAGGAAAATAAATAAAAATAAAATAATATTTTATTATTTAGTAATTATAAAATAAAAATCAGGAAGACGCTCCCCTATCTACTCTCCCCCTGCCTAGACACCCCCTCTCCTACTCTCCCCCTGCCTTGCCTACCCCTCTCCTACTCTCCCCCTGGCTGGCCTCCCTCCTCTCCTACTCTCCCCCTGCCTGCCCCCGCCCTCAACTACTCTTCCCCTGCCTGCCCCCGCCCTCAACTACTCTTCCCCTGCCTGCCACCCCCTCACCTACTCTCCCCCTGCCTGGCCTCCCCCTCTCCTACTCTCCCCCTGCCTGGCCTCCCCCTCTCCTACTCTCCCCCTGCCTGGCCTCCCCCTCTCCTACTCTCCCCCTGCCTGGCCTCCCCGCTCGCCTACTCTCCCCCTGCCTGGCCTCCCCCTCTCCCACTGCCTGGCCTCCCTCCTCTCCTACTCTCCCCCTGCCTGCCCCCACCCTCACCTACTCTCCCCCTGCCTGCCACCCCCTCGCCTACTCTCCCCCTGCATGGCCCCCCCTCGCCTACTCTCCACTTCGCCTGCCCCCCCCCCCCCCTAATCTCCCCCTACCTGACCCACCTGACATACTCCTCCCCCTACTCTCCCCCTATCTACATCTCAACCTACTCTGCCCCTACATTCTCTTACCTGACCCCCTTATCCACCGGGCCAATTAACGGCACACGGTCCTACCTACTCTAGGTGATGGTGATTTGAACGAGCACCATCCCACTAGGTATTCTACGGATATTATCTGATTTATCCACCAGGCCAATTAACGGCACACGGTCCTACCTACTCTAGGTGATGGTGATTTGAACCAGCACCATCCTATGTCGGGTTTGAACCCGCAGACTTCTACTAGGTATTCAATGGATATTATCTGATTTATCCACCAGGCCACTTAACTGCACACACTCCTACCTACTGTAGGTGATTTGAACTAGCACCATCCTACTAGGAGTATGTCGGCCGGCATACTTCTACTAGGTATTCTACGGATATCATTTGATTTATCCACTGGGCCTCTCCTACTCTAGGTGTCAGTGATTTGAACCATCACCGCCTACTAGGAGTATGTCGGGTTTGAACCGGCACACTTCTACTAGGTATACTACGGATATCATCGGACTTATCCGTTGGGCCACTTACCGGCACACAATCATGGTGAATTTCTGGGCTGCTTTAAAGTTGTCCTTCTGGAAATCAGTGTGCAAAGCAAAGTGTCACAGTTATGAGTAATGTGGGATTTGAACCCTGGACCTGTGGCTCCCAAGGACAGGCTCTCATCTCACTGAGCTAACTGCTGGTTACTACAACACAGCTTTTCTGTGCTACTTGATGTCAGTGTGGAAAGCAAAGTGTCACAGTAAAGACTGGGGTGGGATTGCACCCTGGAACTTTATTTTTTGGTTTGAACTTGAGTGGGGTTTGAACTCACCATCTCCCGATCATGTGGCAGCGTCATAACACACTGAGCCACTGGGTCCAGACAATTCACACTGCTTTTTTGTTGGTTTTCTTCTTCTGAAATCGGTCTTGAAAGTAAAGACATGAGTGGGGTTTGAACTCACCATCTCCCGATCATGTGGCAACGTCCTAACACACTGTCCCACTGGGTCCAGACAATTCTCACTGCTTTTTTGTTTGTTTTCTTCTCCTGAAATCGGTCTTGAAAGTAAAGACTTGAGTGGGGTTTGAACTCACCATCTCCCGATCATGTGGCAGCGTCCTAACACACTGTCCCACTGGGTCCAGACAATTCACACTGCTTTTTTGTTGGTTTTCTACTTCTGAAATCGGTCTTGAAAGTAAAGACTTGAGTGGGGTTTGAACTCACCATCTCTCGATCATGTGGCAGCGTCCTAACACACTGTCCCACTGGGTCCAGACAATTCACACTGCTTTTTTGTTGGTTTTCTTCTTCTGAAATCGGTCTTGAAAGTAAAGACTTGAGTGGGGTTTGAACTCACCATCTCCCGATCATGTGGCAGCTTCCTAAAACACTGTCCCACTGGGTCCAGACAATTCACACTGCTTTTTTGTTGGTTTTCTTCTTCTGAAATCGGTCTTGAAAGTAAAGACTTGAGTGGGGTTTGAACTCACCATCTCCCGATCATGTGGCAGCGTTCTAACACACTGTCCCACTGGTTTAAGACAATCCACATTGCTTTTTTGTTTGTTTTGTTCTGGTACCATCTGGTAACCAATCTGGTACCAGACAACTAGGGTTGGGGTTAGGGTTAGGGTTAGGGTTAGGGTTGGGTGATGGACAAGATGGAAGTGATGATGAATGATGATTTTAACTGACAAGAAAGAAAACGGGTAACAATCAGTAGTGCAAAAAAACAATAGTTTTTTTGGGTAAGCCAGACAGGAGAGCATTACAATAATCAAGCCTGCTGTTTGTTTTCTTCTTCTCAAATCGGTCTTGAAAGTAAAGACTTGAGTGGGGTTTGAACTCACCATCTCCCAATCATGTGGCAGCATTCTAACACACTGTCCCACTGGTTCCAGACAATCCACATTGCTTTTTTGTTTGTTTTGTTCTGGTACCATCTGGTAACCAATCTGGTACCAGACAACTAGGGTTGGGGTTAGGGTTAGGGTTAGGGTTAGGGTTAGGGTTAGGGTTGGGTGATGGACAAGATGGAAGTGATGATGAATGATGATTTTAACTGACAAGAAAGAAAACGGGTAACAATCAGTAGTGCAAAAAAACAATAGTTTTTTTGGGTAAGCCAGACAGGAGAGCATTACAATAATCAAGCCTGCTGTTTGTTTTCTTCTTCTCAAATCGGTCTTGAAAGTAAAGACTTGAGTGGGGTTTGAACTCACCATCTCCCGATCATGTGGCAGCATTCTAACACACTGTCCCACTGGTTCCAGACAATCCACATTGCTTTTTTGTTTGTTTTGTTCTGGTACCATCTGGTACCAGACAACTAGGGTTGGGGTTAGGGTTAGGGTTAGGTGATGGACAAGATGGATGATGAATGATGATTTTAACTGACAAGAAAGAAAACGGGTAACAATCAGTAGTGCAAAAAAACAAAAGTTTTTTGGGGTAAGCCAGACAGGAGAGTATTACAATAATCAAGCCTGCTGTTTGTTTTCTTCTTCTCAAATCGGTCTTGAAAGTAAAGACTTGAGTGGGGTTTGAACTTACCATCTCCCGATCATGTGGCCAGCTTTCTAACACGAGCCACTGGTTCCAAACAATTCACGCGGCTTTTTTGTTTGTTTTGTTCTACTTTAAATTGGTCTTGAAAGTAAAGACTTCAGTGGGGTTTGAACCCACCATCAATCAATCAATCAAAAACGGCATGCTATAGTATGGCGTCCGAGTCCATGGGCTATAAATGATGAAAAACGAGGATTGGAAGAAGAAAAAAATGACGAAAATCACTCAGACCATGGACTATAGCCCATGGTCTCGGAGTGATTTTTGTCATTTTTTCCCCCTCAAAAATGATGAATAACGGCATGCTATAGTATGGCGTCCGAGACCATGGGCAATAAATTATGAAAAACGAGGATTACATTTTTTTTACGAAAATCACTCCGAGTCCATGGTCTCGGAGTGATTTTCGTCTTTTTTTTTTATCCTCAAAAATGATGAAAAACGGCATGCTATAGTGTGAAGCGTGACGAAAAAGCGTGACGAAAAAGCGTGACGATTTTAGGAACACAAGGCTACTGTACTTTATACCTCATACTTTAATGCTTAGTATGAGGTATAAAGTACAGCAGCCTTGTGTTCCTAAAACAGAAAGATTGGGTATTGGGTAAGACTGACGTTATGTATCTTTCAGGACCTTTCGCTGCTTTGTCTCAATATTTGGCCCTATATTTCTACAAAATACAAAACCTGTGATGTGCAGTCATTTCGGGGATAAACAAGGAATTGAAGGGTCAATAAAGTTGTTTTAAAGATGTACTGGGCATGTTCAAATCATATACTTTACATTTATTATTCCAACCATTTTCCAAAGCATAGACTTACGTTTTGGGGATGGTAATTTAACATTCACTGGACCTGTATCCGTCACTGAGTGTGGCTGATGATGGGTTCCTTCCATCACCTCCAGACTCCAGAGAGTGGATTGTCACATACATCCATACAGCTGAGGGGAATGTGACGCCATGGCTGCTGCCTCCTCCTTTTCACCTTTCTCTGCTTCTGACCTCCCCGTGGATGGATGGATGTCCTCCAGGCTCCTGCTCAGCTCAATCAGCAGGACCACACATGACACGAATACATTTTCTTCCAGTTCGTCGTCAGATCGTCTTGGTACAGAGCGCCCCCTGGTGACTGTAATAATGTCTATGTTGACGACACCAGTTGGATTTAATCGCAGGGATCAAATAATGAATGAATGCATTTCCTATGTAGGGCCTATACTACAGCTCACTCTCTGTGTAAAGTGGCTAGTGTTCAGAGGGCAGCTAGATGTTTCTGTCGTTGGTGTTTGTTAGGCAATTTAGATAACAACATTTAACACTAGGATGTCTGAAAAAAAATGCACTACTAATATGACGGCTAACGGTCAGGCTGACCGGTGTTTTTCGTGCTATTTGATTGGCCATTGTCTCCCCCACTGTCTAATGATCTTCACACCTCTCTCTGCACCCGTTGACGGCTTGCCATTGTCTTCTAAATGTTACATTCCAAAGAATTCAAGGCAGCAGTTTCAACTAGACAGGACAACTCAAAGTTATTTTTTATTTCAGTTTACCAAACTATAATTATAGTGACGGTGTGAGCGCTTTATTGAATACCCTTGCGCAGCAAACACTGTCCGACTTTGTATTGAGCCAATACAATAGGCTACCACACGTTATTGCCAGAGCCAGGCACATTGCTCAGACGAAATACAATATAGTTATATATTGTCATTTTATATAGAGGGGGAAACATCGATGTAATTAATATATATTTGATTGATTGTGCCAAAAAAAGGAAAGAGCTGTGCGTGCGTGCGTGCAAATCAGAAAAGTTTAGGCTACAGACAAAGGAGTTGGGAGTTTGGGAGCGGCTAGCCTTCTATATAATGCTGCGCACATATTAGCCTATATATATTTTAAAAATACCCAGCATAATTTTTGGGAAGGCTAAGCCTGGCCTAGCCTTACATACCCGCCGCCTATGATCGATGTCATTTATATATATTTGATTTATTGTGCCAGCAGAAAGGTCCGTAGCAGCAGCACGGTTTATATATACACCATAGGATAGATCAAGTCATGTGACGCATCACCGCCACAAATAGTGCTACAGCGTTATCTAAAATGCACTTCCGCATACCTCACCGTCAGTTACTTGGATATTTTCTCCCTCTCCACGAGAGAGGGAGAGAGAGAGAGGGGGAGAGAAAAAAAGAGAGCCGTGATGCGTGGAAATCAGTTCCACTGGTCGCGTACAGAAAAGTTTACAGACGAAGGACGGACAGAACTGTTCTTCTTACTGACAAAACATTTAGAAGTTCGGGACGTCTATCGGGTTGGACTGATTTAAAACACTGTCATTTTTATTTGGCATCGCGCTGATTCGCGCATCGGCGAACATTCTCGCTCCAAGGAAATGTCGGTCGGGTCAAACAGACCATGCTATAAACTTTATTATTCCAGGATAATTGATTCATTTTTATCATCGCCACCTTACATAATTATGCTATAAAGATGGCGTGTATAGTCAAGTCAACATGTATTTATATCTATTGAGCTCAGCTATGCGTTTGGTTGAAACAATACGCCAGTCAGTCAATACACCATATTTCACCATATTTTTGATGCGCTGATATATGAAATGAATATGCGCGACATAGTCACAATGCTATAAACTATTATTCCAACATAATTATGCTAAAGATGGCGTGTATAGTCAACATGTATTTATATCTATTGAGCTATGCGCTTGGTGGAAACAATACCACACACCATATTTCTTTTTCCGTTTCGAGAAATAAAGTCAGACATCGTTATATACACCGCATATAACAAATATAACATCTAAAACAACATTTAGTTTATGTAAGTTTGTAATGTAAGTTTGCCTACATGTGGAAGGCTAGTTGGAATGCAAATGACACATTAGCTTGAACAATGCCCGTCTCCAGCCGGGAGGGAGGTGTGAAAAGCACTGCTTGTGGGGGAGAAAGGGTGAGGGCTCTAAGAGCGGTCCCACGGACCGAAAAAGAGCAGACATTTTAGTAGAATTATGTCTAAAATCATATTTCCAAAACGTTTCAGATGAAAAAAAAAACAGAGATGGTTTGAATCGAACATTTAGAAAAAGTCATGCAAGGGGAACTTTCTCAGGACTTCATGGGCAAAGAAAATCCACTTCAAAATTTCAAAATCGGTCAGCCTGACCGCTCCGACGCGCTAGTGTCCTTGAACTCGCAAATCATTAAAAGTTCTAATTGAGTTCATTAACAGTGGTCTACAGTCTCAACATAGACATTATTACAGTCACCAGGGGGCGCTCTGCACCAAGACGATCTGACGACGAACTGGAAGAAAATGTAGGCTATTCGTGTCATGTGTGGTCCTGCTGAATGCTGATTGAGCTGAGCAGGAGCCTGGCCCTGGAGGACATCCATCCTGGCATCCATCCATGGGGAGGTCAGAAGCAGAGAAAGGTGAAAAGGAGGAGGCAGCAGCCATGGCGTCACATTCCCCTCAGCTGTATGGATGTATGTGACAATCCACTCTCTGGAGTCTGGAGGTGATGGAAGGAACCCATCATCAGCCACACTCAGCGACGGATACAGGTCTAGTGCCAGTGGGCACCCCAATGTTAAATTACCATCCCCAAAACGTAAGTCTATGCTTTGGAAAATGGTTGGAATAATAAATGTATATGATTTGAACATGCCCAGTACATATTTAAAACAACTTTATTGACCCTTCAATTCCTTGTTTATCCCCGAAATGACAGGCTTTGTATTTTGTAGAAATATAGGGCCAAATATTGAGACACAAGGCTGCTGTACTTTATACCTCATACTAAGCATTAAAGTATGAGGTATAAAGTACAGTAGCCTTGTGTCACGCTTTTCGTCACGCTTTTTCGTCACGCTTCACACTAGCATGCCGTTTTTCATCATTTTTGAGGATACAAAAAAAAGAGACAAAAATCACTCCGAGACCATGGGCTATAGGCCTAGTCCATGGTCTCGGAGTGATTTTCGTCATTTCTTTTTTAAATCCTCGTTTTTCATCATTTATAGCCCATGGTCTCGGACACCATACTATAGCATGCCGTTTTTCATCATTTTTGAGGATTTGAAAAAAGACAAAAATCACTCCGAGACCATGGACGCCCATGGTCTCGGAGTGATTTTCGTCTTTCTTTTTTCTTCGAATCCTCGTTTTTCATCATTTATAGCCCATGGTCTCGGACGCCATACTATTATAGTATGGCGTTCGAGACCATGGGCTATAAATGATGATGCTATAGTATTCTATAGCATGCCGTTTTTCATCATTTTTGAGGATTAAAAAAAAAGACGAAAAACACTCCGAGACCATGGGCTATAGTCCATGGTCTCGGAGTGATTTTCGTCTTTTTTCAAATCCTCAAAAATTATGAAAAATGGCATGCTATAGTATGGTGTCCGAGACCATGGGCTATAGATGATGAAAAACGAGGATTTAAAAAAGAAATTACGAAAATCACTCCGAGACCATGGACTATATATAGCCCATGGTCGAGTATAATAAACTGGAAGATTCCTTTTCAGGCAAACATGTCCACCGTAAGATTAACCTATTAAAGTTTTAATGGGGTTTCTAGGTGTAAGTATGTAGGACTAGTAGCATGCCAAATGCATTGGGCGTTTAAGTGAAATAACTCAGAAACTACAAAACATTGCAAAGTAAAACAAAAGTGTTCTGGACGGTGGACCTCTAATGTACATACAGTGCATGTGGACCGGATGCGGTCCAGTCAAATGTTGCTATCTGGGACATCTTTGTTGTATAGAAGTTGTCTTCCATTGTGTTTGAAATGTTCTTTTGGACTGGCAGCAAGGCCCAGTTTACCAGCTTGACTTTGCTGGTCATTTCAACCAGTTTGACCAGCCTGGTAAACCAGATAAACCAGCCTAAGACAAGCTAAAACCAGCAACCATCATAAACTGGGTTTTGCTGTTTGTTTGTTTTTTTTTCATTTCTTTTTCAGCAGGGGTGCTATGGATATAGGGTGGAGTCTGAAGAGGTGATTCTTCAGACTAAGTATTTACTGTTATGAAGGGAAATTGTGAAATAAATACTGGGAGAGCATTGTACAGGTATCTTTTTTTTAATTACAGCTTTTACAATCATCATTATTGTTATATTATATTCAATTATCATCACTACTCTCCATTAATAATATTAATTTAAATCATAACACAATTTGTTTTGTCAAAATGTACACATATAGCATATCTTAAATGTTCATAATTTAAAACATATTTACTTTTTCCAACCTAAAATGAAATTACACTCAGTCTTAACTAAGTATGAAATGAACGTACAGTTCAAATACATACACACACATACATACTGTACATACATACAATAGTAGTTATCATAAAAAATGATACAAATAAAATACACACATTTTACAAATTCCTTACCCAAGCTTCCACATCGTTAGATGATTAACATCATGACTTTCACTCTAAAATGGTTTTGTTTTAGCATGCATATTAACACAAACGCTTAACTTTTTTTTTTGTTTGAACAGGATTTTTGTCATAATGCACTTCACTAATTGTCCCATAATCTTTCTTATTCACATTTGTGCATCTCATAGTGTCTGTTATGGCTTAAGAACATATAATTCACTTCACCCGTGTACACGCTACCCATGTACGCTCTCCTCTAATAGCTCCCTTTGCAACCTCCCTCTCACTCTGTCCTACTATCCGTACTTTACTGATGTTACTTTGTAGAGTATAGTAACAAACGTGGGGGGATTGGGCATCATTCTCTAGACTGGGGAATGTATTTTTCAATGGAAAAATAAAATAAAAAAATCAGGACACCTTGTGTCAATATTGCCATCTCACACAGTCACACTCGGAACCGAAGATGAACTCACAATGGGTTGATGGAGTCACTTTCTATAGCGTCATACAGCTTCATGCCACAACTGTGGACCATGGAGGGAGAGGGGAACAGACAGACAGACATTCACTCATTCTATTCTACATTGTCATCTTGTCAGATATCATTCACTCATTTCTCTTTGATTCTTTGAGACGTCTGGCCTGGATCGTGTTGGTCATCTTCTAGTGTCCATCTTGACGTAGATCCACTTTTTTCCCTTTCAAAATGTATCTTCATTTTCTTTCTTGGGTTCGGATGGGGAGGGGGGTTTCTATAAAATGACGACAAAACACGGAAATTAAAATCAACATTCATGTGATGACACAATGAGAAGCTAATGTGCATGTACGTAGCTTGCGATAAAATTGCGACAGCAGTAACGTGGATAAATCGAGGGAAAAAATGTTTCCCCCTGATTTAGTCATTGCCATTTCCCCATGTCCCTGCTCTCACTGCAAACCCTGACTATCAGCCTGAGGACAATATAGAAATACTCCATTACAAGTAAAAGTCTTGAATTAAAAATGTACTTGAGTAAAAGTGCAAAGGTATTGGTATGAAAATGTACTTAAAGTACCAAATATAGCAGATCTACAAGCTCACAATGTGTCACATCACGACGTATTGTGAGCTTGTAGATTGGCTCTTTTCAAATGGCTGAAAAGATAAAGGGCTGAAGTGGTTACTGTATTTTTTGTGATAATCAAAATCTAAAAAGTAAAAACTAAGTAACTAAGTGAAAGTGATTAGGCAAGGAAACGATTTAGAGCTTGTTACTAAGAATTTCATAACTCCATTAGATCCATTGGAACAGTTATTATTATTAGTTTTAATGTATGTTGGCTTAAGGTTTCTGACGGCAGTGCCATTATGGATTTGTAAGCTGCTTCTTTTCACCTGACAACAAAGACTTATTAGGCATTTTGCATTTAGAATGTGTAAATACAGGTGCTTTTCTCACCTGTGTGCTTATCTTTTAGCAGGAATATGTTCTCACAGACCCCGACTCACCCCTTGGACCAGAGCTCACTGAAAGAAAGGACAGAGCAATATTAAATAAAACATTATATCAAGAACAGAAAGAAATATGTTACACATACAAGTGCCAAAACTAAAAGAAAAGATGAGGGCTTATTAGGAAGGTATCAGATCATTCAAAGGCTGTCTCAGTCCTAATTGGTTGGATTATTCAAAGCGTATTACAAAGAGTGCAACATCGCATTTTTTAAATGTTTTTTACATTGACGGCATAGTGTAACATGGCATTCTTTTATGTATTGTAATTGTATTTGCGTATTTAAGCTGTGTGTGTGTGTGTGTGTGTGTGTGTGTGTGTGTGTGTGTGTGTGTGTGTGTGTGTGTGTGTGAGAGACACTAAAGACTAATCATTGTGCGTGCGTATTCCTCCACTATCTGCATCGAGTGATCTTGGTACATAGAAATTGATTTATTGGAGATTCTGAATTTCAATTTGTTTGATTCCACTTTTTGCGTTGGCAATGTAAACGTATGTTTTCTCATGCCAATAAAGCCCTTTGAATTGAAAAACATTGTGTGCGAGAGTATGCCTGCGTTTGTGGGTGCCTGCGTGTGTCCAGTGTTCAGCCGAGCTCCATACTGTACCTTCACTCTGGACTTTCCTCAGGGTGACAGAAGGGGTGGAGATAGCAGAGGCACGGAAGTTGGCGGGCAACGTCTCTGAGGAATCTGAGGTGACGCCCCGGAGATCCTTCTCTCTGAACATCTTTCTCCATGAGGGGGAGCGTGTGAACGTCTTGGTGCCGTCCAACTGGTAACACACAGAAAACTAAATTAAAACTAAGCTATGTGATAACTAAAATTAACTAACTATATTGACAGTTCCGTCAACAAATAAAAACTAGACTAAAATGTAATAGGGAGGGACTAGTGGTGAAGAGATCCAGTAGATTTAAAAGGCAAGTCATTTTATGTTTGTTTGTGCTTGGGTGTTAGAGAGAGAGTTGCGCTCTGAACATAGCAGATCTACTGTAGATCAGCTATTTTCAGCATCCAACCAAGTGTAAAAATAGGCATTACGATGCCATTAAGGCATCATAAAACAAAACAAAAAATTGAGATTTAGTCGATTTAATCTTATGATATTGTCGCTTAAAACTAGACCAAAACAAAAACATGTCAGATGACTAAAATGTTACTAAAACTAAATGGAATTTTATTCAAAACTATTTGAAACTATTAGCCTGTGTTCCAGCCTGATTCGCTGCGTTCCGTGGATTTGTATTGTCACTTCGCTACTCAATCTGGCCAGCAGGCAGCAGACTCGTATTTCCTAACATCACCTGCTGTTACATAGCCCCGTTGTTGCTGATACGTCATCAGCTAGCGCCACTCTATCCATGCTTCTCACTGTTGAAAAAAAATAGTGCCAGTTCGAGACTCGAGAGTAAAAACCTGCGGTAAAAAGTAAACATTAATTTGATTCAATACGGTTGACGGCTATGTGGGGTGAGTTTAGTGAATGAAAAGGAGACGTTGCAGGGCAACAGCAGTAGCTTAAAGATAGGACCCTTTCCAGACTGAGTAGCGAGTGACAAAACAGATTCAGGGAACGCAGGGATTCAGGCTGGAACCCAGGCTAAAAGACTACAGTGTAGCTGTTAACTAAAATCTAAATTTGCAGTCAACACTGCTCAAATGGGAGGCTACCTATAGTAACTTAGTTTAGTGTTCATGCATTATGTCATCAAAAAGCATGATTTTCATCATTTAAAAAAGTTTTTTTAGCCCTCCCCCACTATTCGGAGCACGCCAAATCGAATGGTGTAGGTCTCGTGTGGTCAAAATCAAGCGTTGAAATATTCAGTTTTGAAAAAACATGAAAAACGACATATTTAATTTCATGCTGTAGCTCAGTGATTCTCAACCTGTAGTTCTGGACCCTGGCCAGGGGGGGCCCATATCATTTGGGGGAGGGCAATTTAAGCCTTTTTAATACTTTTTAGTAGAAAGAAAGAAAGAAAGAAAGAAAGAAAGAAAGAAAGAAAGAAAGAAAGAAAGAAAGAAAGAAGACCAGTACTGCATCAAAAGTAATCAACAAACTGTAGGCTACTATAAAACTGGTCAAACAATAGCTAAATTGTCAAATAATATAAGAAAGACGCTAAAATTGTGAAAATAAGACATCTTCAATCTCACAGGCTCGCCTGTAGATTGGATATTTTCACAATATTTATCTGTGGAACCAAGTCACATTACTAAATGTAATGTCTCAAATCCTACAATTCTACTGTAAGTGCTTGTCATGGTGGGAGGTCCCCAGTTAAATTTTTTGTCATGAAAGGATAATTTTAAAAGCTAAAATCCAGAGAAAGTCTCAGCCTTGGCACTATCAGGCTAAAGATGCTCCTGCCCGTAGTGGGAGTGATTATCTTGATTGATTTATTTCAACTGACAAGTCTGAGTTGTCTTACCTCATCCGGCCTCCTCTCTGTTCCCATGGAGATGAGAGCATTGTACTCCTTCTCCAGGAGCTGTCTTGCCTGCGACAGATACACATGGAGTGTTTTAAGATCATAATTAAGATAATTAAGAGGGTGTTGAAGATTGCGATAATCTCGACATTCAGGGAAACAGCAGGCGTGGTAATGTGGATTTCTGACAGCATTCGTGAGATAAGCCCTTAAATGATATGTCGGCATGTCGTGTTGAGTAGCTTGTGCGTATTGTGCCTGTGGAAGACTGACATCCTGGGCACACTTGAACTTCCATGCGCGGCCAAAGGAAAGCTGTCTTTTGCGTCATTTCCGGCTTTTTAGACGGCTGGTGGATGGAAATGAAGCTCCACCCACGTGGCAGAATGCCGCTGGGGCAAACCTTTCCGGGAATCTGGCCGTCTTTTCCATCCACCTGCTGTCTAAAAACCCGGAAATGATGCAAAAGACAGCTTCTTCTGTCCGCGCATGGAATCTTAGGTGTGCCCAGACCCTGAGGGATACCTGTGCTATGATTTGGTATGTAGATAGGATTGTGTCTTCTGATTGGGTATGTATTGTACAACCTGAGTGTTGTGATTTGGGTATGTGGACGGATTACCTGTGTGTTAAGAGTGGGTATGTATCTAAGTCAAAGATTTTTAATATACTGAAGATAATCGATCCCAGTTGGAGCTAAGTGGGCGTGGTTTGCTTCTCCTCCGTCAGAGTTTTTTTAAATTATTATTACAGCCTACTGGTTTGGCATTGTGACATAGTTATTCAAACTTGTCTTTATAGAGAAGATCTTGTATTTTTTTCCACAGGTGTTATGAATGACCTGATTGTGAATGTGAATGTCATTGCACTGTGCACACTGATAAAGGAGAAATAACAGATGGCAAAATGATTCCCAAATCAGACCCCATCAACCAAGACAGTTATTGAAAATAATATTTAATAATAATATTGAGCATGGGAACACACGTTATTTAATCATCAATATGTCCAAGTCTAAACTGATTTAACGTGGGCTACTATATTCACATAGAATCTTAGTTAATCAGTTTTTAGAACATCTTATGGGGACAGATAGCACATTTGGGATATCTGGGATATCTTCCAAAATCTGGCTGCTGGGATAAAATAATAATGTGGATGTGTTACCTGTATGTTCTGATTGGGAATCTGGAGAAGGAGGGCCAGGTCAGTGTAGTCAAATGTGTCGTCTAGCGCCAGGAGGGCCCCGTGGACCCCGCTCTCTGTTAGGTTGTCTGCAAACTCCTTCAGACCAATCGTCTGCACCCAACACATCACTCGCTCATTGGACCATACCATCACATCTGCGGAGAGGGACAGAGTTATCACCACACTTGGAAAGTGACTGACCTCACTGACGAAGGACTTCACCATATCACCCTGAAGTTCCTGAACAAACACGGCTAAGTGCGGATGGTTTGGTAGAATCCGGTTGTTCACCCAGGTGTAAAGGAAACTGAAACACAGGTTCATGCAAAAGGCTGCCAGCGGAACCTGCTGTGTTCTCAGCCAACTCCCTCCCCACATGGTCAGGAATCCCAGCAGGACTATAATACCATTGTGATCCCCCCCCCCCCCCCCCCCCCCCCCCCCCCCCCCCCCCCACACACACACACACACACACACAAATAGATGTACTGTACTGTACTGTACTGTACTGTACTGTACTGTACTGTACTGTACTGTACTGTACTGTACTGTACTGTACTGTACTGTACTGTACTGTACTGTACTGTACTGTACTGCATGCTTTGTATGTTACTGTTCTACTGTTCTCACGCTGTGAGCTTGTACATCTGCTATTTCTTTAAAGAATAAAAAGTCAAAATCATGAAGGAAAATACTTCTGGGGGCCCCTGGCACAAAACCTTTTTCAGATGGGGGTCCGCAGCCAAATCATTTTGGGGTCCAGTTTGAGAAGCACTGCTCTATTATCTAATATTCAATCATGTAGAATTCCCCTTTCACCATGAGGACTGGTGGAGTACTGTAGGTTACACTTACTATGAGGACTGGTACATTACATTACATTACATTACAGTCATTTAGCAGACGCTTTTATCCAAAGCGACTTACAATAAGTGTATTCAACATAGGTAGGGAACAAAAACTACTAATCACCAGAAGTCTTTAGTGCATTTTCTGCAAAAACAAGCAACCAAGAGTATACCTAGCGCTAAGGTAAAAGTGCAATATATCAGCTACCTATTTCCTTAAACAGATGAGACAAAATAGCTAAATCAAATGAGCATGAGCTAAAACAATTAAGTGTATCGACTAAACAAGATCCAATAAACAATACAACAATAGAAAACAAGCGTTCGTACAACTAGTTAACAACAAGTAGGTCAGGCAGAGAGGAAGGGTAGTGTTTCCTGAAGAGGTGGGTTTTCAACCTGCGGCGAAATATGGGCAGTGACTCTGCTGTCCTAACATCAGTGGGAAGTTCATTCCACCACTGTGGGGCCAGAACAGAAAAGAGTCGTGACCGTGTGGATCGGCCAGAAGGACCCTTGAGTGACGAGGCAATCAGTCGCCCCGAGGTGGCAGACCGAAGTGGTCGGGCAGGGGTGTAGGCATCGACCATAGCCCGGAGGTAGGAAGGAGCTGTTCCTTTCACTGCCCTATAGGCTAACACCAGGGTTTTGAACTGGATGCGAGCCGCTACGGGGAGCCAGTGTAGAGAACGGAGAAGGATGGTTGTGTGGGAGAACTTGGGGCGGTTGAACACCAGACGAGCCGCAGCTTTCTGAACAAGCTCCAGAGGTCTGATGGCAGATGCCGGAGCACCAGCAGGTAGAGTAGGTTTACGCCATTATACACTATTATACGTGGTATGCCGTACCAACGTTTTTTGGGGAAAAGCATATACCGTCTGCTATTAATTTCATCCATTGAACACGCGCGAGCGTCTAGCCTATACGTGTGCATGTCGCGCTGGGAATAATTATGGTATACCGTCTGCAAAACACCTAGGCCTCACTCAGACCTTTACTGAATTGCTGTATGCTTGTTGGATGAATGTTGTGTAGGGTCATGACCGCCCCAATGCATTTCCAATGGAAGTCACATGGTTTGTAGTCCACATTTTGGACTACAAGCTGTTGTATGGCTTTCGGCTGTGTTTCGACTGCGCCCCTCCCCCTCATACAACACAAATGTTGTGTCAAACCATGTGACTCCCATTGGAAATGCATTGGGGCGGCCATGGCACTACACAACATTCATCCAACAAGCATACAGCAATGCAGTAAAGGTCTGAGTGAGGCCCTAGGCTACAGCACTGGTTTACACTCACCATGAGGACTGGTTGAGTACTGTAGGTTTACACTTACTATGAGGACTGGTAAAAGTAGGTTTACACTTACTATGAGGACTGGTGGAGTACTGTAGGTTTATGAGGACTGGTAAAAGTAGGTTTACACTCACCATGGCTCTGATGTTGACTCTCCTCCCTCTTCCTCTCCAGGTCCTTTCTGTCATAGTTCAAGCGCTTCAAGCACATGATACCATAGTGCATACTGACCCTATCAGAAAAGAAAAACGTCAGACAATTTCCATGTGATTCGACAGAGGACTAGGGGGGGAAAAAGACTAGGCCAAGCCTTGTATATGACTTGACCTCTTATGAAAAGCTACATCGCTTTTTATGACAGATACAAGGAAGTGGCAACTCAGCTGAGGCGAGTGATGAAGTTATTCAGGATATTATATTAAACCAGTCTTAATGTGTGTTTGTAATGTGTTGAGTGGAACCACTGTAAACGCCTTCTGGAAATGCCGGGTATGAAATTGAACATAAACAAGCCATAGTGCTTTCATGGGTTCAATCCTTTTAGCATTGTATTTGTATGAAGCTGTATGCTTGTATGCTTTTTATTTGCAACACATGTGGATGAAAACCAGTTTTTGAATTACACTGTGGCGTTCTGGGAGAGACGTATTTTTTCAGGGGTGGAAGGGTGGAATACTGTGTATACACCGACAGTGTGCAGTGTACATATGTGCCTGTGTGCAAAAATATACTATCAATACATTCCAGTGTAAACAGAGGATATTTAGTCTGGGACAATAAAGAAAGAGAAGAACACCCAAGGATTATTCCCTATTACAATATGTTCTCTGCTTAGAAACAATAAAAAAAACACTCACGCACACGTGCACACACACACACACACACACACACACACACACACACACACACACACACACACACACACACACACACACACACACACACACACACACACACACACACACACACACACACACACACACACACACACACACACACACACACACACACACACACACACACACACACACACACACACACACAGAGTGGAAAACCAATGTCAGACCTGTGGAAGCTGTCCACCATCTTGAGTTGACCCCTCAGTTCCTTCTTGGTGAGGTGGTCGAGCATGCGGGCGTCAACCAGAGATTCCATGAAGTAGGAGCGGTACTGGGGAAGACCCAGGCTGGGCAGCCATTCGTTGCCCACCCACTCATGGTTCATGTCCCCATAGGCTAGAATCTGGAGGGAAGGGATATAGACGTTGTTTAATGATACATGAGGAGATGATAGACTTTACAAAGTGCAACATCCTAAAATCTGTATCTGAAGCATGACTAATAGAACATTATTCTTCTATGATACTGATAAACCCTTGTGTGATTTGTAATTTTGTAATTTGTGTAAGAACAAAGTCGTCCATATCCATATAAAGCAACACTAGATGAATGTGCAACGGTGTATAAAATGGACAGAAGGAAAGATGAAAAGTTTTATAAATCTGTTGAAGGATGTATGAGTCAAAAAATATGAGTAAATGTGTTGCGAAAGTATTCCCGTTAGTGTATCATAGTTAGCCTGAATCATAAATCTTCTTTGTAAAATGTTAACATGGTTCATCCTGTGGTCTTTTTTTGTGTATATGCATGTACCTTATCTACATTGACTCACTCAATACACTGTCAAAACCACATCAGAAAGCTGGGAAAAATATATATTATGTTGAAATATGGTGAAGTTGGTGGTCAACGTTCAAGCTGAAGAACGCCAATTATTGATTAACACTTGATTAACACTCATACATACTGTAACTTCTCAACTATTCATTGTCATGAAGTCATGAAGAAAAATCCTACACACTGCTCTTGCTCAGCACAGAATTTAGCATAATTTTCACACCCTTAACGTTTCGGTCCCTCTGGACCTTCATCAACAGGTCTTACAGAAACTAAATGATACCATCATGATCTTATAGATACTAGCTCAATGGTTGTCTGTAACCTGTGTGTGACTAGTAATTACCTTACAGACATGAACATGATCATGTGACATCATGGCCTATTTTGACACACCACATACTCCATTCCACACAACTTCCCTGTATGTGTCATCATAAGATACTGAGATACATTGAAGTTTGGCATCTGGCGGCTCAACTACAGTACTATGCATGCCTCTGGGTTGCCCGTGTTTAGAGTTGAAGCAGCACTGTGTGGTGACGGCAACTCACCTGGTCCCAGCTAAACTCCTTCTGCTCCTTTGGATTGAGGCGAAGAGGAAAAGAGAGAGAAAGGGGAAGGAGGTGGAAGGAAGAGGGAAAGATTGCCAGGATGAGCGTGTGCGTTTTACCATAAATGAGTGGTCAGAGGAGGGCGGGGAGAAGAAGAGGAAAGGCATACAAGGAGGAATAGTGTTGTTAGTGAGTGAGAAATTAGTTGGAGAAACACCACATCAAAACAGATTTTGAGGGAATAGTAGGGGGGAGGTGAAGCCATACATGCCTAATCAGAAGACAAAACAAAAAAAACACAAAACAGTTCATCAATGTCGGCATATTCATGACATCGCTTAAATATTAATAAATGGCAAATCATGAATTCACTGTGATCAAATACAGAGAACCGTAGGGGGGTTGTGCCGTGATGACTATCTATGAATAAGGTTGGTTTGTATAGGCGTAAATGTTCTTAATGTTACTTCCAAACTTACTGGCTTGGTGGCAGCAGTGAGGGATTCCATCTCAGCATGTGTCATCCAAATGTTACTGGTTGACTGCAATGATGAAAAACAAGTGAAATTCATTACCAAAACGCATAACAAAACACACAAATAGTTAGTTAAAAAAGTAGTTAAAGGACAACTTTAGTTTTTTTCAACCACGGTTCATGTTTTAGGTTGTTATTAGAGAAAGTAAAAGATGAAGTTTGGGAACCACTGCTGTAGGGTATATAATTTGTGTTTGCATGTCACTGCGTGTATAGACGTATATGTGATGCCGAGTCTTACTGAGCGAGTGCTTGCGGGTGCAGAGGGGCTAGTGAGGGACACCATCTCCTGGATGGCCAGGCGGAGTTTCAGCCTGTGGAGAGGGTTGCTGATGCCGATCTCCCTCTGGATCTCTGTGTCCGACAGGTTGGCCATGATGGCACCGCTTTTCACGTTGGCGCGGCACGCTGCCACGTACCACGCCGGCATCCCCACCCACAGCTGGCGCAACGCAGAAAGACACACAGGACATAGTTTAATTGGGTTGCAATGAACGACCCGATTTGAACCTAATCACTGGAAATGATTGCCTAACGCTCTACCTCAAGCCACGTGACCACAGTTGGGCCGTCCCATGAGGCGAAGGGCAGTCCCTGACGGCAGGCTTCCTCTAACAAGTCGTGCCTGAGATGAAAATGGAAGAAGATTCAGAATAGACACACATGGCGACCGAGAGGGTAGGGAGAGCATGTCATATTAAACACAATTTGTAAATGTTCTAAAATGAATGTTGCATGAGTAAAGGGATGACTAACTTCTTCTTGCTGCGGCGATCTTTTTCCACTGTTCCAGTCCCGAGTTTGGCCAGGCCCAGGGGGTCAGCTGAACCCAAATCATCAGAGGGTGTGGAGGCTGAAGAGGGCAAATGTACAAACGTATAGTGAGAGTGTTGTCCAGAATATGAGCCCTGTTTGTTTATTAAAGACGGGGTGAAATGGCTATTTGGAGCATTTTATTTCACTCTCAAACGGAAAGATGTGCGTTTTCAGAACGTCGCATCCCTCCAGGCTATGGGACGTTGCTTTGCTACGTGTGCGATGCGTGCACGCACATGCAGATTGATTGTAAACAAAGTCAGAGAGAGACTTCTAGAGATTCTAACCTATAATGTTTTCAGATACATATTTTAGCGTGATGATTAAGTTTAAAACGAGTAATACACTGTCTGGATGTCATCTTGAATGAGATTAAAAACGGAGTAGTTCTGAAATCAAAACCACCTGTGTTTGGAGGATGACGCAGGAATGAATGAATGAGTGAATTTAATCAAGATTCATTAATATGCATGTGAGCCTTGACACGTCATCACACAGCACGTTTTCGTTCAAAGGAAGTAATTCAAATTGGATTTTTATAGACTTTTGATATAAAAACAGCGCAATATTAGTAGCTCAACGTCCAGCACCGGGTCATGCATGCGTGCGTTGTGCCGACGCGACACATGTTAGCCATTGAGTGTGTGTGTGTGTGTGTGTGTGTGTGTGTGTGTGAGAGAGAGAGAGAGAGAGAGAGGCAGAGACAGTGTTTTGCTTGCTTCATGGACCACTTGGGGGTCTGCAGATCACCTGCTTCAAAATGCATGTATCAATAATAGGCTATGATCTATCTTGGAACGGGTAAGGACTAGTACAACATAAATCATGTATGAGTCTATTCACTGACCCAGTGATGGAGATTCACGTCCAGTCCCACCAATTCTTCCCTTTTCCTTCTTCCCAAAGAGACGGCCAATGGATGACTTAATGCTTTTCTTCTTGCTGGCTTTGTGGAGGGAATCCTGGCTAGCAGTGATTGCTCCATCAGTGGACATACTGACAAGACAATAGACCAAAAAATGGAAAATCAACAGTATGTCGATAGAAAGCGAATTAAACCAATTCTTGAAGGGAAACTTCACGCTTTTTGCAAAAAAAATATATGTTAATGACTTTTAGAAGATTTAGAACACTTTGCTGGGGGTCTTTATGTGTGTGTTTATTTATTTGATATGGACATAACAATTGCATTGCTCATTGCACAGTTGTACAAATTGTAGATGCATCATTTACAGTGTGTTAGCACATGTGCTAATTTTCACCACTTGTCCATGGAGACTTTTCTAAAAAATACAGTGACACTATAGTTTAAAAAAACACCCAATCAAATACAAAACATTATACATTCTAATCATATTTACAGCAACATTACAGTACCCATTACATAATCTCAAATACACAAGTAAACATAATCACTCTAGTAACCAGTCAAGCTATACATGTGAACACAGTTGATTTGATTTCAACCATAGTTTGAGTCCTCTGTAGAACACGTTACCATCCGTCACTAGTTTTAGAACCGTAGGCAAAGAGTTCCATAGGTTTGCTCCCTTTACTGAGAAGGCAGACTGTCCGAATGAGTTGTTACACCTGGGAACAATACAGTTACCACTTGTTGAGGCTCGTGTGGTTGCTCGTGTGGTTGCTCTGCAGAGCTCGGAAGTCTATCAACCAGTCCAGAGAACAAAGGTGAAACATGACCATGTAAACATTTATGTGTGTAATATGTGGTTTTAGATATTTTAGATTTTAGCAGTGAGCCAGTGTCTCTGATGTCATGGACACTGGGCTCACTTACTTCCTGGACTACATGTTGTCTCAGTAAGACAGCCCTCCCCCTATCCACAAGGAGGAGCAGTGCACCAAAGCATTATGGGAATTGTAGTCCAGGAAGGAAGTGAGCCCAGTGTCCATGACATCAGAGACACTGGGCTCACTGCTAAAATCAAAACTATCTAAAACCACATATTACACACATAAAGACCCCCAGGAAAGTGTTCTAAAGGTGCTTTTGTGAGCCTTATCCGGTTATTCGTTCACTTCATAGTTTCCTTTGTGAGCCTATGGAGTTATTCATTGACTTTCGTGCTAAAAGTGCAATCACAATACTGTACCTGCGGAATTCACGGTGATCATCAAGCCCCGCCCCTGGGTGAGTGTGGGTCATTCTGTCCAATCGCAGGGCACGAGGAACAGGGGGCTGGTTGGGGTCAATCAGGGCTAGTGCTCTGCATTCTACGCCCTCTGTGCTATTCTGCATTTAGGAGGGGAAAAGATGCATGTAGTTAGCATAAGCATGCAGCACCAGTCTCATCTGACAGTACTTGGACTGTGATGAAGATGTCATCTTCACCTGCAATAAAAACTTCAACTCCTACTTAGCCTTTGTGAGGCTTTTCTAACATTTATACGTTGTTGAAGTATAGCCTATACACATAAATAGACCTCTGTTTTGGCTATGTTGAATATGATTATTTGTTACCCACATGAACCCTAGCATCCCTATACTGTATAGGGATGCTAGGTTGGTGCTAGCTTGGTTAAATCATATCAGAACAAATCACATGACATATCCTGTTGTCATTGAATAACTGTATTTTATTTCTTAAAAAAAGAATTGCAACGCATTTTTTGTGTCAATTATCTAATGCAGGGGTTTTCAACTGATTGTGAACGAGGGACCACCACCCCCTTAGAATCAACCTGGGGACCACTGTTGTGTTGGATGGGGATATGGGCTAAGATTAGTGCTTTCGTAACACTTGCTATGCATCCCATGTGTATACACCCCACTATAATCCGGTGCACTTCCCCTCTTGAGATTCCAACTCCCTTTTTTCCGTTGAATTTCTTGAACTCCAACTTGGACGTGGACGGTCATCATAGGTCACCAGGTCATTCAGTTCACTGTTTCGCAACTAGTGAAAAGCAATTTTTTTAAATCAACAAATCCTACATTACTAAATGAATGGTCAGAGACCACTTGCAATACTTCGGCCGGCCGGGGAAAGTCCGGCCGGGGAAACTCCACAGACCTGTTTTCAACAGGTCTGTGGAGTTTCCCCGGCCGGACGTAGCGTGTGGAAGGAACACCTTATTCCGAACAGTTCCTTTCCCCTCCGCATCAGGCGCCCCGGCTGGCCAGGGGGAGGTAGTTTAGAGACCAGGATTACTGCATGTTTTTGTGAGGGTACCTACCCTAGGGAACACGGGGAGAACATGCAAACTCCACACAGAAAGGCCCTTTCGCCAACCCAATCAAACCCTTTCGCCAACCCACCCCCGTACCCGCCCCCACCCCCATTGATAACTGTATGTAAACTACTGCAAAACACCAGCTCTCAGGTCTGAGAGCATTTCTGTACGGTACCTGTCTGTCAGACTCCCTGGCAGGGGAGTGCGGTAGGCGAGGAGTGGAATGTCCAGAGCTGGGCGGGGAAGGGGAAGCCAAGGTGGAGGATGTGAGTGAGGGGGTCATGTACCCCCGTCCCACACTGTCCCGACCTCCACCCAGCGAGGACGAGACACCACATATGTCCAGGGCCACGCTGCTGACCCGACTCTCGATCTCCTCCGCCCTCAGCTCCGTGCTCTCCTTCTCCTCCTGTATCAGCCTGAGGGGAGAGGGGAGGAGAGACAAAAAAGACAAAAAGAATCATGGTCATCCGATTATTATTATTTTTTTATCAAAGTTTTTTGTATTAATTTTTCAAGTCACATACGAGTCAATACTAGCATACAAAAATTGTTGGGAAAGAGTCACAACCCCGGTATCTTGTACCATTAACAAAGATACATTGAAATAAAAGGCACATACAAATATACATACATATTCAAAAATAGAAGAAATTAATCAAATATTGGACGGTCATCCGATTATTGACATTGAAAATGAGTGCTGTGCCCATCAAACGCTCCAATGCAATACAAGTCAAGCACTCCCTAAACTGCTACCTTCAGGGCTTGAATTTCTGTGTATTGCGGGGATTATGATTATTTAATTGATTGCCTCAAATTTCGCACTGATAATGAGGGAGATTCCCGCACGCATACACAGCGATAATATTATGTATCAATGTGAATGTGGAAGGACTGGCTCAGAAGCGCTGTATTTCAGTCCTCCATCCGTCCACTGTCTATCCCTGTTTCTCATGTTGGCCAGAACCATGCAGCCCTAACTGCACTTGTCTGTGAGGAGCAGAACAGTCAACACATTTTCACAAAACACTTGATGTTTCAGGGTGTCCCGTCATGTCAAAACTTGACATTTCATTTGACATTCTGACAGAGCTGCAAAATGTGACGACTTGGGACTTGAGAGTGAGAACGAGTTGGAACAGACTAGCACTTACTTGATCTCCTTATTGATGGCCTCCAGCTGCTCCTGCAGCATAATGGCCAAGGTCTGTACGTCCGTCTGGCCGCTGGGGGACAGAAGCTCAGAGCCAAACATAGTCTCTCTGTCATCCTCGTCGTCAGAGCAGCCTCCCTCCCCATCGAACCCAGGACCCATCATGTTGCCGCTGTCCCAATCGCCATACTGGAAGGACAGGGAGCGAACACATGGGGAATGAAGAAAAGAAACGAGACGGGAGACAAGACGAGAGGCAGGAGGAGAGAGGTGAGGAGATGAGAGGAATAAATTCATGATCATTATCATTATCATCAACACCACCATCATCATCATCATCATCATCCCAGTCATAACATGTGATCCGCACCTTGTTGCCGTCATCCCGAGGGGTCCCCCACCGGCCACGGTGTGCCCGCCTGACCACCACCCCACTAGAGGAGTTGCTGTAGCCGGACGGGAGTGAGCCACCACCCTGGGGGTACCGCAGCTCCGAGGCACTCCCTGGAAGAGATCTTCGAAAAAGGGTGGATGGAAGTGAGCTCACGCTGCCCGCCCTATGGAGGTTTGGTGAGATCCAGAATTCATTTGTTATGGCAGTGGTTCTCAAACTTTTTCTTTTTGGCTTCAGTACCCCTTTCCCTGAGTTACAGTATGAATAACGGCAAATAAGTATATTAAGTAAACAAGTATATAATAATTGGGCTAGTCAAGTTTTTGATTTTATTTGGTTTAAAACTTTACAGCTGCTTTGCACAACGTTTGTCAATGTGTTATCATTAAACAACAGTAAAATACATTTTCTCTCATGTAGCACATCGCGTGTAGCACCTCCGCATACCCAAATTTGAGAAACACTGTGTTATGGAACAGTTCTTGAAAATGACAAAGGAAGGGTGTAAGAAATACCATGCTACAAGGTCCCAAGGTAAACAGAGTAACAACGATTGTGTTCAGATGACAGATCATGTGCATGTTTCTTTATCAAACACACCACACTCCTCCTCCTCCTCCAGGCAACACATAAATAACTCTGTTTTCATAGTAAAACAACATCACAAGAGAACTCGAGGTTTAAGGGGGAATTGGGGGGTAAACAAAGGTCAGCTAGTCTGAGCGAGCGCTGCAGAGCAGGGGCGCGCATTAAATCTCCCCCGGGACAGTTTAGACTGTTTATTTAGTCCTTTTATGTGGAATATATAAATAAATACCCTTGGAGGTCCACTGTGACTAACCTGGAATAGGAGGAGGAGCCGGGCCGGCCTCTCAGCTGGTCCAGCTCCACTTGAATGCGCTCCAGCTCAGCCAGGAGCTGGTCCTACAGGACAACGATGGAGAGGGAAGGTCAAAGGAAAATGACTGATTACTCTGAAACAGCACAGCGTTTGTTTACTTGAAATGAAATTTAGAATTGTGGAAATTGTCTCTGAATCAAAGTCATTACGTGTCATTACTAGTTTACTAGTTCATTAATAGTTTTTTTCCAGTCTTGGATTATCTCATTACACCGTCAAAGGAAAACATATTTTAGCCGTTGGATATTCAAAAATAGCAGATACAGTACAAGCTCACAGCGTGAAGCATGAAGTGACGCGATGCAAGCTTGTACATATGCTATTTTTGAAACGGCGCGGTTGGAATGAAGTCAAATTAGAAAAAGTGTCACGTGTTGGTGCATGTGTGACTTGAGGCAGCATAATGCTGTTAAAAGTGTCAGTGTGAAAATTTGAAACGTGTAAATGCTAAATAAAAACAAACAATTAAATTAATTATGGAAATACCTTGTTTGCTAGAAGATCGTCCTGGATTTTCTTCATATTGGATAGTTCCTCTGACAGAGAATTCTACAGTGCCAGAAGGGAAGAATGAATATGCAATGTACTTTTCTTGCTGATATAGTTGACAGACCTTTATGAGACCAAAGCACTGACGAGATATATCTCATTACCTTATCCTCCAGGGCAGCCATTCTCTCTTTGAGATGGAGCTGCAGTCTCTCGTTGGACTCTGACAGGAGTTTGTCTACTGTGTCTGAGAGGCGTTTGTTGTGTTCGTCATTCATCTTTTCCCTCTGCCTTGCCTGTATTTAAAAATATGACAGAGGGATTCAGGGCAGAGAAATATAAAAAAACAAAAAGATGATGTTGTCGTCCTCCCTTGGCTTGGGGAAAGTGTACAGCCGCCATTTTTTCATCGGGAGAGCACAAAACATGCGGAAGTTCATGCTATTACAGAGTACGCACAAACTGCTGATATATGGCAGTGACACCAATAATTTTGTTTGCAACTTTGCATATATTGTGATGTTGGCCTGAGCCAGCACTTTTTTGTGATGTGGCCTCCTTCCTCAACAGTGATTTCACACAATGTTGGGGTCGCTAATGCAGCAATGAGGACACACAAATACTGCCAACTGTGTTCGTCAAGGCACCCGGACAGGCCTGGGGAACTGCTGTTGGAAATTGAACCTACATCTCTGCTGGTGGGCAAGTATTTTTAAATGTAGCCCTGGTGTAAAATTGGACCAAAATGCCAAAATATGGGGATGTGGCTGGCCAGGTAGAGAGAGAGACATGCAGCATTACCCTCTGTAACTCCTGGTTCTTCTCTTCGAGTTGAGCATCCATCTGCCGCAGCCGCTCCTCAAAGTTTCCATGGCGTTCCTCCGCCTAAATAAGAGAGAAGTGTACACTACTTCATCCGTATTCATAAAAACTTCTTAAATGGGTGTATCTGTTTTCATTGGCTTATTTTCTATATCTTAATGGGTCTTAAAGCTTTACTTTTTGGATTGTTTTTATACTTGACTGTGTCTTGTACTTTCTTGCATGTCTGTTTTGTATAAACTATTTTCAGGACCCCAGGAGGACCTTAAAATCGTCAGTGTTACGGGTCCATTTGGTTACATTATTTTGTACACTCTATGACCTAGTTTATACGTAGCAGATCTACAAGTTGTGAACTTGTAGATTGGCAACATGATGCACAACCAACCTAGTACCAGTAAGACGCCTGAGGGCCCTAAAGGTGCACCCATCCGCATAGGTGACATCAGACTGCTGGCGCTTTGGCATGGGGGGTCAGATCAACATATGGAATGAATTCTGTACTGGCCATATATGGAGCGTGTCTTGAGTGTACAGGGTTTGATGTGGTCAGATCAACATTTGGAATGTCAGAACATGTGTCTTGAGTGTACAGGGTATACAATAGTGTACTGTAGTGTATATTGTGCTCCTACATCCTAGTTGTGTGTGCTTGACAATTTGGAGATAGGCCTACATATATGGTTGACTAACGTTAACTAATAACATAACAATAACAATTGAATTGAATTGAACTAATAACATGCTTGCACAATATGTGGTTGTAGTCAAGTCCTTGTGTTCTTCTTGTTTCAAGTTTATTAGAAAACATTATTGCATAACAATATGAAGTAATATGGTAAGGATGACCTGTGAGTTACCAACAGTCCAAGCAGTACCTTGTTGAGGGCAGCTACCCTCTGTGCGAGTTGGGCCTCGATCTCGGGCAGCGTCTCGGCCCTCTGGAGGGTCTGCTGGAGCTTCTGTTTGGCGTCGTCCAGTCGCTCCTGGAGCAGCCGGTTCTTCTCTTCACTCTGGACACAGGGAGGTAAAACACACAACTTTGATGCTCAACCATTCATTCATTCATAATTATTTCATAATGAATGCCCTTCTCGGTGGCTGCAATATTCCTTTTATAAAGCAAAGCAAAGCAAAGCAAAGTTACTATATTTACCCAGGGTAACTGGACTAAGCATCAGATACTTGTTTACAGGCAGGCCCTGCTCATAGAACATTTCATGGTAGTGGTTCAATGCCTTGCTCAAGGGCACTTCAGCGGTGGTAATTTTAACGTGCCGGTCCGGGGATACGAACTGGCGACCTTCCGGTATCAAGACCACTCCGCAAACCGTTCGGCCACCGCTGCCACATATAGAGCTCTCATGCACAATGGAAGCCTAATGCCCTATGCCAGTGGTTTTCAACCAGTGGTCCGGGGACCACCAGTGGTCCTTGAGAGGGTTCCAGGTGGTCCCCAGCTGACTGATGGAGAGTTGGTAACCAAATTGACCCTTATAGATTTTTTACTCTTGAGAGCGTAAAATGAAACCAGTTAATTTGGTTCTCTCTCATTTGGTTAACTCTCAAGAGTTACATTATTGTTAAACATCTGCATTACTTCATTTACAAGAAGTCTACACAATTAGAGAAGAATTGTTATTTTGATAAACGTTTGCCAAAAGCATGTAATTGTAGACAAAATCTTATCCAACGACAACAAAATATTCTTTAGTTTTGGGTCTGGGAGGCTAAATCTCATCAAATGGTGGTCCGTGGCTCAAAAGCCGATTAAATAATGGGCCATGAAATGAAACGGGTTGAGAACCACTGCCATATGCTCATGCAGGCACACATATCAGAGCTATACCAATACAACCAGAGCGGTATGTGGTTTTAGCTGTTCCCCCCCACCTGTCTGTGCAGAGACTCTTTGCTGGCCAGTTCATTCTCCAGCTTGTCTTTAGTGTCATGGAGAGACGTCGCCTCCCTCTGGGCACTCAGGTACCTGCGCACACCACCATGGTACAGTGTGAGATTATTTTGCGTGATTGACAGAGCTGGTCTGGTACATTAAGGAGGTGAAGGAATGACTATGAATATTGCAGCGGAAGGCTGAAACCTGATGTGTACTTCGACGTGCGGAGGTCACCTGCCAAGAATAGCCAATTTTACAAGCTCACAATGATGCAACGCATTGTGAACATGTAAATCTGCTATTTTCAGCACGCAACACGTCGTACGACAGATGACGTGTGGCAATAGGCAAACTGAAAGGTACGTCTTTACCCAAGAATGTTACAGTTTGGGACAGATGTCTACAACTTATTTGAATGCTCAACTCATCAACAAAAGAAAAGAAAAGAAAAGAAAAACAGTTTTTTGATGAAAAGTGAACCAACAGTAAAGGCGAGTTTTCTCAACATTGGTGGTGGGAGTGAGGTTGTGCCAAGCTTGTGCCAGGGATCCCACTTAAAGAATCCCTTAATTTTTTAGTTTACAAAAGGTTTCAAGAATTGCCTACTTACAGTATGTAAAACGGCACAGAGCAACTTTAATAATTCAGGGTTCACACACTATTTAATTAAAAAAGGATTCACACTTGCGTGCGAGTGAGGAATACTGTCGTTGCAAAATTCTACTGCTTTTTCCGGATTTTCCAGAAGTTGAAACACTAATTATAAATTAGAAGCGTCAGCACAGACGTCACCAGATGAAAAAAGCCAGTGACTGCTTAAATTACGCATTACGCCTTCACAACATCTTTCAAGCCAACATTACCCATACGCATTATGATACATGTCTCACACTGTGTGAGAGAGAAATCGCCATGGGTAAGAATAGATCTTTACAATCGTGATATTATTCTGAAGGCAGCGAGACAGGATCAGGTTACCTGCGTTCTAGTGTGGTAATCCTCTCCTCCATATCCTCTCTTTGGCACAGGGCCTGAAAGGAGAGAAAATCATTGTGATGACGCATAGCGATAAACACGTTCATATAATGTATCATTGAACACGCAACTCTGCTCTCATAACATATCATGTTACACTGTATAAGTAACTGATGGACACGTATCTGTTAGTGGGGTGGCATGTTCTGCCTTGTGAGGTAACAGTGCTGTGTTATATATTTAACAACAAGCTACACAGCCCAAACAGGGCGCAACGTTATGTCACCCCTTCTTATTTAATTTCTCAAACGAAACAAAATGTTTTCCGTCTGTGCTTTTCAAGTAGATGCATGTTATGTTCTAACAGACAATGTTGTCCAGAGAACTGAGGGCCTCGGCCAGGAAGGAACAGATCGGCCCAACAGACCTCTTTTACGTCCCTCTGGAGCTTTTGATTGGCCTCCTCTGACTTCGTCACCTCCCTCCTGGCGGCCGCAAGCTGTTCCTCTATTTCCCCAACCTGACACGACACCACAAGACGACACAGACAGAGCCGTCATTACTCACCGCTAAATCCTAAATGTGCACTTTGGAAATGGCTGATCAGAATATTCGCATTTAAAGCTGAATTGGGAACTCATCAAGAGCACCAGAAGCCCAATATGAGTATGGAGGCGTGTAAAACATTCATTCTTGTTGTGGATTCTGTCTTCTTGTATTTTTTGTGTGTATGTTGTCCTATGTCCTAAGTATGTGTCGTTGTAAATGTGCACATATCATTTTGTCAAAAATCTGTATAAATGCTGAAATAGGATATTAGTAGCATTCATGAGCATAACTTCATTCCTTCACTCCTTTGCCTATGAAATGTTGAATTTGTGTAAGCCAAATAAAAAAGCTAGGTACTGCAGTTAGTTAGCAATCATCCACCGTCTATTCAATTTGAATTGATTACACAATAATTGGTCAATGACTAAAAGGATGCACTACATAATGAGGCTTGCCAAAACAGTTGCATTATTCTAATTAGCCACAAGAGGGAGGAGGGGACACAGCTTCCTCCAGTCTGGGCTCTCCTTGTTAAATGCCCCTGCTGTGCTGTTTGGAGTTCCTTTACTTCTGGTTTAGCCCAGCACTACTACAGTAAGTCACCTTATCATATATTCATTTAGTTGCCATGCACGCACGCACGCACGCACGCACGCACGCACGCACGCACGCACGCACGCACGCACGCACGCACGCACGCACGCTCGCTCACTCACTCACTCACTCACACACCTGCCGGCACATGAGAGCCAGTCTCTCTTTCAGCTGGGAGAGCTCAGATCTCTGTCGTTCTATCTCTCCTTCTCTCTGTCTGTCGAGCTCGCCATCGTCCACGCCAGACGACGGGCCGTTGGGAAGGCGCAGCTTCACCGCGGCGTACGGGAAAAGAATGAGAGCAACAGAGAAAAATAATCAATTAGAACCAGTTGAGGTTGCAGGTGAATATGAATGAGATTTCGGCAAGGTATGGTAAGCACATGTTACAAAACGCCATGATACCCATACATTTACAGTACTACTCTACTGACTGTTCTGGTGCTAAGACGCACGCACGCACGCACGCACGCACGCACGCACGGACGCATACACACACACACACACACACACACACACACACACACACACTGGAACCAACATGCATAAAACCCTCCCTTACATCTTTCCCGATGTCCAACCCTTGTTGACGTCTTTTAATTTGGTCTCTTAAAGAGATTACCTGGGAAGGACGGAGACAAAATAGACAAGCAAGACAATAGCATCAATGTTCTGTCATTGTTCTAAGTTGAGTTGAATGTTCTGTGCTTCTTCAGACATTCGAAAACGGGCAAAGTTTCTAGACTGGACTTTTACCTCTTGAGAAGACGTTTGTAGTTGATCCTCCAATGCAGATACCCTCTCGAGGGCCACGCGGAGTCTCTCTCGAACCTGCAGGGGTCCCAGAGGAAGGAGGCAACCAGTGGTGTAAAAAGTACATTTGCTCAAGTGCTATAGCCTACTTAGCGACAATTTCTTCTTTTTTTTAATGTTTTTTTTTTTCGGCTTTCGCCGGGGGAGAGAGATTTTGAGGTATTTTTAATAGGACATGATTCCAATTTTCTGTACTTTTACTTCTACTTCTACTACAGAACGCAGATTATAACACATTATAGGGTACAACTGTTACCTCTCCATTTGAAACATACAGTAGCCTACTCTATACACCAACCCCCCACCCCCCGCAGTACTGATTTGTCGTCTCTCATCCTGAACTGGAAATGTCATGTGCAAATTGCACTTTTGGGACAGCCCTGGTGGACCGGTTGTCTGTCAGTGAGACCGAGAGGCTCTATTGCTGACAACGGTCTCTACGGAAATTCAAGGCAAACAAAAATGACACATGTCACCAACCTTTTCGTCCAGCGCCTTGTGGTGCTCGAACAGGGACTTAAGGGCCTTGAGGACTTCCACCTCGCTGGAAACCCCTGCTGGGGACTGGGCCTGTCGCTTCACCACCGTCATCCTCAGGCTCCGCTCGTGACGTGACACCAGACACTCCAGGTGTTCCAGCAGTAACTGGGGAGGGCAGGATGGCGTAAAGCATGATTTATAATTCGTCACATGATGTGCCGCGTAGCAAAAATACCAGATCTGCAAACTTGCGGGACATCATGAGCTTGTAGATCTGCTATTTTTAGTCTGAAACACTGTCGTTCCATGAAGCATTAATTAAGCATCAGCAATTCAGGCAGAGGAGAGAAGAAAAGAGTGATGACGTACTGTAGAGCAAAGGAGGAGGGAGGTAGAGGAGAACAATGGGGTGAGAGGGGATAGAAAGACAGGGGTATAGAGGGAGAAATGGAGGGACCATGTGGGTGATATCTAGAGATACGGAGAAAATAGAAGATGGAGAGGTGTAGCAAATTTGAAGGATTGCGATTTTTTTCTTCTAGAAGAGCATGAGGTAGCACAAAGTGACAAAATGGTTGGAGAGATAAGAAACGAAAAGGCGATATAGAGGGAGAGACGTGAAGGAAAACGAAAACGGAAGAGGTACGAGAGGAAGTTAAAACAAAAAACACACTAAAGGGAGCGCCGTCCTACCCACGAAGTCACAGCACAATGGATGAGGAAGATAATGACAGGAAGACAGGTTTTTTTGCTAATAGGCAAAATGGCCGCTACTGTATAACATCTTACACGTGTGTTGTTCCTCTCTGCTTTGAGCTCAGCAATCTCCTCCTCTCTCTCCAGTAGCTGCTCCCGGCAAACGTTCAGCTCCTTAGTCAACACAGCGAACTCCTGTGGAACACACATGCAACATGCGTTCAGGGGTGACTCCGCATCAGGTGCAGCTATTTGACCTGATATTGTTCTTCAGGAACACCACACTGCCTTGCTGTAGCTATGCCTAAAAATGTCCCATAAGCCCTGTATACTTCACCATGATCTACAGATGGCTTGTAGATCTGCTATTTTCATGTATGAAAAACTGAAATTCAAAATACAAAATAGCTTTTTTTTAATAGTTTTGCCAAATTATGGAAAATGTTCATCTAATGACATACTCAAAATAGTGAGGTGAGGTTGAAATTGTCACACGTGCACACGCACGCACGCACTCACGCACAACATGCGTACTTTGTCCAAAATCCCGCTGCAGAAAGACACTTTCTGACCCGTATAGTGCGGGAAGATGTGCTGTACTCTACATTTGACGTAAACACACTTAACAATCACGTAGCTCACTGACACACTTTCCCGTATCACTCTCCAGCCCAACCTCCTCTGTGAACACAACATTCATGGAGAGATTACGTCACACCATTACACAATGGCACTGCACGAGAATACACAAGAGAAGGCCTGAAAGCATAGCGCCGATATGTCACTTGCAACACTAACGGATGCATTTGCAACCAGTGCACAGTAATGGAGAGCAAATTGGAAAGCTCGTCTTACATTGTGAAAAACTAAATACAAATCAGACCGACAGACAGACAGACAGACAGACAGACAGACAGACAGACAGACAGACAGACAGACAGACAGACAGACAGACAGACAGACAGACAGACAGACAGACAGACAGACAGACAGACACACACACACACACACACACACACACACACACACACACACACAACTCAGTGGATGTCATGTTCATGATCTCTTAACTTATACTTACACTTCTTGTTTTATCGTTGCCTATCTATAGTCATCAAAACAAAAAAACAAGAACAGCAACACAAAAGATTCTGAGGTTTGAGGAAACTACTCTGTTTTGACTGGCTATGAATGACAGTGACATTACTACATAATCAAAACAAATACAAACAGCTAAATACGTTCACATAATGGGCCTGTGAGCAAGGAGGGGGAGAGAGAGAGAGAGAGAGAGAGAGAGAGAGAGAGAGAAGAGAGAGAAGAGAGAGAGAGATACAGATACAGATGGTGACACAGTGGGTCCATTGGCTCATGGCCTTGTGGGATTGTTCCTTGTTTGGATAAGGGCGGCTTCTCAGTTGGCTTCTCTTTGTTCCCTTGTCGATTCTTTTCCATTTCATCTCTGAAAAAAGAAAGGCTCTGTGGGCTGGTAGGCCTTCATTCATCTAAATGATAGTAGGCTTTTTGATTGATTGATTGATTGAAAAATGTATTAACAGTTTGCAGAATTACAGTACATTTCAAGCACAAACTCAATACAAAGGCTGTTAACTGTGAGTGGACGACCCAATTAAGCATTACACTTGTTTCCAATAGGGTCCACCATGTTCAAATCATCAAAAACATTTAGAGACGTACAAATAGACACTTCTATATAGACAAAGGACAGAACAGGAATTCATCATAAAGGAGGTAAAAAGGGAAAAGAAACATATACAGTGAGGGAAAAAAAGGGGTGGGCGGTGGGGGGGATTCACGTTCAGCTCCGTTCATTTGTTTGTTTTCCTTGGAGGAGCTGTGTTGGGTCCCCAAGTCGGCTCCGTGGCCGTACCTTGAGTTGGCTGTGTGGCCGTGACCGCCGTGACCGCTAGTATCTTTCTTTTGAAAACACAGTGGAAGGTGTTAATATGAATACTAAAAAAAGAAAAATCAAAGAGAGGGTAAAACAAACGTCAACAAAACTGAGATAGTGGCTGAAACATTAGCATGTACTCAATATTATGTGGAATGCACGTAAATGTAGTGAAAACTAGAAAGAGTGCCCCTCGGGGCACAGGTCTGCACCAGGCCAGGTCAGGTTATTGTGGCCTCCTGCATGGTGGCGCTATAATAGGCCAATGTGAAAAGGCTGCCATTTCTTCTTACACCTTTGATGGCAATTGGATGATTTGAGGGATTTCACGTAAATTGCACGCTGCGTTCATGATTTGAGGGTTTTTGTTCAAAACAGGTCAGACCTGCAAACTTTGGAAGCCAATTAGCATGAAATATGAAATATCTGACAGATCCGTCTTGAGCACATGACTATAGAGATACTGTGAAACGATTTCCGGGATTTTTAACAGAAAGCACACTATAGAGACCTGAGGAATTCCGCTCAGGCCAACTGCTATTTGCATTCAATCAGACAAAAGTGATCTAAATTCTAAAAAAAAAGATATGGATTTTGGAAATCATGTTTGAACTGCTAAATCTGCCCCTCCCCATGCACATTTCTGAGTGTTTTCTAAGGTTACAATATAAAATTAAAGGTTATCGGGCAAAAGAGGAGAAGATACTTTATTAATCCAATAATTAATTTTGTTTCTTTGCCTCTGCGTTATAAAATTAAAGGTGTATGATGTAAGTAATATTCCTTGTATTTGTTTATATGGAGCTAATTGGGTGAGTTTACCAGGGTGGACATCAAATCAGATGCCCTCTAGGCCGCACACAGAAGCCTGTGAACATAGACATTTCGTGCATAGATGTGCCACGCAATGGTAGGCCTCATATATATATATATATATATATATATATTATTTTTTTTAAGAGTAAAGAGAGCCTACTGTCAGCTGTCCAGCAGTCCAAATATTATTTATTAAATTAAATTTCAGAATGGTAGACCTGAGGCCTGAGGCCTGAGGCCTACCATACCAGGCCTCAGGCCTGAGGCCTACCATTGCGTGGCACATCTATGCACGGAATGTCTATGTTCAAAGGCTTCTGTGTGCGGCCTAGAGGGCATCTGAGCATGTGCAACACCATACCTCTTACAGGGTTTCCACACCTGAGCAGACAGCCACGGACGTTTTCTCTGTCGGACAGCTTCTTTTCCGTTTTTTTAGACAGCTGGTGGATGGAAATTAAGCTCCACCCACGCGGAAAAGAAGCTGGGAGACAGCAGAAAACGTCCGTGGCTCTCTGTTAGATGTGGCTACAGCTCTACACCATGTGTCCTTTGGGAAACCGGGCCATTGACTATGGGAAATGTGGTTAGGGGCTGATTTAGCAGTTCAACCATGCATGATGACCAAAATATACATAACATACTTATTGTTGATGAGAATGCTGAATTATAAAATTTGTACTGTTTTCAACATTATTTAATGTTTAAAATGATCTCAAATGTTTCATATTATCTACATAGTACTGACTTATTCAGCTGGATTGCATTTACACCTGCCGTTAAAATGTGTCCCTGGCATTCACTTTGAAATTGAACTCATTTTCCCACGCACAAATGAAGACTGCTGCGCATCATTTCCACATCCACTAGAAATATGATTTCCCAGGATATGATATGCTTTTTATCATTGGTGTATAAAAGCCTACAGTACCTACACTTGGGTCCAGCTCAGCAGCCTTGTGATTGGAGTGTCCAACATGAGATTGGGAGGCCAGGGGTTCAATCCCCAGCCAAGGCTATAAAAACCGTACCCAATGCCTCCCTGCTTGGCACTCAGCATCAAGGGTTGGACTCAGGGTCCTGTGTCATGTAGGGGTGAACCTACCTTGCACTTTTTCAGACTAATATTGGCCTTCAATTCACAATTCAATTCACATTTGTTTTATCATGCTCACGCTACAGAAACAGGACCTTATGGGTCTTATGGCTCCAGAACCGTTGGTTCCCCAGGGCTACTTAATTTACTTACATTTGGAATTGGTTTCTACTTTCTACACATAAACACATTAATTTCCATTTCTGTCTTATTTTTTATGGGGAGTGGAGATGCATTTACACTTCAATGCATCTCTGACCTCCTTCTAGTATAAATAGTGCCTGTTAATCTTACAGAATCTACAAGTGAAGTTATCTATAAGAATAGCATGCCAAATGAAACAGAAAACAGCAGCATACCACAGAATACATATGAACATAAACAGGGCATAAACCTTAAGGCCTTATATTTGTGTAGAAGGTTCTTAAGTATGCTGAGCGGGGTGCATTGTGATGTTTCTTTGTAACTGCTGTGTGCGTGTGCGTGCGTGCGTGCGTGCGTGCGTGCGTGCGTGCGTGCTATGCTTTCAGGATACATAACACAAACAATTTCACCTTATATTAACACACATATTGTACTTCCCCCATTTACATAACTAAATGTCCATCTCACACACACACACACACACACACACACACACACACACACACACACACACACACACACACACACACACACACACACACACACACACACACACACACACACACACACACACACACACACACACACACACACACACACACACACACACACACACACACACACACTGTACCTGTGGCAGAGCGATGGAGAGCTGCCTCTGAAGTGAGTCCTTCTCATGTCCCAGCTCTCTGAGGCGAAGCTGGGCAGTGCCGAGGCAGTCCTGGGTGTCCCTCAGGCTCTCCAGCAGTCTCTCCCTCTCTGTCAGCATGTTGACCATCAAGGACTCCAGGTTCCCTGTGCTCCCCCCCTCATCTCCCCCAACCCTGGGTTCCCTGCCGCCATAGCTCCCTCCTGCTACGGTGCCTCCCGGACCACTGATCCCAGCTCCAGCGGGAGACGAGGGACCCCCGCCGGCCCCGCTGCGTCCATCCTCCGAAATAGTGGGCATCACTTCGCACATCATCATGAAACTGCGGCGTGTGTCAGAGTTCAGTGAGAAAAATAGAAAACAAAAATGACTAAATGGGGGATTGTACGTGCCAAGCGCTCGTCTCCGTGCTCAAGGATTCTCTTTGATCCAAGGTGGTCTTTTATGTTACAGAGGCATGTGTTTTCAGCCTTCAACAAACAGTCCTTGTAACAAGGATACTTCACGTTTTACTAAAAGTGCTATGTACAAAATATAAATCTTTATTTTTTCGGGCTTTCAAAAAAATATCACTCATTTGGTCACGTTTATGTCTTTCGCGGTTCCTCCTATTATTGCCTTCATGCTTTACCAAATCCAACGTCTTCACGCCATGTCTTGTCTCAATGCTCTTCTTGCGTCATGTGTCAACATGGAAGAGGAAGGGGAAGTTTTAGGATTGGCAGAGGGGGAAGAAGGTGAGGGGCTGTGGGGGACGGAAGGGGATGAAATAGAACTGGTGCTCCTAATCTTGGTCCACTAGGCCAGGCTCCTTAACGCACCAGGAGATAGCTGGAAAACAGAGCAAGCATCACATTAGACTCACCTCAATAAACATCACTGTGCATTTCTGAGATATATATACTGTATATACTGTATAGTATATTCACATCCGAATAGAAGGATTTCCGCTACAGTGAGTAGAGTGCAGGTATTAAGGTGAGGCCTAAACACTGAGCTATATGGAACTCAATACAAATAAACAAGACTCAAACTGCCTGTCTACGTCAATGACAGTCTAACAAATGACAGTAAAAACCAACCAAACCAAAAGGCAGGCTCATACGAATCAAGAAAATTATGAGCTCCACGTCTTTTTCTAGCGAGCTGAAATGTATTTGTTGTGATTCCAGAAAGCAACATTTTACAACTTTTAATCATTATTGTTTGTTAATGGATATAAGGCATGCACATACTTCATTAGCCCATTGTGTATAAGGACACCTTGTGAGTTGTGGGCCACAATTGCACTGATTCAGAGAACCACTATTGTTATTGTCCCTGATGTACCACTCTCTCATGCCCTATTCTTCCCTGTCTAGTCTATAGCACTCAAGGGCTTGCTGTGGCCTTTCTACTTTAAAATGGCTAGGTCTGATTTAGTGGCCCATGTGGGTTTCTTTGTGCTTGTGAAGCCAAGGTGGTGCAATGAAAAACTTTTTCTCCTCCAATCAAAATCATCCGTTTTGTAAATCAAAAGTATTCTGTACAAACTAAGTGTACCACAGCTGCCAACAAAAAATGCAGAGGGTTTGCACACCATGTGGATTTCCAGGATTTAATTTAAGGACTGCTACCTCGAAAGGAATCAGATGCCTTGTCCAGTTTCAAAGCGACCTCGCTTTGATGTGGTTCAGAATTAGCTCCTCATTGCTGGTGAAGTTGGCAGCATTTGGCAGCCTCACAGTGTCTCAATACTTATAAACGTGCTTCCTTCCCCTGATGGATAATTACTCGTGCAAGACTGACGGTATTGCTTTCGTTCATATTCCTTTTTAAATGCTGAAAGGGAATGCAGTTTAGAGAGCCGTTTTAAACTTCTGTGAAATATCAACTGCTGCTCAATTGCTACATATCATTATCATCTGCCATCATCACAACATAAGTTAACAAAGAGGTAGACTTGAAAAGGCGATGCTATGATGACATACAGTAGTCAAAAGTACAGATTTATGCCAAAGATAGCTTAGAACCTAACCACTTATACCCTACTTTGTTGATGTGGTACCCCAGGGGTCCGGACTTGGCCCTCTACTTTTTCCCTCTACACCAAATCTCTTCGCCAACAATTGATGATCTACACTACAAGCTCACATCTGTCACAATGCAAATTATGACATTTTGAGAATAGGTATACGCTAGGGTTCAAGTGGTTAACCTTAACACGTATTGCAACTGATCTGTA